>NC_030828.1:63769935-64141810 GCF_001704415.2 Capra hircus
AAAATCTGGTGATGTCCGTGTGGAGAGTCGTCTCTTGTGTTGGTGGAAGAGGGTGTCTGCTACGATCAGTGTGTTTTCTCG
Source organism: Capra hircus (assembly GCF_001704415.2). Taxonomy (NCBI): domain Eukaryota; kingdom Metazoa; phylum Chordata; class Mammalia; order Artiodactyla; family Bovidae; genus Capra; species Capra hircus. The sequence goes on from NC_030828.1 coordinate 63,770,017, forward strand.
GCAAAATTGTTAGCCTCTGCCCTGCTACATTTTGTACTCCCAAGGCCAAGCTTGTGTTACTCCAGGTATCTCTTGACTTCCTACTTCTGCATCCAGTCCCCCATGAGGAAAAGGACATCTTTTTTTGGTGTTAGTTCTAGAAAGTCTTGTAGGTCTTCACAGAACCATTCAACTTCTGCTTCTTCGGCATTAGCGGTTGGAGCAGAGATTTAGATTACTGTGATACTGAATGGTTTGCCTTGGAAACGAATGGAGATCATTCTGTCATTTTTGAGATGGCACCCAAGTACTGCATTTCAGACTCTCTTGTTGATTTTGAGGACTACTCCATCTCTTCTAAGGGATTCTTGCCCACAGTAGTATATATAATGGTCATCTGAATTAAATTCACCCCTTCCAGTCCATTTTAGTTCACTGATTCCTAAAATGTCAATGTTCACTCTTGCCACCTCATCTTCGACCACTTCTAATTTACCTTGATTCATGGACCTAACAATCCAACTTCTTACGCAATACTGTTCTTTTCAGCATCGGACCTTAACTTTCACCCCCCAGACATATCCACAACTGGCCATTGTTTCCACTTGGGCTCAGCCGCTTCATTCCTTCTGGGGCTATTTTTTTTTTGCTCTTCTCTACTAGCATATTGGGCACGTACTGACCTGGGAAGTTCATCTTTCAGTGTCATATCTTTTTGCCCTTTCATACTGTTCATGGGGTTCTCAAGGCAAGAATGCTGAAATGGTTTGCCATTCCCTTCTCCAGTGGACCACATTTTGTCAGAACTCTCTGCCATGACCTGTCTGTCTTAGGTGGCCCTACACGGCATGGCTCATACTTTCATTGAGTTAGACAAGGCTGTGGTCCGTGTGATCCATGTTTGGTTAGTTTTCTGTGACTGTGGTTTTCATTCTGTCTGGTCTCTGCTGGATAAGGATAAGAGGCTTATGGAAGCTTTTCCTGATAAGAGGTACTGGCTATGGGGCAAACTGGATCTTGCTCTGATGAGCAGGATGCTAAGTAAATCTTTAACCCAATTTTCTGCTGATGGGTTAGACAGTAGGAATCTTCCAGGTAGGCATTGTCAACTCACTCTTCATTAAGGAGGGTGTAGGGAGGTGCCTGTCCTTGTCCCTGAGGTGCAGGAGCCTAGGTCTAGACCAGCTCTTAACCTGTGCTACCCAGAAGCCAGGTTGTCAGTGACCTTGTCCAGGAAAGTCCTCCAGTCACCTGGCCTACTCTGTCAGGAGCCCCTCACCACTTAGCCCCCCTGCACACTGACTCAGGGGCATTCTCAAGCCTTAAGGGTACCTGAAGAACTCACGCTTCAGGAGGGTGGTGGGTCTCTGTACCAACTCCTATGGCCCAGTTCAGCAGTTCTTCTGAACTCTGCAGCCATCAATGTCTGGAAGATTCATTTGCCTCTGGATTCGATGTGGTTCGGCACCAACTCTTCTAGTATTTGTGTACAGACACCTGACTAGAAGCACCTCAGAGGCAAATGCGCATTTCTTTTCACCCTAGAAAGTACCAGGCCTTCCTGCCACTATAACCCCCTTTGGCCCGGCACCACCTCCTGATCTATTAGAGCCTTTGGTGAAGATGCTGAAGTCTCAGCTCCAACCCCACCTACCAACAGCTCCCTCCCCACTCTGCACCCAGAGCCCAGCCCTGAGCCTCTGCAGCCTCACCTGCTGAGGTCGACTTCATTTACGGGCTCTCATCCACTGGAGTAGGCTTCCATGTTATAGCAAAAAAACCCCAACCTTCCATTTCGAAATGATGTGTAGGGTCTAGGATGGTGTGACAGACACAGTTGAGGGTCAAATATTTGTTGAATGAAGGAAAATCTAATTTTAATGCACCAGTGTTACTTGTATACTTCCCAGGTGGCGTTAGTCGTAAAGATCTTTCTGCCAGTGCAGGAGTTCAACCCCTGGGTTGGGAAGATCCCCTGGAAGAGGTGACGGCAAACCACTCCAGTATTCTTGCCTAGAAAATCCCATGGATAGAGGTGCCTGGCGTGTGACAGAACATGAGGGTCGCAAAGAGTCGGACACAACTAAGCAACTGAGCACGCACAATCTTACTTGTGAGTGATTTATTTCCCATCACTATAGTAAGACTATACAGCAACGAACGATTTTGATATATTCCCCCGCCACTGACAGGACAGGAGCCAAAATGAGACATTTACTTAACTACTACTTCTAAAGAACTAGGGTGACTCTTCAATCAAAATACAACTTTATACACATAAAGAGATATAAAATTCATATTTAAAAGATGGCTTCTTTTGGGAATCCACAGTTTCTTGTCAGCAAAGTTTTAAGAAATTAAATTTCATGAAAGAATCTCTCTGCTTTCTAGAAAGCAACCAAGCAGAAAGAAGTTCATTTCCAACAGAAATGGAAAAGCTGCAACTCGCGCATGACTTTGCGATCCGGGGACACTTGTACGGGGGTGTAAGCGTCAGCACAGCACTGTCCCGGGCACACAGTCCCCGCCACAGCCCGCTGCGGCCGGCAGTGACCACTGTCACATCAGGGGACTCACACACGACTATGACTTGGCCAAGAGCCCATCGCCATCAAGCAATGGACCCACAGCTTCAACCTGAAGTCCTGTGTTAGGCCCAGCACATGTGCAATGAGACAAGCTCGCCGGCATCCCCATGCCAGGACCACGCCGGTCACGGCAGAAGATGAACAAGTGAGGGACAGTCAGGCCTGCGGCCTCGAGGATGAGGAGGTGGGCACCCAGGACACAGCCTGGATAACTCCTCGACTGTGTGAGAAAAGTTACGAAACAAAGAGGGGCAGGGAATAAAGTGCAGTTGAAGAAGAACGACTGGATGCTAAGATTCAGCTGAAGAAAAGTGTTAGAATCCAGTCTGGGTGGCCTCCTAAATTCAACCCCCTTCTGCCTTTCTTAGCTAACGAAGATGTCCCCAACACCAAGGATTTAAAATAACTACCTACCCTGTTTATTTATGATTCAAAAACTTGTTACACACCATGAATAATTTTCATTGTGAGTTCAGCTAAATTTGGGGCAGGATTCCAAGTTTTAGCAAATGAAAGAGCCAAATAGGTATCCTGAATATTCTTAATGTTCTCAGTGGAAAAAAACTACTGCTTAGTTTAACTCATCAACTTCCTACAAAGATCCAATATTTATCTTCAATATTTATTTCAAATATGCTTATTAGAAAAAATATGTGCTAAATCAGATCTGTGTATACATACATAACAGAAAAGGCAATGGCAAACCACTCTTGTACACTTGCCTGGAAAATCCCATGGACGGAGGAGCCTGGTGGGCTGCAGTCCATGGGGTCACAAGAGTCAGGCACAACCGAGCGACTTCACTTTCACTTTTCACTTTCATGCACTGGAGAAGCAAATGGCAACCCAGTCCAGTGTTCTTGCCTGGAGAATCCCAGGGACGGGGGAGCCTGGTGGGCTGCCATCTCTGGGGTCGCACAGAGTCGGATACGACTGAAGCTACTTAGCAGCAGCAGCATACATATATAAAGTTAAATTCCAAATTCCAGTCAAAAGGTACAATACTAAATAAAAGATCTGTTTCCTTAAAGTTTAGATCAAAATCTGGTATAAACTATGAGTTCTTATTGAATTATCTTAGTGGAAACAAATATATGTTTTAAAAAAAAGAACTTAATACTTAAAGACAAAAGAAAATGCTATGTAGAAAAGCAATACTGAACTGACAAGCAAATGGAGTCTACAATAAACAGTTACTACAGTGACAGTCCTTCAAAGGAAGGGCCATCAATAAAAAAAAACAGCAAGCTGAGAGTTTTACACATATCTATATTTCTCCACCATCAAGATTTTTAAAAAGCTACAGAATCTTCAAAATCTGGCTTTTTATAACACCATAAACTATTTTGCAAGTCTATCAACAACCTCTCCACTTAAAAGATGGAACAGACTTAGAAAACAGTAAAATAGATGGCATATTCAATTATTATTTAAATTGCTAATATGCAAGTGGCATCTGTAATCAACAACCACTTCTGATCAACGAAGTGATTCTTTTACATCTCAACCGCACAGGTGGGGAGAAACATGAACACAGAGCGTGCAGGGAGCTTGGCTGAGGGGACGGTGGGAGCGGTAAGGGAGGGTGCTGGAGACTTAACCCATTTTTACAAAACCTAGTTCACACTTACTGAACAGACTGAATTCAGCTGCATGGGCTTTTTTTCTGTCCCCCAAATATTCTACATGGAAAGACTGTAAATATGCATTACTCTTGAATTGTTTTCCACTAATTACAACTAGAATAAACATTTCTGATTACACTACTTGGTAATTCACCCAGAAAACTTCTGTTCAAGCCCAGCATCTGCTTTTCAACACATCCTGCATCCTTCCTCTCAACTCTGCAGCTGGATCAACTAAGGGAGAGAATGGCCCTCAGGCTTTCTCCTACCTTGGGCTCCCAGCTGTAAAGGCGTTTGAAGGGAGTGCAAAGCCTGCCTGATCTCTGGAGGAAGAAAAGAACCTCACTGAAATCCCTTGTAGGCCATTAGGATCAGAGGATGACATTCTGAATTAAATACACAAATTAAAGGATGGCGGCCTACTACGCAAATAAAAGCGCTCCCAAATTGAAAAGTATTTAAGTTCTCTCTGCTACAAAAACTGATTAGGTGTACATAGTCCTTGCATTGGCACCATGTTAACTGAAATGTCAGGAACATCCCTCTTTGCACGGTGGCAGGATCTAGTAATATGGTCAAGTCATACTAACTTATCCCACTTCAAGAGGCTAAGGAGCACCCACCATTCCAACTTCTATCAAAGGAGGCGTGTGTGTCACAACTCACAGCCACCAAAAAGTCAAGGCAGGCAGACAGGCAAGACAGTGGAATTAATTTCAACTCAGTAGCTACACACATAGCAAGATGAAGCTAGACCTATAAGCTGTAAGTAAGTAAAACTTCAATTTTTATACAGAACATGTTGGGCTGTCAGATAGATACACAAACACACAAACTTGAGATCTTTTTTAAAAAGATACAGATATTTCTTGCTTTCTACAATGTTTTTACCATATTTCCACTAATATACATAATAATTTTAGAGATGCTTAAACTATCTTTGATTGACTTTTCAATACATAATAGGTGTACTTTTAAACTGCTGTTGAATTAAGTTATAAACACCATTAAATTAAAATGAGGCTTCTATTTAAAGAAAGTTGCTCCCCAAAAAAAACCCTCTTTATAAAGCAAAGAATCACTCAGTATCATAAATAATCATTTCCTATTATATCTTTCTTAAAGAAAAATGCTAACGGGTGAAGAAACAGCTAGCTGTAATCTGTCAAGAAGTTACTTACAAACCACTCACACTCCTCCCATAAGGATACTAGATTCTCAAACTGTGGAATGTCAGGTTTGGAAGAGACTTCTGGGTTTATTATCTGTGTTCTCAGCACGAACATCTTTAAAACAATGACATCTAACGTTAGGTAGCAGGTATGGCTGTCAAAGTGCTTTGTGAACCAGAGCCAAATTCAATTCAAGGATATTTTACTAACACTGATGGTCCCCAACTTAAGATGGTTCAGCTTAGACTATTTTGACTTTAATACAGATGGTGCAAAAGCCATAGGCATCCAGGGGAATCCCTGCATTCCGACCTATCCCAGGTTAGTGATATGCAGTGCAATGCCCACTGGGGTGCTGAGCAGCGAGTCTCAGCCGCCAGCCAGCCAACAGAGCGCGAGGGCAAGCAACCAGCACACTGGCCACCATTCTGAACCTAGACCACCGTTTGGCTTTTCACTTTCAGGATAGCAGTCAACAAATAAGAGGAGACAGTCAGCACACTGGAGAAGGCAATGGCAACCCACTCCAGTGTTCTTGACGGAGGAGCCTGGTAGGCCGCAGTCCATGGGGTCGCTAGGAGTCGGACACAACATTGGAGAAGGAAATGGCAACCCACTCCAGTGCTCTTTCCTGGAGAATCCCAGGGACGGCAGAGCCTGGTAGGCTGCCGTCTATGGGGTCACACAGAATCGGACACGACTGAAGCGACTTAGCAGCAGCAGCAGCAGCAGCAGCAGCAGCAGTCAGCACATTATTATGAAACAGGCTTGTGTTAGACGACTTTGCCCAACTGTAGGCTAATGTCAGTGTTCTGAGCATGTTTAAGGTCGGCCTGGCTAAGGAGTTTGGTATGTTAGGTGCACTAACTGCATTTTCAACAATGATATTTTCAAATGCTATCAGGATATAACCTCATCATAAGTTGAGGAAGATCAGTATAGCCAAAACAGCCTTACTTTTCCACCAGCCAAGTGAACAAGTGAATTCACACTTGGATTCAGAGCATATTTCTTGAGTAATCTGCAAAGGAAAGATAAGTTAAAACAGCCTTTAGGATAAGGTGATAACCAACTAAACCCTTGGTTACATAAACTGACCTTCAGCTAGATCCGTGTGCTTTATTAAACAATAAATCCAAATGCAGTTTTATTCCAAATGCAATTATTCATGCTAACTGTCATTTTGTTTGTTTCCAGGCTAACTGTCATTTTGTTTCTTTCCAGGCTGTTGAAAGCCTGTGCGCCCTGGGGCAGGTTCCCACATGACCAACTTCGTCCTAACTGCACCATTCAGGCATTCTCTGTATCAGGAACTGAGGTAAACATTTTACACAGTAGATAAAGGAAGATACTATGCCCACTTTACAGATGAGAAAGTTTAGCGAGGTTAATCAATTTATGCAATTTAGTCAAGTTTAGCGAGGTTAATCAATTTATGCAATGTGATAGACAGCTGGTAGCAGAGCCTCATCAGCACAGCTTGATGTCCAACTTCACCAATGCCCAATAGCATTAACATGTGAGAGGCTAAAATTTTACTCTAGCTTGGTAATCAGTACCACTTTACCTCTCAAAATCTTAACTTCAGAATTAGATTTCGTCTTCCATTGCAAGCCAAGAGTGTTTTGGCTTATCTTGATTATTTAATTAACTTCTAATAATACTTGGAAAGGACTTGAATAAGAAAAAAAATTTTCAAAGCCTCAACTATGGAATTTGAATTTTATAATCATTTGGAATCATTTTTTTTTTCTTCCATTCAAATTTATTTCAGCTGAAAATTGTCAATAGCTGTGTTTGTACTTCTGGTTTTACAATCTGTTTACTTTAAACCTAGAAGAAACTCCCAAAAGGAAAAGGAGTCTACAGAGCTAATCTCTGGCCTGAGTTACTGAAGGAATTTAACAACAGAAAGGATTGCTAATCTTGCCAATTCTGTTAACTGACTTTTTCCCCATAAGACTATTAAGTGACTTAGAAAAAAGAAGTCTCAATTCCTTCGTAATTAAAAAAAATTATATTACTATTTTGTTAGAAATTTACTTTGAGAATAAACATCATGTAAATTTCCTGGTGGCTTAGAGGGTAAAGGGTCTGCCTGCAATGCGGGAGACCCAGGTTCAATCCCTGATTCGGGAAGATTCCCTGGAGAAGGAAATGGCAACCCACTCCAGTACTCTTGCCTGGAAAATCCCATGGACAGAGGAGCCTGGAAGGCTGCAGTCCATGGGGTCCCGAAGAGTCGGACATGTCTGAGCAACTTCACTTGATGGGTAAATTATATTTGCAGATAAAAATATTTTAAAATTTCCAATTTTATGAGTTGGAAAGTGAGATAACATAAGGAAATCCAGGATACAGAAGTCAATTTTGCCAAGTAAGGTACACTTGTACAGGCAATAAAAGTGATGATCAGGAAAATTCAAAAGCAAGGAATCCTTAAACTAATACCTGTAAGCAGTTAAATATGATTCAGAATGAACTAATAGCCAAGATAAAACACTTCTTCAATTGTACAAAGAAAAAAGGATGCACAGGAAATCAAAATATTATTTCTGATAAATCAATGGGCCCAAATATATTACTTTTTAATTGAGAAAACCAGTTTCTAAAGATAAAAAACCTCCCAGTGACAGATATTCATCAAACTGCATCAAGAAAGATACAGTATCACTAAGTTACATTTCTAAAAACTACTGCAATTAGTGATTAAAAAAAAAGAGAGACTATGTAGCTCAAACATTTTAAGAGACTTGGAATATCTCAAACTAGATTGACACCTTGCAAAAAAAAAAAGAGAAACCCTGAGCCAGGGGTTAAGATTTTTACTCATATATTTACTAAAATTCCACAAGCCACAAATTAGGTACCTGGTTCCCACTGAATTCAATGACCATCTACTAGACATTTACTGCGAGGAACCTCGGTCATACTGCAGACAGCCTCTTCCAGCCACCCCCATCTTTGTCATCTTTTTCAAGATCATGAGAGCAGCAAGTTCTAAGGAAAGGTTGTGACCAGTTATCACAGCTCTTAGAATAAAACAGTTTTCTAGGGGCTGAACTTTAGAATGGAAAACTTTCAGTACAACCTTCACAGCTCTCTTTTTCCAATGGCTTCTAAAGCAAAGGTTTAATCATCATTCAAAATGTGGCCTAAATGTTCACCACACAGAAGAGCAGCTTAGTGTTAGTGTCTTCCTGACAATCTTATTGCACGTTAGTGTCTTCCTGACAATCTTATTGCACCACTATTGACTGATGAACAGAAGTTTTCATGTCTACAGACATGCAGGCATAAATGTTTCATCTTCGAGTCCAACATCATTACTATTCCAGGGATCACTGGAGAAGAGACCAGAAGCAGCAACTATTTAACTCATTCAGACTACAGTTTCACTGCACACATTAACTTACAATTTTGAAAATATATATATATATGACAAACAACAGGGTAGCAGAAGGAAAACTGAGGTTGTTGAGGGCGCAATAAAAGTTGTTCTGTAGCTGTTTGAGAACTTGGCTTTGCACATTACTTCCCTGGGCCAGAGGAAAACTCCTCCTCAAAATGCTGGAACCTTTCCAAACTATCAATCACAACAGCCCCAGGGACTAATCTGGTAAGATGAGACTGCATGCATAGTAGCCCGAATAGACACACTATATCATGGCTCAAGTAAGTCTTTTCAAATTTTAATGGTGGAGAAAAGCTGCTTTTATTTTGCTATACTCTCAAGTAAATGCATTCACTTCAAATAGTTCAAAAAAAAGCTTCTCCTAAATAATTACTGGTTTCTTCAGTTTGGAAATAGCAGTGGGGTCATTTTGGAGAGGAAAAATGGGCAAGAGGTATCATTTGCACATGATAAAATCCACACTTTTGCCAGTTTTGACAAACCCATACACCACAAGCAAGTTATGTTCGGATCCGTCGCTAAAGGGTTAACGCCGCAGAGGATGTTAAAAGCAAAAGTCACCTGTCAACTTACTTTAAAAGCACTTTTGCTTCTGAAACATCACCTCCTGTATTTGGAAATGGAACACAATACACTCCAAGTGATTCTAAACCTGTCAACACACAACGAGGATAAGCACTCCGCCCCTCCCCCCCGCCCCACGCGCCTGTTTCCCCGCAGCAAGTGGCGCCCGACTCACTAATCGGCTCCCTTCTGCACCCGCACCCCCTCACGCCCCCACCCCGGAGTATAAACAGAGGAGAGAGGGGGTGCAGACTTGCATCGCCAGGCTGGAGTCACGAGGAAGAAGAGTTTGATACCCCGGAATGATAAACTCCAAAGCACTGAATTCTTCTTCCTAGTAGGGCACGGAGCGTGGGGAAGATGGCCAAGGGGCGCGTGGGAAGAGAGATGACCTATTTTCAACGACCGTTTTTATAACTGGAAAGTGAGGGAGAGAAGCGGGGCGAGGGAGGGGCTAGTCCCCGGCACCCCCGCGGACGCCTGAGGTGTGGAGAGAGGAACACGAAAGCCACACAGCCCTGGCCCAGGCGGCGGGGTGACGACGGGAAGGAGGGAGGAGAGAGGAAGGAAGCGGGTGCGCGAGCCGGCGGCACGCAGGGCCGAGCCCACGGGCGCGAGAGGGACGGACCCCGGCCCCACCCGGTGGGCGCCGAGGGGCCGGGCATTCCTGCACCTGCTGCCGCCGTCTCGGGGCGGGCGGAGCGGGGACCAGGAGGCGTTGGGCGCCGGGAGGGGATGAACGCGCCCCACCCCGCCGCCCCAGCCCCGGGCAAGGCTGGAGGGCAGAAGGGCCGTGCGGCGCACGCCGACCTCGCCGGACTCCCGGCGCCCAAGGCCCGACCCGCCGGGCCCCCAGGGAGCACACCGCCTTCCGCACTCTGGGCCCAGAGGGGCCAGCGGGGCGCGGGCCTGACTACGGCCGAGGGCCGCCGGCCCGGGCGTGGGGCGGCCGCGCAGCGCTCCGGGGCTGGCTAGCTGGCGGTGGCGGAGGGCAGCGCGAGTCGGCTCCGAGGGCCGCGCGCTGAGGAGGAGCCGCCGCCGGCACTCACCTGCCCACTTTTGCCCCGTCGCGCGGCGGCGGCGGCGCCACACTCCGCCGGGACCCACAAGCCACCTCAACCAAGCCCCAGGCAGCGGCGGCGGTAGCGGCGGCAGCGGCCGGACGGGAGGGGGCGGGACGGCTGCCTCAGACAGCCCCGCCGCCGCGGCCCAACCCCGCTCCGCCCGCCCCCGGGCCCCGCCCTCGAGCCGCCGCCGCCGCCGCCGCCCATTGGCCCGCGATTCAGACGCAGGGGGCGCGGCCCCGCCCCATCGCCCCCTGACCGTTCCGCGCCGGTTCCTTCCCAGCCATTGGACGGGCGAACTCCTCGGTCCGGAGCAGCCAGCTCGGCCCGCCAGCTTCCGGGCCATAATTGGCTAGGCAGAGCCCAGGCCCGAGCGTTGATTGGAGGACCGGCACTCCCCGCCCCCGCCCGGGGCCCGCCTCTCGCGCCTCAGTTCCGTTAGCAGGTTCGGTTGCTCCAGAATTCCCTCTCCCCCCCCACCCCCCACCCCCCACCCCCCACCCCCCACCCCCTAGGGGGCGGGACCGACGGGTTGGGCCCTCTAGCGGGCCCCTCCTCCCTCACGCCGCGACCTCCGACTCGAGGGGAGGGGCCCGGAGGAGACTGGCGGCTCTTTCCTCGTTTGAGGGCGCTACGTCCTTCTCATTGGCTGACCGGCGTTCCTCCGGTCGCTCATTTTTTCCGTCATAGACGCAGCGCGATGACGTAGCACCCCCGACATTCCACGTCCAAGATGGCCGCAGTCGGCAAGGAGAGACGTCGCTAAGGGGCTTACCTCGGGCAAGGGGTGAGTGAGCGACGGACTTCGGGCAGCGCCACTTAAGTCCTGCGTACCTGGAGGCCGGGTTAGGGTATGGCCACCAGCCTCCAGCCTCTGGTGGAGTCTCTCTTCCTGGATTCCGCTTCCCTCCGCTACGCCCCGGTGCGAATCAGCGTTAGCGGGCGATGGCGGGGCTGCGGCTTCCGAGACGCGCTCGGGGAAGAGGGTCTCAGGCGCAGGAGCGGGTCAGGGAACCTGGCTCGGACTCTAGAGCAGGTAGCAACCCACGAAGTGAAAGGCGGTTATGGTTCCGGGTCTTTCTGGAAAGTGGGGAGAAAGGGCAGGGGGTCTTATGCACTCTCACATACTCAGCGATATAATCGCAGACTATCCACATCGTTCCAGTCGTTTCGCAGTGTGTTGGTCCCAGCCTTGGTAAAGCTTGAGTCTTTGCGTATTGTTCCACAGCTAGGATGCTCTGACTTCGGAATTTAAAGACCGGTGCAAAGAAGGTGGGACTGGGAATGAGGACAACGCACTTCCGCGATTATTAGCAGTTACGTTCTTCCGTTCATGTCGCGCTTACAGACCCTCTCCAGGGTTGTTTGGTTTGTTACTGGAGGGATTGTTCTTTAAAAGTTGAGGCGTTAAGTCCAGAGGCGTATCTCAGAGCTCTCAGATTATCCACACAAAACATGGTGGTTAACGCTCCCGAAGTTTGGCCTGCCAGTTAAAACGGAGCTTTCGCTAAATTTTCTAACATTAGGAACGACTGCTCAGAGCACTTAGTTGAAAGTGGCCTTTTTATGTTTTTGACGTAAACTTGATGATGCTTGGGTAGCTCTAATTCGCTCGTTAAAGATGACCTAGCACAATGCCTTGCAATCTTAGCGCTGATTACGGTTTGTATGAGTGATGTTGCTAGAGTGAGAGCTGTACAAAGCTTTCTATCCTCAGCACCTAAAATACTGCCAGGATGCTAATCTCTCCATATTGCTTAATGAATGCATGAAGTGGAAGTCGTTCAGTCGTGTCCGACTCTTTGCGACCCCCTAGACTATGCAGTCCGTGGAATTCTCCAGGCCAGGATACTGGAGTGGGTAGCCTTTCCCTTCTCCAGGGGATCTTCCCAACCCAAGGATCGAACCCAGGTCTCCAACATTGCAGGTGGATTCTTCACCGGCTGAGCCACGAGGGAAGCCCAAGAATATTGGAGTGGGTAGCCTATCCCTTCTCCAGCGGATCTTCCCGACCCAGGAATCGTACCGGGGTCTCCTGCATTGCAGACGGATTCTTTACCAACTGAGCTATCATGGAATGAATGCATGGATGATGATGATAGTGGCGATATTCATAGACATTTGATTGGTTAAAAATCTTAGTGTTCTTAGATGCCTGCTTGTTGACTATGAATATAATAGTTATCCAAGATTCTTTTGGTTTATTTGAAATGACTACCATTGGTGTGTGATTTTAGTGGGTTTTTTTTTTTAACTGTTTCACTTCGATTACCTTGTGATGCATTGTTGAAAAATATTAGTTGATTCTTGCATAAAAGCATGTTAAACATTTGTTCCATTTTATGGAACTTACTTTGCACCAACAGGCAATAAAGAAACATTCTAATTGTTAATGAGATTGTTACATCTTAGGCGTCATTTCTAAAATTGAATGTCACAAAGGAAAAATAGTCATGGTTTGGCCTACAAAATAAATTGCTCATTTCAGGAGATTATATTTGAAGGCAATGGGTCTGCTAAGAATACAGAAGAAAAATGTTTTCTGTTTTCTTTAAAACTAGGTCAAGACAAAACGGGGAAGGATTAAGGTCAAGGGAGTAGAGATTATAAGGAATACTTAATTGGATTAAATCTGATTCATATTTTCAGGGCCAAATAAACAATATACCAAAATACTTACAGATAAGATTGTGACGTCGTTGATCATAACACTTGAGGAATCTTAAAAGTGCAGTTAATGATAAAGACTGGAGTCCAGTAAATGTGTCAGTTTTTGCAGAGAACAGTTGAATGGCTTTGGGTGCTAGAGCCAGTTGTTGTTCAGTGCCTCAGTCATGTCAGACTCTTCCACGCCTTGGACTGCAGCACGCCAGGCTTCCCTGTCCTTCACCATCTTCTGCAGCCTGCTCCAACTCACGTCCACTGAGCCGGTGACGCCATCCAGCCAGCTCACCCTCCATCGTCCCCTTCGCTTCTGACCTTCAATCTTCCCAGCATCGGGGTGTTTTCCAGTGAGTCGGCTCTTCACATGAGGTGACCGAAGTGTCAGGGCTTCAGCTTCAGCATCAGTCCTTCCAGTGAATATTCAGGACTGATTTCCAACTGACTGGTTGGATCTCCTTGCAGTCCAAGGGACTGTCAAAAGTCTTCTTTAGCACCACAGTTCAAAAGCTTTAGTTCTTCAGCATTCAGCCTTCTTTATAGTCCAACATTCACATTCTTATATGACTAGTGGAAAAAGCATAGCTTTGACTGTATGGACCTTTCCCGGCAAAGTAATGTTTCTGTTTTTTAATACACCATCTAGGTTTGTCATAGCTTTTCTTCTAAGGAGCGTCATTTAATTTCATGGCTAAGGTCACCATCTGCAGTGATTTTGGAGCCCAAGAAATTAAAGTCTGTCACTGTTTCCATTGTTTCCCCATCTATTTGTCATGAAGTGATGGGACCAAATGCCACGATCTCTGTTTTTTAAACGCTGAGTTTTAAGCCAGTTTAATGTACTCCTTTCCCAATTTGGAACCAGCTTGTTGTTCCATGTAAGGTTCTAACTGTTGCCTCTTGACCTGCATACAGATTTCTCAGGAGGCAGGCAAGGTGGTCTGGTATTTCCATCACTTTAAGAATTTTCATGGGGTCTCAAAGCATCGGGCACGACTGAGTGACTGAACTGAACTGAAGACTTTTCCACGTTTTGTTGTGATCCACTCAGTCAAAGGCTTTCGCGAAGTCAGTAAAGCAGAAGTAGATGTTTTTCTGGAACTCTCTTGCTTTTTCTATGGTTCAGCGGATGTTGGCAATTTGATGTCTGGTTCCTCTGCCTTTTCTAAATCCAGCTTGAACATCTGGAAGTTCTCGGTTCACATACTGTTGAAGTCTAGCTTGAAGGGTTTTGAGCATTACTTTACTAGCAGGTGAAATGAGTGCAATTGGGTGGTAGTTTGAACATTCTTCGGCATTGCCTGTCTTTGGGATTGGAATGAGAACTGACCTTTTCCAGTCCTGGGAAACTGCTGACTTTTCCAAATTTGCTGGCATATTGAATGCAGCACTTTCACAGCATCATCTTTTAGGATTTGAAAGAGCCCGGCTAGAATTCCATCACCTCCACTAGCTTTGTTCATAGTGATCCTTCCTAAGGCCCACTTGACTTCGCATTCCAGGATGTCTGGCTCTAGGTGAGTGATCACACCATCGTGGTTACCTGGGTCATGAAGATCTCTTTTGTATAGTTCTGTGCATTCTTGCCACCTCTAGATCTCTAGTCTTTCCCATTCTATTGCTTTTCTCTATGTCTTTGCATTGATCATTTAGGAAGGCTTTCTTAACTCTCCTTGTTCTTTGGAACTCTGCATTCAGATGGGTGTATCTTTCGTTTTCTCCTTTGCCCTAAGTTACTCTTCTTTTCTCAGCTATTTGTAAGGCCTCCTCAGATGACCATTTTGCCTTTTTGCATTTCTTTTTCTTGGGGATGGTTTTGATCACTGTCTCCTGTACAGTGTTACGAACCTCCATCCATAGTTCTTCAGGCACTGTCTATCACATCTAATCCCTTGAATTTATTTGTCACTTCCACTGTGTAATCATATGGGATTTGATTTAGGTCATACCAGAATGGTCTGGTGGTTTTCACTACTTTCTTCAATTTCAGTCTGAATTTGGCAATAAGGAGTTCATGAGCTGAGCGACAGTCAGCTCCCAGTCTTGTTACTGCTGACTGTATAGAGCTTCTCCACCTTCAGCTGCAAAGAATGTAATCAATCTGATCTCAGTATTGACCATCTGGTGATGTCCACGTGTAGAGTCTTGTGTTGTTGGAAGAGGGTGTTCACTATGACCAGTGCGTTTTCTTGGCAAAACTGTTAGCCTTTGCCCTACTTCATTTTGTACTCCAAGGCCAAACTTGCCTGTTACTCCAGATGTCTCTTGACTTCCTGCTTTTGCATTCTGGTCCCCTGTGATGAAAAGGATATCTTTTTTTGGTGTTAGTTCTAGAAGGTCTTGTAGGTCTTCATTGAACCGTTCAAATTCTGCTTCTTTGGCATTAGTGGTTCAGGCATAAACTTGGATTACTGTGATACTGAGTGGTTTACCTTGGAAACGAACGGAGATCATTCTGTCATTTTTGAGATGGCACCCAAGTACTTCATTTCAGACTCTCTTGTTGACTATGATGGCTATTCCATTTCTTCTAAGGGATTCTTGCCCACAGTAGTCGATATATGGTCATCTGAATTAAATTCACCCATTCTGGTCCATTTTAGTTCACTGACTCCTAAAATGTTGATGTTCACTCTTGCCATCTCCTGTTTGACCACTTCCAATTTACCTTGATTCGTGGGCCTAACATTCCAGGTTCCTTTACAGCATCAGACTTTACTTTCATCACCAGTCACACCCACAGCTGGTGGTTGTTTCCACTTTGGCTCAGCGTCTTCATTCCTTCTGGAGCTATTTCTTTGCTCTTCTCTAGCAGCATGTTGGACACGTACTGACCTGAAGAATTCATCTTTTACCTTGTCATACTGTTCATGTGGTTCTCAAGGCAGGAATGCTGAAGTGGTTTGCCATTTCCCTTCTCCAGTGGACCACATTTTGTCAGAACTCTCTGCCATGACCCATCTGTCTTGGGTGGCCCTGCAAGTCATGGTCCTGCATGGGACATGCTCAGTATATCTTTAATCCAATTTTCTGCTGATGGGTGTGGCTGTGTTCCCTCCCTGTAGTTTGGCCTGAGGTCTAACTATGGTAGCAGTAATTGCATTAATGGAAACCTCCTTCAAAAGGACTTAGGCCAGCACCCTGCAGTTCCCAGGACTGTTGTATTCAGTGCCCCTGGCTGTCAACCCACGCGTCCGCCAGGGAGTCCTGGGCACTCACAGGCAAGTCTGGCTCAGTCTCTTGTGGGGCCACTGCTCCTTTCTCCTGGGTCCTGGTGCACACAGGGTTTTGTTTGTGCCCTCCAAGAGGCTGTTTCCCCAGTCCTGTGGACGTTCTGTATTCAAATCCCACTGGCCTTCAAAGTCAAATTCCCTGGGGGTTCTCAGTCCCTTTGCCAGATCCCCAAGTTGGGAAATCTGCTGGGCCCTAGAACTTTCGCAAGAGTGCAAGAATTTCTTTGGTATAATTGTTTTCCAGTTTGTGGGTCTTCTGCTCAGCAGCTCTACGGTGGAGCTAATGGCAACCTCCTCCAGGAGGACTTAGGCCACATGCTGCTCCTCCCAGGTCTGCTGCAGCCAGAGCCCCTGTCCCCGCGGCGGCCGCTGCTAATCCACACCTTGCAGGAGACACACACACTCAAAGGCAGGTCTGGCTCAGTCTCTTATGCAGCCCCTGGGTCCTGGTGCACACAAGGGTTTTGTTTGTGCCCTCTCAGTGTGTCTGCCAAGTATGAGGTTTGATTTCAAACATGATTTTGCCCCTCCTACCGTCTTGTTGGGGCTTCTCCTTTGCCCTTGATGTGGAGTATCTTTTTTTGGTGTGACATTCTCTTGTCAGTGGTTGTTCAGCAGCTAGTTGCAAATTTTGGTGTTCTTGCAGGAGAAGCTGAGCACACGTCCTTCTAATCCACCATTGAAGTCATACTCCAGAGCTTATTACTAATCTATATTAGGATCTTTAGGATGAGCAAAAAGAGTTTCTAAGTATTTGGAAAAGCAGGCTCATAGCCTCAAACTGGCGGAGCTTCCATTAAAAGAAAGCTAGTGGCACAAATCATATTTCATTTTGTTACAAGTTCACTAGACTGATGGGGGATAATTTCCTAAGGACACTGAACATAATCCCACTTCATGTAATAGATGCCAGAGTAAATGTACACTGAATAAGGTCTGGTTAGATGGATTTATAGCCCTTCAGATTGCCAAATCCCGAATGTTGATCAGTAGGTTGATGTCAAGTCAACTTGAAAAGAGTTCTTCGGAGATAAAGCTACAGGGCTCTGGTCTTGCTTTCACTCTGGTTAGCACTGTTTTTTATTACCAACTTTAAATATATGAGGCATGCTTCTCAAATTAATAAATGTACTCAAAATCTGTAGTAATAGTTAGCAAGTTTGTTAGATAACACTTAGATTCAGAGCATTCTTACAGGCTGAAATTATAAACCAAAATTAACAAGATATAGATTTGCCAAGAATTACTGAATTCACAAAAATTTAGTTGTGTGTGTGTTTGAGATGAAGAAGACCTGACTTGGGGGTGGAAAAAAAAGGTTGTATGATGTAATGTTCCATTTACAGAAGCGAACTGTAAAGTTTTCCCCAAATAGGGGAAGGGTGGTGTTTCACTCTAATGACAAATTGTGTTTCTCCCATTTACTGACTGTGGAGTGAGGCAAGTTGCTTCATGTCTCTTTGGCTCCATTTTCTCAGGGATAAATTGTGAGGATAAGAAAACATAGCTTGCGGGCGTGCTGCAACTCAGCGGACACACAGTGGGCATGTTGGTGAATATTAGTATATTCACTCATACTATGCAGATTATATGAAGAATATTGTTTTCCACAGTTGATTGCTAATGTTTAGGGAGGCTCTTGAAATACTAAAAGCCACATTGAGAAAACAGAGCTGTCTTTACCCAAAAGAGAAAGGAAAAGAAAAATTGTCTTCACATATTTCAAAGTCAATCAGTAAACAAGGGAAAGGTATTTTCAAGGCTTAGAGGGCTAGGTGGGAGCTACAAAGTTGTTGAAAGGTAGATTTCTTTCATTCATTATTCTGCGCCATCTATGTACCAGATCCCGGGGATGAATCGAACAGATAAAAATCAATACAATGTTAATGCAAAAGTAATGTAAAAACCAGTTATTGATACCTAGCAATACCATAGGCCACTTTGTCAACTATTAAGGTCCCAGTGGAAGTGGCCAATTGAAAGTGATTGACCAAATGTTACTTTTACTGTTTAGAGGCAGTCTGTGTACCGGATGAGAAAATTAAGTAGTGACCTTTACTGTTATTCCAGTTTGTAAGTATCCATAATTCTAAATGTTGAAAATGCATTTAATCTTTTCTCAGTTAAAGTAATACATTTAAAGCACATTCCTGAAGGATGTTGTTAAAATGCCTTGACATGCCGCTTGTTTACGGAGAGATTTTTACTTTGTGGAGCTCATAAATCTCTCCATCATTTTCACAGTAGTCATGAACTGCTAATGAGAAAATTTATAACTCTAGAGTCTTGTGAAAAAAAAAATTGAAGAGTAATAGGGAACAGGGTTCTAGAACCGAGGTTAGAGCTGTTTCAGGGGGTGACTGATTTAGAGGACTCTATTTATATGACTTATTTTCACTGTGTTGCGCCTATTGTTCATCCTGTCCTGGAGTCTAACAGCACACAGGGTAGATTATTAGCATGGGTTTTGGTGATGACAGCAAGGTAAAATGGATTTGAATTCTTTTCCGTCCCTATTTAATCCCTACTGGACTGTTTCTGATCCTTTTCTCCACTCTGTCCCTCTCTTCTCAGCAGAGGTCTTGGCACTTTCCAAAGAGAATGGAGATGCTCTCTTATGATTTATTTTCTCCCCCTTAAATGATTTTTTTAAATATCTTTCTCACAGTCTTCCTTCCCTCTGTCTCAGAGAAAAAGCAAGCTCTCTTTTATTATCCCTAGGCTTTTTATTGTCTCTGGGCCCCTTAACCGCGCAGTGGCTTGCTCAGCCTCTTCTAATGACTGCTTCTGGCTACCAGCATCCTTCATGCTCCTCTGTGCTGAAGAAACAATAACCTGTTTCATAGCCTGTTCGTTCTTTATCACCCATACAGTTTCCTTCTGCCCTACTGCACCTCCAGAAAATCTCTTCTGTTTACACATGTGTACATGTCTGCTTTATTGAGATAACAGGTCACGTATCATACAAATCACCCATTTAAAAATGTACAAGTCAGTGAGTTGTGCACTCACCACTACACTGAATTTTTAATGTTTCATAACTAATCACCAGTCCTAGTAACCTTTTATTAATTCCTGTCCTTTGATTTTCCTTTAGCATTTGTTGCTGTTGGCTAGTGCCTCTTACTTAAAGCTGGTATTCCCTTGATTTCTTATGTAATTAAGGGTGGAAATTTCCCTACCTTTTGACCATTCCTTCCCTTTCTGTCTTTCCTGCTTCCTAAAGTTCTTCAGAGTTGTGTCCCTGTCTTCACTCTCCATCTTTCTGTCTATGAACATGACGTTATCTGTCACTTCTATATAGGTGAATCCCAAGTAGATGAATCCTTTCTAGAGTTCAGTAGCCCTGTTTATGAGTCTGGTGGTTATTTCTGCACAAGTATCTAGTAATTATAGAACCACATTCTTTCCCTCCTCTATCGAAACCAACTTTTTTTTCACACGTAAAACATAGTAAATTAACTGTGAAAGTCAAAGTCGCTCAATCATGTCCAACTCTTTGCGACCCCATGGACTGTGATTCTCCAGGCCAGAATACTGGAGTGGATAGCCTTTCCCATCTCCAGGGGATCTTCCCAACCCAGGGATCGAACCGAGGTCTCCCGCATTGCAGGCGGATTCTTTATTAGCTGAGCCACAAGGAAAGCCCAAATTAACTTCACTCTCAGAGAAGGTAATATTGAAGAGAAAAATGGGGAAGAGAAAGAGTTTTGTTAACTATACTTCAATTTAAAAAACAAAGCTCTTTCTCTTCCCCATTTTTCTCTTCAATATTACCTTCTCTGAGAGTGAAGCGAACTTGAGTCATCTCTTGCTGTTCTTTGCCTCGTGGCCAATTGTGATGCCTCTCTTTCTCCCAAGACCATTTGTGGGGCCGAGACCTTGTTAGGCATAGTTTCAGCAGCTGTTGCAGTCTTCTGACTGGTCGTCTTCAGCATGTCTCTAAACTGCCCCCAAGGCATCACGTCCTGCAACTTATTACATGCTTTCTTGTTTTCCTTGACGTTGGGACTCCCTGACAGACTCCGGCATATCTGTTTCTCTTTGTGTCTGCCTAGAATGTAAGCATCTGGTGGGGGTGAGAGCGTGCCTCTCCTGTTTCCTGTCCTGTCATTGAGGCCTGGCTCATAGTAAATGTGCAGAAAACACTTGAATAAATCTAGAGAGAGATATTTGAATGAATATGGGGAAAATATTTGAATGAACATGGAGAACTGTTATTTTAATATGTTTTAAAGACTCCCAATTAGTGTACTGTGAATAAATTACAGATATGCTGAGATGTCTATTCCCTCAGGCAACTGGCCAGTTTCCCTCTGCTCTGCAAGAACGCACACGAATGTTTATTACTATTATTAATAATTGAAAACCAGAGACATCTCAAGTGTTCATCCACAATCAGTTCAGTTCAGTCGCTCAGTTGTGTCCGACTCTTTGCGACCCCATGAATCGCAGCACACCAGGCCTCCCTGTCCATCACCAACTCCCGGAGTTCACTCAGACTCATGTCCATCGAGTCGGTGATGCCATCCAGCCATCTCATCCTCTGTCGTGCCCTTCTCCTCCTGCCCCCAATCCCTCCCAGCATCTGAGTCTTTTCCAATGAGTCAACTCTTCGCATGAGGTGGCCAAAGTATTGGATTTTCAGCTTTAGCATCCTTCCAAAGAACACCCAGGACTGATCTCTTTTAGGATGGACTTCTTGGATCTCCTTGCAGTCCAGGGGACTCTCAAGAGTCTTCTCCAGCACCACAGTTCAAGAGCATCAATTCTTTGGCGCTCAGCTTTCTTCACAGTCCAACTCTCACATCCATACATGACCACTGGAAAAACCATAGCCTTGACTACACGGGCCTTTGTTGGCAAAGTAATTCTGTGCTTTTGAATATGCTATCTAGGTTGGTCATAACTTTCCTTCCAAGGAGTAAGCATCTTTTAATTTCATGGCTGCAATCACCATCTGCAGTGATTTTGGAGCCCCCCAAAATAAAGTCTGACACTGTTTCCACTGTTTCCCCATCTATTTCCCATGAAGTGATGGGACCGGATGCCATGATCTTCGTTTTCTGAATGTTGAACTTTAAGCCAACTTTTTCACTCTCCTCTTTCACTTTCATCAAGAGGCTTTTTAGTTCCTCTTCACTTTCTGCCATAAGGGTGGTGTCATCTGCATATCTGAGGTTATTGATATTTCTCCTGGCAATGTTGATTCTAGTTTGTGCTTCCTCCAGCCCAGCATTTCTCATGATGTATTATGCGTATAAGTTAAATAAGCAGGGTGACAATATGCAGCCTTGACGTACTCCTTTTCCTATTTGGAACCAGTCTGTTGTTCCATGTCCAGTTCTAACTGTTGCTTCCTGACCTGCATACAGATTTCTCAAGAGGCAGGTCAGGTGGTCTGGTATTCCCATCTCTTTCAGAATTTTCCACAGTTTATTGTGATCCACACAGTCAAAGGCTTTGGCACAGTCAATAAAGCAGAAATAGATGTTTTTCTGGAACTCTCTTGCTTTTTCCATGATCCAGCAGATGTTGGCAATTTGATCTCTGGTTCCTCTGCCTTTTCTAAAACCAGCTTGAACATCTGGAAGTTCACAGTTCACGAATTGCTGAAGTCTGGCTTGGAGAATTTCAAGCGTTACTTTACTAGCGTGTGAGGTGCAATTGTGCGGTAGTTTGAGCATTCTTTGGCATTGCCTTTCTCTGGGATTGGAATGAAAACTGACCTTTTCTCAGCAGAACGTCTCAGCTTCAGCGCAGTTAATCCCTTGTTGTGAGAGATTCTTCTGTGCATTAAAAAAAATGTTCAGCTATATTCATGACCTCTGGCCACTGGATGCCAGCAGCAGCCCCCCAGTTAGGACCACCAAAATATTGCCACATGCACATGCCAAAGCACGTGCCCTGGGGGCGAATTCACCCCAGGCTGAAAACCCCTGCTGTATAATAATGAGAATGCAACAAGGACGAGCCTTGCAAACATAATATTGAGCGAAAGAAGCCAGTTGTGAGAGAGTGATAGTATCTCATTGCACATCCTTTAGAAACAAGAAAGACTGTCGCATGGAAATAGGAGTCAGGATGGTGGTTATCTTTCCAGAAATGGTGATTAGGAGAGGAACGAGAACGCTGGGGTTTTGGTGGTATTCTACTCACCGACTGGATGGTGATACACAGATATGTTCATGTTGTGAAAATTCATAAGCTATACACTGAAAATGGGTTTACTTTTCTTTTTGTATGCTATAATGCCCTTAAGGCTGGCTTCTGAGTCCTTTTGTAACTTTGACTGTAGGACTCAGGAGCTAGCCTGAAAGAGCTGTTTTCCAGTGGCTGTAAACTGGACCAGTGGGAGCGGCAAATAATGGTAGTGGTGGGATTATAACTCAAAGAA
The DNA here is from genome assembly GCF_001704415.2 of Capra hircus. Lineage (NCBI taxonomy): Eukaryota > Metazoa > Chordata > Mammalia > Artiodactyla > Bovidae > Capra > Capra hircus. The sequence goes on from NC_030828.1 coordinate 63,792,715, forward strand.
TAAGATAAGTATTGATGAGCCCATCCTTGTTTAAATAAATGATCAAATAAATAAATGAGGGAGAAGGAACAAATCTTTCTTATAAAAGAACTCCAAGTGATGTTGAAGGAAGGAAAGAAATAGAAAATCGCTGCTAGAACACCACAGTAATGGTTGCAGACAAGATCCTCAGAGGAATGCTAAAATTAATAGCTGATACTTCTAGGAGAAACAGGTACTTTGCATACTGTTTTGCATTGCAAAATACTACCCCCACCCCGCCCCCCACCCAAAGACGTAGCCGTTCATACTGACAAGCCCTCAGGCAGCGGCGCTTGATTCCGGTGTTTCCCGTACCCTAGAGTGTGGCCTGGACCTTGGGGCTCCCTTTTAAAGAACAGAAGATAGAAAGTGAGAAATAGTGACTTACAGTGAGAAACTGGCAGCGCCGTCGTCAGCAGATGAGCGCAGTGAAGCAACAGAAAAGCAAGCCATCCTGCAGTCACTGTCGCCTCCCGTGGTGCGATGAGAGGGCGCTGTAGGACATCCTTCCTCAGAGCTCCAGTCTGTTAATAGGAAAGTGTCAGACCTAAACCAAGACAGGTATTATCTTCTAGTACTCTTCAAAACTAGGAGGGTCAAGATAAACAAGGAAAGAGAAACATATAAAAAGATACTAAGGAAATGTGAGCCCCCGAATGCAGTGTAGCATCCTGGATTAGATCCTGGAACGGAAAAGAGGTTTTTGGAAAAATTCAAAATCCAAATCAAGGCTATATAGTGTAGTTAGTAAGTTTCCAAAATTGATTTTTTTAAGGGAAGCTGGTTTAGGATATACGAAAATTCGTCTTTACAGCTGTCTTTACAACTCTTCTATAAATGTAAAATTATTTTTAAATAAAAAGTTGTTGTTTTTAAGTGAAAGCCATATAAAAGGATGTACTCAGAGAAATCTCATTCCCATCCCAGTTCTTTACATTCTGTTCTCCCATTCCTTATTGGTAACCAGTTTTTTTTTAAGTTTTTTTTTTTTTTAAGTAAAGATACCTATTTTTACTTTCCCTCTTTTCTTACATAGATACATACTGTTTGTAACCATGTATGCTGATCCTGGAAATTTCTCCACACCCATAGTTAAAGGTCTTTCTCAGTCATAACAGCTGCATGGCGCGCCGTCTGTGTTAATGGACCATCTTACTCAGCTGCTGCCCTGATGACGGGCATTCGCACTGTCTACAGTTTTTGCTGTTATAGACAATACTTTGAATGACCTTATGCACCTTTGTCTCCAGTCTGTGATGATATTGTCCCAGTAGATACTTGGAAGTGGAACTGCTAAATCCAAGAGCAAATGCTGCTGCAATTTTGTTACATATCGCCAGATTCCCCTCTGTGAGAGTTGTTCCATTCTGTACCCCCACCAGCAGCATATGAGATTACTTGCATTTCTCTGGCCTTGCCAGCAGAATATATTGTCAAACTTTTGGGCTTTTTGCCAATCTGATGGGTGAGAAATGATATCTCAGTACGACATCCGATATATAGCATTTTCTGGGTATATTATAAGATAAAGCAAATATATAAATGGTACAACTGAAGATCAAGTTTTTCAATGCAAAGGAGACATATAGATAGATACACACACATACATAAATGAGATCAAAGATTAAGAAAAAACCAGCTCTTGATTTTTGCTAAGCATCTGATTATGAGCTCTTCATATATACTGAGGCTTTAGTAAACCAGTCTCCCCCGGCTCCCATCCATTGCCCAGTTCAGTCACACAGAGCATCAATTAGTTCAAGAAGATCACTTGTCTCCAGGTAGTACTTCATTCTTCCTGTTAAGGAAGACCACATTCTCTTTAGAGCTCGCAGGTGCAAGGAGCCGGTCTGCCCGCTGTCGCTTTTCCGACCAGAAGTTAGGTTTCCAGATAACTGAAGCCCCTGGCCCAGAACCTGGCTACCCGAATGCTATTTTCTTGCTGAACCAGACCAATCTGGTTCTAGCTGCCTCCTTAGAACCTTTTCTCTGCCCTGTATGAAAATTCCTGTTTTCTGATCCAATTTACAAATAATTTATATATTACAATAATCTCTAGGTGAGAATCCTTATTTATTGTTTTCTTTCCTCAGCTTAGAGGTTTTAGAGAATTTCTTCATTCCGAATGAAAGAGAAGAGGATGAGAAAGCAAGAAAAATTTAAAGGCACTTCTCTCCCTTGTAGACCACCTCCCTTCACCCTCTCACCCCAGATCACTGCACCCCTTTGATCCACATTGCTCTGTTCAGTGGCGTATTCAGATGTTAATTCATCCAGTATGGTGGCTTTTCCAAGTGGAAGTACCTACATGGAATCAAGTAAACTAAAAAAGGGAAATTTTGACTGGATGCTAGATGGAAGAAATGGATAATTTTGGAGCATAAGTCTTTTGGGTTAGGACAGACCTGGGTTTTACCAAAGAACAGAATGTAGACCAGCATGAGGGAGCTAGGTCTAATGAAGAAAGGCAGAAAGAAATGAGACAAATGCTCTTCCTTTTAAGCTGTGAAATACGGGATTTATCATACTACAGGTCACTCAAGTGTTAAACTGTGTTTGGAGATGAGCCTGGTCTTCTAAATGCCAATCAGTAGTGTGTCTTCTATTGGAAATTTTTTTATCAAGTACAAATCTATAATTGTAGATTATTTATAATGATGGAGATTGTTTAATGTGAGGTATCCCTTTCCAACATTACTACTTCTCTTTTTCTCAGGATTCTAACATTTTTCCGAAAGTCTTTTGGAAGGAACAAGTCTACTTCAATAAATGAAGGAGAATAAAGAAAATTCAAGCCCTTCAGTAACCTCAGCAAACCTGGACCACACAAAACCATGTTGGTACTGGGATAAAAAAGACTTGGCTCATACACCGTCACAGCTAGAAGGACTTGATCCGGCCACTGAGGCCCGGTACCGCCGAGAAGGGGCGCGGTTCATCTTTGATGTGGGCACACGTTTGGGACTGTATCCTGTTCCTGGAATCTACAACAGATGGGCTCCCCACCACCACCACCAAGAATTAAATCAGGCATTATAGATGAAAGAGTAACATCCCTGACCAAAACAGCTTTTAAATATCTTTCTTACTTAAATGCTACTTCAGATTTGCCTGGCTCCTTTGGGGTTTTCTACTTTTTACCACCTAAGTGTGTAGACTTAGCCACTGAGCTTGTGACCACCAGGATGGAAAGTAGCACCCACTGATCACAGATTAAGTATATCTAAGGATAGTGAAGCCCTGCCTTATTAAAGCTTCCTAGGTGGCTCAGTGGTAAAGAATCCACCTGCCCATGCGGAAGATGCAGGGCCAGTCCCTGGGTCGGGAAGGTCCCCTGGAGGAGGGCATGGCAACCCACTCCGGTATTCTTGCCTGGAAAATCCCATGGACAGAGAAACCTCGCAGTCCATGGGGTCGCAAAGCCTTGGCCACAGCAGCACACAGCACACACACCTTATTAAAGCGCAGACTGCAGCTTGCACCAGAATCCTGACACCTTGAGACACCCATTCACCTGCTTTGTCACTGATGATATTTGCTTTCCCACGTCTCTTGCTGTTGTTTGCTTTTATTGTTTTTCTGCATTTAATGAAGACATAACTCTTGGCCAAAGTCCTTAACCAGAACAACAGACACTATGACACCCTGGCAACTGGAATAATTTATTTTCATCGGTTCTATATGTTCCATTCCTTCAAGCAGTTTCCAAGATATGTAAGTATTTTAATTATATTATAATTCTGTATCATGTTATTATTTCTACATAGTTCAGTGGACAGATTGTAGCCGCTCTTTTTATTATATTTTCCAGGAAGTATTCATTTTTGTATGGTACATACTGTATATAAACAAAATCAAGTTCAAACTTTGTTTTTTCCCAATTAACGGTATTAAAATATTTTCTGACTTTTTTATTTAGGTCAATATGAACCATAATTGTGTTGTAGTTAGTGTACTTTACTTCCTTGTTACTTTTCCCAAGATAAGATTGGCCTTACGGTTGAGACCCAGCAAAGGCCAAGATGGCATAGGAGTTCTTTGTTCCATGTCAATGAGTCTTCAGTTACTTTTTAAACCTGTCCTGTGGGAGATTCCACCTCCAGTAGTTTCCGGTCCAGGACAGCTGGTCTGATGAACACAAAGCACACGTAGAGAGCGATGCCGTGGGAGAGGCATAGGAGAAGGCTAGTGCTCCGAGGGGTAGGGTGGGGGAGGTGGTTAACTGCATCATGGAGGAATGGGGGGAAATGCCAGGGAGGAGCGGCCAGCCTGAGTTAAGCCTTGGCAGTTAGTGGGACCTTGCTGTGCTGAGATAGAGCAGTCGTCCACCGGAAACCAGCCTGAGCCAAGCTCTGGGGGAGGCGTGCAGCCAGCCAGGAGTCCCGTGGGCAGGAAGGGCATGGTGGGACTCTGGGTGGGAAAGTAGTCTGAGCTAGACTACGGTGGGCCTTGAATTCCAGACCAGGGAACTGATGCGATGGGAGGGTTTTATGAAGAAGACGGAATTAGACATAGCAGGAAGTTAGTCTGCTGTGGCTTCTTCCTTTTGCTGAGCTTTCCTCAGTTTTGCACGCGTCTCTTCCTCACTAGTTTGTGGTATTCTCAGAGGAGAGACCGTGTCAGGATCCGCTCTGTACTCCAGCACGGTGCCTGACTGCTGTGTAACATGTGGTCTGGATTCTGTGAATGGAGGGGCACACAGAAGAGCAAGCAGGCAGAGGGAAGCTGGAGACAGAGCAGTGAGGAGGCCGCCGTGACAGAGGAGCTGGCCCGGAGTCAGGCAGCAGGAGGGAGGAAGGAGAGCGCGGGCCGTGGCACGGGGTGGACGCTCTCTGAAGCAAGGCTACTGGGCAGGGAGGCGGTGTCTCTAAGAGCACAGCATCAAAAGAAAGCTTGTTTCTGTGACTTTTTCTGTCTACATGATGTACTTGGCATTTTATTCAGAAAACTATATTTAAAATAATTTGTGAAGCCGAATTAGAGGTCACAGTGTGGAATGTTTGTATGTGGAGTTTGCTCCAAGCTTTTAGAGTCCCCTAGTGTTTATGAATAAGAAGAGCAAGACAGGAAGGGAGGCGCCCGGTTGTTGGGAAGGCCCCGAATCTTTCTGTTTCTGGGTGAGCCCTGATAGTGAGATCAAGAGCTTTCGTCTTCCTTTTAGGTAACAGGAGCTTGTTGTCTCTTTCTGGCTGGGAAAGTAGAAGAAACACCAAAAAAATGTAAAGATATCATCAAAACAGCACGGAGTTTATTAAATGATGTGCAGTTTGGCCAGTTTGGAGATGACCCAAAGGTAAGAATCATAGCTTCCTGTGCTCAGGTCTTGATTCCTCAAGGCAGCATTGTGGCAGAGTTCCTTGTGTTGGCAGTGGCTGTGGCCCCAGTGTCTGCCAGTCCCTGGAATCCCTAAGAGGCCTTTATACAGAGGATGTTCTTCCTTGCTTCCGTGAGTAAGGAGTGGGGATAACGTACCCTACACTTGGGTGGCAGCTACTGATGTGCTTTGTCGGCTTCTGAGCCCTTCGGCGGCGGCAGCACATAGAGCCAGTAGGAGCAAAGCCCTCTCGTGGCCGTGGGCGCTCTTAGGCCCAGAAGCAGTTTGGCTTCTCGGGTTCATCTCTAGCGGCTTCTGGGCGGACAGAAGTGCAGGTGCTGTATGTGCGTGCTCTGTGTCTTTTGCTTCCTAAGAATGGTGGAAGGCGCGAACAGTTGCAGACACCCAGGTTAACAGACTATCCATCTTGTCCCTTCCCCACAACACCTGCTGCTGTCAGGAAATGGTGACAAAATAATCGTACACATCCTTTTATTCTGTTCTAAAAAGAGCACTTTCAGGGGTCGGTAGGAGCTTTCCCTCTTCTGTTCATGCCAGGATCTCCCGTTACGGTCCTGAGGGCTCTGATGGGAGTTATCCTCTATGACATTTGCCACGGCCCATAATGACGTAGACTTTCTAACCAGATCGTCATGCAGAGAGTCTTCCTTTTCTCAGTTGTAGTCTGTGAGAGCTCAGACCCTGTCTGTTCTGCCTGGTGCCTAGTGTTCCCTCCTGGCTGGACAGAGTAGACATTCAACAGATACTTGACTAAATGACAGACTGAGATTTTGGGAAGAAACTGAGAATCACAAAGATGCAAAGCTGACCAGACAGAGATGTTCGGCGCACCCACGGCCGTGTTTCTCCTAGTCAGCTGGTGTTGCTTCCCGCGGCAGTCACCCTCCCTCCGCCCCACAGAATCTGTGTGTGTGTATAAAACACGTGTCTGTTAGTTTTCCTTCTCGCTTCAAGGAGGTGACAGAGGCCAGAATGCTTTTGCACATTCTGTGGTTACGATAAATGGTCCTTTGTGAGTATTGTTAGTGTGGGTAACCCTGTCCCTTGAACTTATTTATAAATCCGTTCACCTGTTTATAAAAATGGGAACCTATGAGAAATTCATAACTAACAAGGGTCAAAAATGTATTTTATGAAAGTAATGTAGCACTGGATATTTCTGACGCCATAGGTTTTTTATTTTCACGGAGCACAGAGACTTCTGTAGAAATGGATTGTGCTTTAGTCAGGTCTGGTCACAGGGGCAGAAGGACCCTGTGGCTAACAAGCCATGGTTACTCAGGAGGAGTCAGAAAGATCTGGAAGCTGCAGCCGCGGGTGTGTGTTGTCCAAGGTGCCTTTGGAGGAGTCCTCTTCTCCTTTCAACCTTAACCCCCTGTACCAACACATCAGGAACCTGAGACCCTGACCAGGAGCAGCGAGGCTCAGTACCCCGAGCCAGCAAGTGGAGCCATGGCCGTGCTCGTCAAGCTTTTAAGGCAGGCCAGCTTGACCCACGGGGGTAGAGGGGCTTTGTAGCCCACACTGCTTTCTCACATGTGGTCTCCCTATGCCTGACTGGGTGTCAGGGCCAAAGGAAAGAACCTGGGTCTGGGAGCGGTGGGGACACGGTGACAGGCGCCGTCTCGATGGAGAGGAGAGGAGAGGAGGGCGGATTGGAGGGAGGCCGTGTGAGCACGTAAGAAAAACAAGGTCCTGAATCGTGTCCCAGTAAACTTTGCCCAAACTATGTGATTTCTCCCTGTTACGTTAATATCTCACATACTCAACAAATACTTGTTCCAGGCTCTGTGTTAATCACTAGACATAGGTAGCAGTAGGGCTTCCCTCGTAGCTCCATCAGTAAAGAATCTGCCTGCAGTGCAAGAGACCTGGGTTCGATCCCTGGGTTCGATCCCTGGGTCAGGAAGATCCCCTGGAGAAGGAAATGGCAACCCACTCCATATCCTTGCCTGGAAAATCCCATGGACAGAGTAGCCTGGTGGGCTTCAGTCAGTGGGGTCACAAAGAGTCGGTCATGACTGAGCGACCAACACTCACAGGCAGCAAAACAGGCATGGCCTTTGCTCGCATGGATTTTACAGTCGAGTGGTGGGATAGATTTTATAGTCAAATATTCAGATAGCCAGTGACCTGCTTATGAGTTGTGATAAATGGCGTGAAAGGTTATTAAAAGGTGTGGTGAGGGCTTTCCATCTGGGAACCTAGGCAGGTGCTCCAGACAAGTAGTATGGGGCCCAGGGAAAGTTCCCCGAGGGATGATGTTGGCACCCAGACCTGTACTTATCCCTTTAATTGAGTATCTGAAACACAAAGGGAGGCCAGGCCTTGAGCTGTCTCGTAACACTATACTGTATGGGCTACAGTCTGGACACTTGTTAAAGAGGGTTCCCAAATTTAGAAGACACTGTGACGCTTCTGGGAAACGTGTTGGCAAAAATACTGAGGGGTTGGGGTGGAGGAGACAGTGACGGTGAGATTTTTTTTTTTTCTTGTACTGTATGAAAGTGTTAAGACTTGAAAAAACTTTCCTGAGAGAACACTTGGGAAACTTGGGTGGAAGCACATTCACCCTGCCTGCCCTGCCATCTGGAATAACTCGTAATAGAATCCTCTGCATCCTGTGAACTGATACCATACTTGAACCTAAAACCAGTTATCTACATGGCTTCTCTTCCCAGAGTTAACAGATTTATGTAACTGTTAACGATGAGATTGTCAGTCTCTCGAAAACCCTCTCTTCTTAAGCTCAAACAAGTGATTCTGACTGTTCTTGCCACACAGAGCATATTGATAGTATTTTACAATCAAGTGAAACTGTCTTAATGTAAGTGCTCAGTCAGGCTCTACAGCAGTTGAATTCAAGAAGTTCTTGTTTATTAACTAGTTAGGAAGTATAATCAAAAGAGATCCCATTTACAATAACAGCAGTAAAGTAATATATCCAGGAGTAAACCTTTAAAGACATTTATGGAAACCATGTTGGGGCTGGGAGACTTTAGAACTATGAAAGGACTAGAAAGAAGATTTTCATTAACAAATTTTTGATAGGAAGATACAGTGTAATTAAAAGGTCCATTCTATAAATCAGTGAGTTCCCACTCAGAACATAGTGGCCTTCATTTTTTCTAGAACAGTACCAAATAAAATGATATTAAAATGCAGGTATTAGGGGGAACATGCAAAAACAAGAAACGTTTTTTAAAAGAGAAGTAATAATTGAACTGTCCCTTCCAAATGTTTAATCTCTTTGGTCCTGGTACAGAAATAGACAAACAGATCAGTGAACAAAAAAAAAGATTGGATGTGCGCACACATGTGTATATGTATAGGTAGCTTAGGATGTAGTTTGATAAGAGAAAATGATGATTTATTCAATAAATGACATTGGGAAAGCCTGTTTCAAGAAGGTGAAAGATTAAAACACAGTAATGATGTGCCTCATTCACACACACACTTTTAGCTGGTACAATTCACTGTCCAGGTATCCATGAAGCTGCCACTGTTATAATCTTTCTTGCTTAAAATTTTCAGTGTAAATGCCTGAAAGATTGCATTTTTTAATGGAGGTTTGGAAGGAAACCAAGTTTTATTAATGTATCTAGAAAGTAAAGATCTGTTTTGTAAAGAGGGCTCATGTGTATTGAAAGTAATAACATTTCTGAGAATGTTTGTTTCCAGTAGTTTTAAAAATTAACTCTGATTGTTTTGTTTTCCTACTTGTAGTTCTTTTGAGAATTATATCATCTCCTGAGCGTGTTAAAGGCCTGAGTGGGAGAGAGGAGAAAGGGAATGAAAAATAGTTTCTAAAATAGAACTTGGGCGAAAGAATAAAAGGAAAGCTCACTTTTTTAATGCTGTTTCAGACCTGTGATTGAAATTACTACCCCAGCATTTGTTATTTCATTTTTAGGAAGAAGTAATGGTTCTGGAGAGAATCTTACTGCAGACCATAAAGTTTGATTTACAGGTAGAACATCCGTACCAATTCCTACTCAAGTATGCAAAACAACTCAAAGGTGAGAAGAAAAAACGTTATGAAGAGAACCTCTTCATTCTGAAATCATCTGTATAATAATTTGATGACACTCAAGATTACACTTCTCGAGAGAAAAGCAGAAAGTTCAGTGTGTGAAGTACCCATGCCAGACAATTCATATTATAGCTGCTAATGCTATTTCCTTTTATGTATAAACAGACTCTGTCATCCAGTTGCCAAGTGATTTGAGGCAGGAAAATGAGTCAGAATTTTTTAAATAGCCTAATAAAATCAGCCTCAGATCAGGTTTCCCATAAATGGTGGTTCAGTGTGGGCCATGCGGAAGGAGCACAGAGGTGGGCCCTGGGCCCGCTTGTCTGTCCTCGGCTCCCCTGCCCTTGGCTCCCCTGCCCTTGGCTCCCCTGCAGCTGCTCTTTGCTGCGTGTTAGCGCTGCTGCTGAGCGCATAGTAGACTCTAAATAAGTACTCATTGCCTCTTGTTTATTGTTTTCTTTCTATTGCTACTAATTTGCCTTCTCTTTCCCATCTCTAGGTGACAAAAACAAAATCCAAAAATTGGTTCAAATGGCATGGACATTCGTCAATGACAGGTACACATGTTCATGGTGTTTTCAAACAGGCAGAGGCTTCGTGTGTCATCTAACCCGAACCCCTTATTTTGTAGTGGGGAAACTGACTTGCCCCAGCTTTAGGGCCCAGTACACAGCAGAGCTGGGGTTAAATAAAATCCAGGTCGTCTGCTTCCCAGCAGAGGGGTAACCTGTTAAATCATGGTGGCACAGGATGCTGAAGCCTTAGCACCAGCTTGAAACAGAAGTCCAACACAGTATACCAGAGAATTTTGACAAGTAAATACTTAAATCCATTTGATTTTGCAAAAGTTGCAGAGTATGTATCTGTAGTTTTATACTTTTTGCGATGGTTCTAGAGCCTTGATGTTCTTGTAGCCCAGAGATCTAATGAGGTACTGTATGGGGAACAAAATGCCCACAAGTAGCGTTGCCTCACTTGAGGAGAAGGGTCAGCACCAGGATTCCAGCCACTTAAGAACTTAAGCAATTTCACCTGTATTTCACGGCCTAGCAGTTTCTGAATGTGCTGGAATTCTTCTGCCTCTTTAAGGAACAGACAGGTTAGTAGCTGTAGTTAAGTAGCTCATTTCAGTACATTTAGAAGGCTAAAAGCTTGCTTATTGATAATACTGTATTTAATCATGTATAGGGGATTATAAGCAAACAGACATTTGGATACAGCATAAGAGTTTGCTCATCCAAGTCAAGTCACCTCTTTTTCTTGTTGAACTAGTCTCTGCACGACCTTGTCACTACAGTGGGAACCGGAGATCATAGCAGTGGCAGTGATGTATCTTGCGGGACGTTTGTGCAAATTTGAAATACAGGAATGGACCTCCAAACCCATGTACAGGAGATGGTGGGAGCAGTTCGTGCAAGACGTCCCTGTGGATGTTTTGGAAGGTACGGGGCTTGCTGAGCTTTCTGCAGGCTGATCATTCTTCTCTGGGAGCCTTGAGTCCCGAGAATGGATTTTCCCCAGTAGGTGCACACAAACTATTCTTTAATTAAATTCTCTAATATAGAGTGTTCATTCCATCCAAGCACATTGTTTTGGTGAACTGAAAATGCACACCAGTGCTGCACACACCAGAGATGGGTGATTTATTAATACAGATAGGACCCAGCATAATGGTCCTTGTAGGGAGGGGCATCACAGCTGCAAGGGACATGGGGGGATTTTAAAACCTTGTGAGGAACGCAGTTGTTGCCTCTCGTTTAGACATTTGCCACCAAATCCTGGATCTGTACTCACAAGGGAAACAACAGATGCCTCATCACACCCCCCACCAGCTGCAGCAGCCCCCATCTCTCCAGCCTACACCACAAGTGCCACCAGTGCCACCGTCACAGCCGCCTCCAGGCCCCGAGCCGCCCCAGCCCCCGCAGAAGGACTCACAGCAGCCGGCCCAACAGCCACCGCCGCCGCCCGCCCAGCCACCCAAGAAACCATCCCCGCAGCCTAGTCCCCCCCGGCAGGCGAAGCGAGCCGTGGTGAGTGCGCCAGCTCAGCGTGGGGCAGCCAGCTCCCCATGCAACACCTCCACTACCCCCTCAACACACACACACACACTGCACGTATTCCCCTTGCTGAGGGATCGCCCGGAACTGCAACCTCACCATTTGCATGTCTGTGGGCAGCTGGACCGCTGGTGTGGTGGGATGGGAGGCCTCTGGGAGCCAGGGCAGCTCTGTCCTCCAGCTACTACTATTGCTGTGCCAGGGCCCCAGAACCTGCCAGGGGTCATTTGCGCGTCCGCACACTGCTGGGGTAGGCGTCTCCCCGGTCTGTCAGTGACGCAGGGTATCTTTAAAGGTCCCTCCCCACGGTAGGGGGAGGACCTGCAGGACAGTGGCAGGGCAGCAGGCCCCACTCACCACGGTGCCGACAGCTCGAGGAGGGCTCAGGGCTGCGCAGAAAAGCTAGTCCTTCTGTCCAGTTTGAAAGGGAAAAAGGAGGGAGGCAGAAAGGATCTGTCAGGTGCCTTGGTTTGCTCTGCAGGTTCAAGCCAAAGTTAATTTTGGTCTGAGGCTGTGTTCTGCCTGTGATTCTGCAGTGCCTGAATAATCGGTTTTTCTGATGATTACTTTTCAGAGTCTTGGTTAACCACTGTGTATTTTCTTTTGTAACAGGTTGTTTCTCCCAAAGAAGAGAACAAAGCAGCAGGTAATTTGCTGTTCTTGTGTTTCCTGTTTTAGTTTTTTGTGTTGTTTATCAAAACTGTAGATTCTTAATCAAAAAATCATTTCCTTTCAGATTTAGATTGACCTTAAAATTTAATGTTGGAGCCCATCAGAAACTTTACCCTACCTGCATTGTCCTCTCTGTGTATTCCCTGACTGTGTTTTTGGATTGTACTCTAACAGAAAGTGTCGGTACAAAGAAAAACAGGAGCGGCAGTGAAAATGTGCTCAGCAACACACAGTCATTCCTTGGTATCAGCGGCAGGGGGCGGCCTCTGGGACCCGCCTTGGATACCAGACTCCCAGATGCTCGAGTTTCATAGTCCGCCCTCCCTGTCTGCAGATGCGAGGGGCCGACTGTATATCAAAATAGGAATGTAGGCGAACTGCTGCAGCAGCATTTATTTTTGAAGGTTAGTTAAGCCCACTGCAGTCAACGGAGTGAAGGCCCCCGGCCGAGCAGCGAGCAGCAGCGTGTAGGTAGAAAGGAGGGGAGCCACGAGCCAGGGTGCCGCCTGCTGCTTACGGGGCCAGGCTTCTTTGCAACACCTATATGGCCCATATTTGTGGAGCCCAGAGTTGGTTAACTTGTTTGTGTGCTGGAAACCACAGGGTGAGGGAAGCCTGGATGATCACAGAGGAGAAGACAAGAGGTGCTTTGCCTCCCACTCAGCCAGCCGGGTGGTGCTGACCCCCGTGCAGGCGCAGACCGGGTGTATTTCTGATTCTCTGTTTTCTCTGTTGCTTGGTTCCAGGGTAGGAACCCTGGGAATTATTTATTGAACTGTTGTGAGACCTTCACGTTACAGTAAAGCTACATTTTTCTCAGGATCTTTGGGGAAATGATGCGTTCAGTACAGGGGAGATCTTTTTTTTTAGCTCCAGATGGGTAGGCAGCAAGTGTGAGACACAGAAGAGGGGGCTGTGCTCTGTTTCACGTGGCTGTACAGTCCGCTGAGCCGGTGCCACCCCGTGAGAGGCAGAGACCAGCCCAGTGGGCCTCGGAGGAGGACTGATGCCAGTCAGCTGGGGCTGACAAGGTGGAGTCTTTAGGTGGATGAAAAGTGATCAGTGGAATTGAGAATTTAGGAGAAAACTAGAGAAAGGAGTGTTACTGGATTGTGGGTTAAAGGGGAATAGCTTTTGCTAGACTGAAGGTGGGATGGAAGCAGGGACTGTGCCCACCTGGTGGAGGGTGGGTACTGCAGACGCTGGGCGCTGCTGGAGGTGTGTGAGCAGGAGATGGCATGGTCTGAGTTCATTCGGTTCAGAAAGTTTCCTGGCAGCGCTCACAGCACGGAGACGGGAATGGGGTCGGGGGGATCTCTCAGGAAGAGGGTAAAGAGGGTCTGTCCTGGACCTTGAAGTCAGCCTGTGTCTGAGATGGAGGAAGCCAGGAATGTTGAGCAACTCCAGAGCAGAGTGGTATACAAGCTAGAATAGAGCAAGTTTCAGGAAGAAAGAACCAAAAATACAAACAAGAAGATGGGGTGCTCTTTTGGTTGTATACATACACTCTCCTCATGACCGGAAGATACTGGACGCAGTGCAGCCTGTCTTGGCCACTTAGCCAAGTGGTCACTGGGGGTGTCAGTTCCATGCAGCCGCCCCACCCCGAAGGATGGGCCGTGTGCCCTGCCCCAAGTGGTCCCGACCGCTTTGCTGTTACGTCTGCTCGCGTCCAGCCTCCAGTTAATGTGCTGATAACTGGGAGTAAATATTTTTGAGAGAAAATAAACTTGGATGTGCCTGAGCAAGAATTACACAGCGAGAGTTGCTCCTGTGCACACTCGGGGCCTTTCTTTGTGTTCTCTGTGTTAGGGTGGACCCCGATGGATACCACTTGGCACCTGAGATTCACTCCACTTCTCTCAGGTCATTGGAGGGCTTGCCTTAGGTGGTCAGGAGAAAACTGGGCAGATTCGGAAAACGGGCTGGCCATGTTTGTTTTGGGCGGGGAGGTGGTGAGAGGTGTGGGGCATTGGAGGGGCGGAGGTGGGGGGACGGGGGGATGTGTGTGTTTGGTTTCCTTGTTGTTCCTTTAAAAGGATGGTTTAGCCGGTCTGTCCTTAGCTTCCCTTAAAGCCTTCACATCTGCCTTTTCCAAAAAAAATTCCTTAACGGTACGTTTTTCTCTTCCTTCTCTCTCTTTCCCTCTCTGTGACATGTTTGTTCTACATGAAGAATAGCTTTTTAAAATCTATTTTTTCTTTTTAGAACCACCACCACCTAAAATTCCCAAAATCGAGCCCACTCACCCTCCATTGCCTCCAGCCCATCCGCCTCCAGGTAAGTGCTGCTGGTCTCTGGGAAGACCAGCTTTTCTCTCTGCCTTTTTGAAGGACGGATTTTGGAAGTCTTGGGGAACATTTCTAGGATTTCAGAAATTTAAAAAGACATTAATGACCTAAATGTGGATACTCACTCAGTGTTGTCCGACTTTTTGCGACTCTGTGGTGCCAAGCTCCTCCGTCCATGGAACTCTCCAGGCAGGAATACTGGAGTGGGTTGCCATCTCCTCCTCCAGGGGATCTTCCCGACCCAGGGGATTGATCCAGGGTCTCCTGCATTGCAGGCAGATTTTACTGTCTGTGCCACCAGGGAAGCCCCTGGAACACAAAGGGGGTCGAGGCGGGTGGGAGTTGGGGAGGGTGCAGACTGCCCGGGAGAGATGTGCTCTGATGACCCACGGGGTCTCCCAGTCAGTCTGCACCCTCTCCAGCTCCCAGCCCCCTTCCCCTAACCTCATTCTCCCACTCTTACCCTGACTCCACACCATGCAGCCCCCTCCCCACTTTCCCCCCTCTGGATATATTCTTGTTGCAGCCAGATACACTTTTCACAGTGGAAACAACTTCCCCTCTGAAAAATTCACGGATTTACACCAAGGGCAGTCCCAATCCTCAGGCCTCAAAAATACTGGAAGTCTTCTGTCCTGTCTCGTTTTTGAGGGTCTGTGCCCTGGAGCCTCCCATCAGACCCCAAGCTAAAATCAGAGGGCCCCCGCGGGGAGACGTCTGAGATGGAGCTCCTGTCATGAACAGTGCTAGTGGTGGGGGTGTGGGCCGGGGTGGTGTGGGTGCATCTGGAAAGGAGGGTAAGGAGCATGAGGCAGGGGGCTGGACCAGAAGGGGTTCGGGTGAGTCTGCGCTCCAGCTTGAACATCCCAGAGAAGTAACCCATGGCTGTTTCCACTGACCTGGAATCTCCCTCTGCCCGTCAGAGGTGTCATTTTTCTGGCCTACATGTGATTCCAAAAAGCTGCATAATGTCTACATCCAGGGCTTCTGCCCCTCCACGTCCGTGTCCGTTGTCCCCCGCCCATCTTCCTCCTCCTGTGGCTTCAGAAGCGGCAACCCTGCTGGCAGTGGCCCCTGCTGCCTCCTCATCACCTGTTCCTCCTGCCCCAGCCCTGCTGGCAGTGGCCCCTCTGCGACCAGCGCCCAGGCAGGCTGCAGCTCCTCTCAGAAAATTGTTTTTATAGCCCGATAAGTGAGGATGTTGTGAATTCTAAGCATATCTGAATATTCTCTGATCTCTTGCATCCAGAGATGGTAAACTACCCAGGAGAAATGAATTTAGAATTAGATTTAGGAAAACAACAGTCCTGCCAAGTTAGGAACATTGTCCTGATCTGGGCAGGAGTGCAGTAGACCTCAGGCTCCGGCTCTGGCGTCTGCTTTCTGTTGGCAGCGTCTCTTCTCAGTATACTTTGAAGAGGAAGCAGTTGTATGTGGAGTCATGTGGAGAAGAAAGAATGAAAAGTGTTTCACAGGCACCCAGTCAACTAGGGTGCTTCCGCGACATCACTAGAGATAGAGGCGGGAAGTTGTAAAGAACTTCCCGTCTTTACCTGTGGCATCATTTTGGAAGGCGAAGTGTTTCGCTAGAGAAGGCGGAAATTGGTGTGTGTTTGCTGAAGGGTGAGAGGTGCTCCAGAGACCTCTGAGCCTCTGGGGGCCCAGGGAGCTGGGACAGGGCACCGGTCAGACCTGTCGCGGTGGGGAGTGGGGGGCGGCGGTCAGAGACTGGCCCATGTTTTGTTAACGCCCAGTCACCAGCGTGACCATCTCTCAGCAGACAGTGGTGTGGTCTGGTCCCGACCTGGGCTCGCCTTTCTCTGGGGTCAGAGATGGGCAGAAAGAAGGGGCCCAGCATGTGTTTGTGCTAGATGGGGGGCTGGGGTGGAAGGGGCTTCCTGCCCAGGGACGCCCGTGTCGTGCGCTCGGGACCAAGGGAGGCGAGGAGGAGAGCCTGTGGCGGAAAACGAGCCGACAGCGTCAGGACGCCATGCTGTCCGGCCGCAGAGGCTGCGTGCTGCTCCTTGGGAAGGTGGCCCATGGCGCTGCGACAGGGCCCGGAGCCCCAGGGGTGACTGGGCTGCGTGTGGAGCCCTGAGGGGGCGGTGTCCCCCACTGCCACACCCCACCCTGCTGGGGAGGCAGCGGCCTGGGCCGGCCCGTAACCCGTCTCCCCTCCACAGATCGGAAGCCACCCCTCGCAGCCGCCTTGAGTGAGGCCGAGCCACCAGGCCCCGTGGAAGCCAGTGACCTCCCCAAGGTCCAGATCCCTCCTCCGGCCCACCCGGCGCCCGTGCACCAGCCTCCACCGCTACCGCACCGGCCGCCACCGCCGCCGCCCTCCAGCTACATGACGGGGATGTCCACCAGCAGCTCCTACATGTCCGGGGAGGGCTACCAGAGCCTGCAGTCCATGATGAAGACCGAGGGCCCCTCCTACGGGGCGCTGCCCCCCGCCTACGGCCCGCCGGCCCACTTGCCCTACCACCCCCACGTCTACCCACCCAACCCACCCCCGCCGCCTGTGCCCCCGCCCCCCACCTCCTTCCCGCCACCTGCCATCCCTCCCCCAACTCCTGGCTACCCCCCGCCCCCGCCCACCTACAACCCCAACTTCCCACCCCCGCCCCCTCGCCTGCCCCCCACCCACGCGGTCCCGCCGCACCCGCCCCCAGGCCTGGGCCTGCCGCCGGCCAGCTACCCACCCCCGGCAGTGCCCCCGGGGGGACAGCCCCCTGTGCCCCCGCCCATCCCCCCACCCGGCATGCCTCCTGTCGGGGGGCTGGGGCGGGCAGCCTGGATGAGATAACCTTTGACGCCTCTCTTTTCCTTTGTTGTTTTTTTTAAAAGTTTTTCTAATCAACTTGAAAAGTAGTTTAAGTGGGTAAGCAGCAGGGTACCTCGAATAATCTGGACAGTTGCAGTGTGGGAAGAAGTGGATAGGACCCCGGAGATGAAATCAGAGTGCTCCTGCGCACCTGGAGAGTGGACACAGCAGCCCTCGGGGGGCCCAGGCCGCCGGCTGTGACGCCGCCGCCTCTCTGGTCTCAGCCGCGTCCTCGGGCCCTGCACTGGGTTGCTTCACACTGGAGAGGATGTTCACCAGCCATGCTGGTCCAACGCGCAGCTTCGGTGAGGAGCGCGTTTCCTTCTGGAAACTCAGTTCTCAGTCGTCCAGTTCCCTCTGAAGTCAAGCTCTTGTCATTGCTGTCATTCACTGTGTTCCCGCTGTGGCTCCCAGGCCAGATGAACGGCTGTTTCATTTAGAGAGGACCCACACCCTTTGTGTTGAAGTTACTCGGAAGGGGTTGCCTTGCTTGGATGACTCTCTTCTTTTTCCTCCAGGGAGAAAGGGAGAGATGTTCTTGGAAGTAATGTATGTTTACATCAATTTGCAAATTCCTATACATAGAGATATATTTTTTAAGTGTGAATGTAACAACATACTGTGAATTCCATCTTGGTTACAAACGAGACTCCTTCAGTCAGTTACCCAAATAAAATCAGTTCTGAAATGGCCCCTTTTGTTTGTTATGGGCAGAAGGGGCGGGGCGGGGGAGGGGTTCCTGGGGTTTGCAGCCCAGAAGTGGGTCTTCCTGGGGGTACAGGAGCAGGGCATGGAGGAATGGCCCGCAGCAGATGGCCCAGGAGGGCCTTCGGGGGCCCGCCTCCCACGTCAGGCACCCGCACGGGCTTTCTTGGGAGGAAGTAGTTGAATGTGATGCTGGTTTGGGCCTGTCCGTCTCCCTCCATAGACAGGTCCCTGGGTCAGACCCGGGTTTAGATCGGAAACCCTTTCCCCCGCTGGTCTGTGACTGGAGGCCCTGGAGCAGCAAGCATCAGCCCCACCATCCGCCTCCGCCAAGAGGGGCCCCATCGCCAGAGACAAATGAGCACTGCACGGAGGCTTGCAACGAGCCTTTATTTATCTAGCGCAAAGTATACACTATCACAATCTTCTCTGTTAACTCCTTTTACTAAAATAGTTCAAATCAATGTTTTTACCACACTATCAAAAAGTTCTATTTCTTTTTCTCTCCCCAAATCAAAGTGGTTCAATAGAAGGTAGAAACGGGCACAGGAGTCCAGGGCTACCGGCGCTGCCCGGAGCTGGGGTGGGGTCGGCCCGTGCTCCAGCCATCACGTCCCATGGAAGACAGAGCGTGGCTGCTGGCCCGGGGACGGGAGCCAGGCACGCGCCCGTTCCCAGAGAGCAGCACAAATACTTCCCCCACGTTATGAAAAATATACACCTCTACCGCTCTGCAGTCATGCATTTCCTTTGTTTCTTTAAAAAAAAAAAAAGTCAGTAGTATGCATGGTTTCCTCTCAAGTTTTCAAGAAAGAAAAAAAAAATGAAAGGTCACTTTTCTCTTTCAAACACTGATGTGTGGCTAATAACTTTTGGATAAAAATGTGCTCAGTGGATTCTGATTCCAGGATGGGCCTGGCCACCTGGGATGAGGCTGGAAGGGTGACATCCATCACAGTGGGGATGAAAGCCACAGCACAGGGGTCCCATGGGGCTCCGGCAGCAAAGAGTATCTGAAACGGACCTTCAAGAAAGGACACCAGGTTCAGCGACACCCCCGCCCTCGAGCTTCAGCGCTAAGGCTCCGCACGGGAGGAGGGGCACCACGGTCACCCTGTGCGCACTCCCTGCTTAGCAGCAGAGCTGGAACTCCCCTGACCTGGCCCCCCGGATCCTCCCAGCAGTGGGTTCCTGCTGCAGCCACAGTCCCTGGCCTGGCACAGACCGGTCAGAGGCGCTGCAGGCTTTCCAACAGCTTCTGTGAATGAGATGGTATCCCAGGTACAGCTGTTCTAGAAAGCTGTTCCCAGGCAGCGCTGGCTCCGGACACAGGCAGGCGGCAGGAGGGAGGCCTCAGCACCAGCTGGAAACGCCTGCCCCGCCCCCTGGACACCATCGCAGCATTAGGGGGCAGGGCCACCTCCCTCCACCGGGCAAAGGTCCCTTTGAGGCCCATTCCCCAGGTCAGTTTGCAGGAGACCAGTGGGTACCAGGACCCCTGACTTATTGCTTATTTTCATTGGTGGCCAAGCCAACCTGACCCAAACATGACACACGGGGTCCTCAGCTGTGACTCCCACCCAGGAGACCCAGGACCTGGGGAGCAGGGGGAGCCTCTGCCCTCCAGCTCGCTGCCCACCTGGGGAGGAATCACCCAGCTCCAAGTGCACACCCCTAGAGACTGGGAGCTCACCACTTGGCCTAAGGCCCAGCTCCTCCCAGGGCGCCCACAGCTTTCTGTATGACCCGGGGCATCAGGACCACGCCTGATGCCATCAGCAGCGCCCACTCAGCACTCCCCGGATGCAGGCCTCTCCCTGGGGACTGTCCACCCAAGGGTGCCGACGGCAGACAGGCAGTGGGGACGGCTCTTGAGTCCGCGCCGAAGGGGAGACCCAGGGCAGCCTCGCCCATCCCTTCGCCTGGTCCCCGCCCCTCACTTGAGCCTGGACAAGGCCAAGACAGCCTCTCGGACCTCCCGAGCTCTCGGTACCGCTGAGGCACAGGGGTCAGCAGTGCTGGAGGAACTGGAAAGCGAGGCCTCTGGGCCTCACTCCCCTCCCACATAAATTTTAACATTTACATGTCTCGCTTTACAGTTTTATACATGGCCATTTTACACCGAAGGTCTTATTTGATCCCCAGAGCCCTGCAAGGATGGCCTTAGGCTGCGGCCTCAACAGGAGAGGACACTGAAGCTCAGAAGTGGAGGTGGCCACCCACTGAGAAGGGGGCAAGGCAGCGGGACTCCCTCGCAACACCTCCCCCCCGCCAGCCACCCCTCCAGCAGGAGGGTCCCCACTGGTCCCTGCGCTGTGCCTGAGTTGCTGGCCCTGATCCTCTGCGTCCTTTTTTCCCCACCAGGGGCCCAGAGATGCTGAGTGACTTGCTGAAGGTCACACAGGAAAATGAAAGCCAGAGCCCAGGGGGGCCCCTCACAAGGAGAGCAGAACCCCTTCACCTGAAGCCATGCAGCTCCGTGCACAGTCACCCAGGAGGGGGCCGGGCGCGGGGGCACCATTCCTGAGCAGAGGCCCAGCCGCGGCCTGGTGCCACCCGTGCAGAGACAGGCCCGGCCCGTCGTGTGGAGCACAGACCCGGAAGTGCCTCGCGCCCCTGGACATGAGGGACCCAGAAAGATGGGGCACCACCTGGCACAAGGCGAGGGAACATGGCAGAGGGTGTGTGGCCAAGGGTGGGGGTGTGGAATCTAAAAACAAGCAGTGGCTGGCATCAGCTGGCATCAGGGAGGCGCCAGGCCTGGGAGCCCGAGGAGGGGCCACGGCAGAGCGCCCCTCATCTGAGAGCCAGGGACTCTGCTCGGGGAGCCGGCGTTCAGGCCCCAGCCAGCGGCTCAGAAGCGGAGCCCCATGGGGCAGTCTGGCAGCTGGCAGCCACTGTCCCAGGCAGGCGGCAGCCAGGGGTGCCCCTCTGCTGGGGCTGGGCATCTCAGCACTCCTCAGCCCCGGAGCAGGAAGGAAGCTGTCCAGGCCGCTCTGCTGGGGAACCGTCTCCCCGCTGTGCTGGTGTCTGAGAGGCGGGAGGGGGCCGCGACAGGCAGCGTCCTATGTACAGTTCACCACGGAGAGAGGAGCCGGCGGCTCGGCACCAGGGCCAAGTCCACGTCCGCAGGGGAGCGGCCCTACAAAGGCCCTTTGAACTGGTTCCCAGAGAGATGCTGCCGGATGGAGGGCTTGGAGCTGGCGGCATCTCCTAGCTTCCTCCAGACCACCTGTAGGGGCGGGGCGGGGGGGGCGCTGTGAGGGGAAGGCCCACCCCAAGCCTCCCCGGGGGCCTGTGGGCACAGACTGCCCTGTGGCTCAAGATCGCCTGCGTACCTCAGAGCCCTGGGGCCAGGGTGGGGTCACAGAGGAGACCCTCAGACCCAGTCTGTGCATGCCCACCCTCACCACTACGCTCCCCACCCCAGCGCAGATCACATCTGGGTGCGGACCTGGCCTCACGGTGGTCCAGTGGGGTCTACAGACCCAGGGCGGGGGTGGGGGTTGGGGGCGGGCAAAGGAGGGGGACTCAGGACACGCCACCCCGAGTGGGGCCTGGGCGCAGCGCCCGTGATCCCCCTTCCCTCCTGGCTCCCTCAAGGTCCACAGGGACAGCCGCATCGACCAGGCAGACGGGAGGACACTCTGCCTCCCTGAAGCCCCAGAGGGGCCCAGCTTCCCAAAGCCAAGGCAGCCCCAGGCTGGGGAGTCTCGCAGAGCAGAGGGTCCCACGGGCACCCACAGTCTGAGCACCACCTGTGCGCCACCAGCAGCCAGACCGACACTGGGGGACAGGGGTCAGGGGTCAAGGGTCAGGACGTGCGGGGCAAACCAGACCAGGATCAGGGAGGGGAAGCGGGGAAGAAGGAAGACGGGGCAGGGAAGGGGGGGAGGGGAGGAGGAGGGAGGAGGGGGAAGGGGCCCCTCGCCCCTCCAGCGGGACCTGGCCGGCACCCCCCCGCCCCCGGCCCCGGGACCTCACGTTGCACATCTCGCGGACGATGGCCTTCTCCTTCTCACTGAGGTCCTCCTCACAGCTGTCCTGCAGCGGCCGGTCGAGGTTTTCATGCACCTCCAGGACCTGAAAGGGGCAGTCCCCGGATGACCAGGAAGGCCCCGGGCAATGACCACCACTCCCACCCTAGCTCCCCCAGGCCTCAGCGCCCCTGGCTGCCACCCGGCACTCCCAAACCTCTCCCCCACAGTGTTCCAGGCAGCCACGGCCCCCCCGGCCCACCTCCCTGCCCTGCCGCTCAGCCGCCCCAAGAGGGCAAATGTGGGTCCAAGGTCACAGAGTCCAGAAGAGCAGCAGGGACCGAGGTGGGGGGCCCTCCCAAGGGAGAGAGAGCCATCAGAGCCGGGTCCTCACCTTCATCGCATGCACCACGGCCTCGGGCTTCTGCCCCGCAGAGCTGTAGCCACTGGAGGGGGGCGAAGGCAGCTCGGGAGCCGGGCAGGCTGGGCCCTGCGGGAATGGACTGCGTCTGAGCTCAGAGCTCGCCCTGGCTGGCTCCTGGGGGCAGCCACGGGGCGACCAGTGGCTGGCAGAGGGCCTTGCATCTGGACCAGGGCCCGGGTGGGAGGAAACGGGGGCTGAGGTGATGGGGGGAGAGGAGGCTGGGAGGGAGGGCTGCGCCGGGGCAAAGGAGCAGCATCGAGAAACCTAAGCCCTCCCCGAGAAACCTCCCCACTTCCCAAATCCCACCAGTTCATTCACTCAGTCGTGTCTAACTCTTTGCGACACCATGGACTGCAGCAGGCCAGGCCTCCCTGTCCATCACCAACTCCCGGAGTTTACTCAAACTCATGTCCATGGAGTCGGTGATGCCATCTAACCGTCTCATCCTCTGCGTGCCCTTCCCATAGGCCCCTGTAAACAGCCCACGGGAAAGGCCTATTGTTCTGTTTGGCAGGTCACCTAGGAAGATGCCGAAGGGCTTGGGCCCCAGCCCCCACGTAGCCTGACTCCTAAGGCCCCTCCCCCGGCCCAATTTCCATCCTCTAGGGCCATCGTGGGGCTTCCAGCTGTGAGTCGGGCCTCCCAGTCCTGACCCTCCCAGCCCTGTCCAAGAATGGCCACCACATTCAGCAAACACTCTAACTGGCAACTAGAAGCCGGGCTCCCACAACAGCCTGTGAGGCCAAGAGATGAGGCCGGGAGAGGAACGGATCCAGCCTCTGGTCCCCTGCCTGACCCGCCTGCCTGTGTCAGAGGTCGAGCGTCCGCCCAGCTTCTCCCAGACAAGGGGCGCTGGCCAGGCGGCCATGGGGCAGGAGGCAGGCCTTCGGGCTGCAGTGGGGACCCCAGGCCCCAGAGCAAGGTCAGGAAGGACTCAAGGCCGCACGGAAGGAGCTCACACTGAGAGACAGCTGGAGCCCTGGGGCCAGCAGGAGCCAGGTCAGGAGACGCTGGGCAGGGCCTGAAATCAAGCAGCAGGTGCTGGAAGCCAGAGAGAAAATACTGAGAATGCCCCAGGGAGTGCGTGAGCGGAGGGAAGACCCTGGGATCTTGGGCCTCCCTCCCGTCTCTGAGTCTTGGTTTTCTTCTCCATCAACCGCCCGACGACCCCCCCAGAGACCAGGCCGACTCAGTGAGCTCGGCCAATGAGGCCATAACCCCAGGATCCTGACCAGCCAGGCCGCGCTGTTGCAGGGACCCTCGAGGTCTGGAACATTCCACCACCAGCAGCCAACCTCTGCACTCGCCCCACCTGCCAGCATGGCCTGGACCTGCTCCCAGGGGAGCCTGGCAGGCTCGCCCTGCTCCCGGTTCCACGCAGAGGCCAAGACCCCCCAGCCCTGGGGTCTAGGAAAGCTGGGCGTGGGCATGGTTCTCCAGGGAGGACCGACCCATTCTGTATCTCGGTCTCTGCCTCTCAGCCAGGGTCTCTATGTGTCCCAAGGCGTGTGCAGAGCCCTGGGACACTGTTTCCTAACTCTGGCCCATGCTGCCTGGTCTCTGGTGTCATGTGGGGGAACCAAACGGGACAGGAGGGGGTATGCGCCACACCCAAGTCTGCACCTGGGACAGAAGGTGGCCCTCCCCGCACCGGCCAGCAGGGGGCGACGGTCACACACTCACAGCCCCAGAAGGCGCCTGGCCCTTGGCAGCTCTGGGCCCAGGTTCCCTCTGCACCTGGGGCTCCCAGAACCACCTGCTCCGCAAGGGGACAGGTTCCTGGAACAAAAGCCAGGAGTGGCTGGGGGAGGCTGTGCAATCCAGCCCTTTCCTGGGCCTCCTCACTGGGCCAATAGCAGGTGCTAATGGGGCTTCCCTGGTGGCTCAGATGGTAAAACGTCTGCCTGCAATGAGAGAGACCCAGGTTCGATCCCTGGGTTGGGAAGATCCCCTGGAGAAGGAAATGGCAAACCACTCCAGTATTCTTGCCTGGAAAATTCCATGGACAGAGGAGCCTGGTAGGCTACAGTCCATGGGGTTGTAAAGAGTGGGACACAACAGAGCGACCTCACTCACTTACTGAGTGTGCGGAGAAGCCTGTGAGCGAAGCCACTGCCGGACACTGGTCAGGACTGTAAACTTGAGAGCATTTCCCAAACCAGCTCACCCCGGCAGACCCCGCCCCACCCCGATCACAGCCTGGAAGGCCCAAGGATGCCTCCCCAGCTCCCTAAGTGCCCACTCGGAGCAGGGCAGCCCACCCAGGGCTGACTGCAACCCTCTGCGCTGAAGCTGTCTTTTCTATGCACCCATTTTACAGATGAGGAAGGGAAGGCTGCAAGACTTGCCTGAGGCCAAACAGCTAGTAAACCAGGGGGCCCAAGCTTCCAGCCCGGGGCTGTGGGATGCCAGGACCAGCGCCCAAAGTGGGGAGACGAGTGTACACCCCAGAGAACTGAACAGATGTCCACACAAGTGCCCCGTCCACAGGTGTTCAGAGAAGCACAATCAAAGGAGGCAAAAATGGAAACAGAGCCATGCACAGCGCCTGACGAACGGCTAAACAAAACGTGGGTACCCACACAGTGGGGTGCTGCTTGATAAGAAAAAGGCACGAAGCTCTGACACCTGCTACAAGGTGGATGCACTTGAGAAACCCAGTGCTCAGAAGCCAGGGACAAAGGGTGACACGTGTTACGCTTCCATTTATAAGAAATATCCAGAAAAGGCAAACGCAGAGGCAGAAAGCAGATTAGTGATTGTCAGGGGCTGGCAGGAGGGGGTGGGGAGGGATTGCTAATGAGCACAGGCTTGCTTTCTGGGGTGAGGGAGACATTTTGCTGTGATGATTGCACAGATCTGTGAAGATACTAAAATCCACTGAAATGGACACTTAAAACAGCCTCACAGAAGGTGTGCCCACACCCAGGTACAGAAGAGACAGCACCCCGGCAGCATCAGAAGGTCCTCCCCACACAAGCCTCCTCTCCTGGTGCATCCGTACGCAGGACACGGGGCTCAGCACTCAGCCGCTCCAGAGAGGCTCTGTGCTCCATAAACAGCCTGAGAGGCCTGGACCACGAGCCTCCACCCAAGCTCGGGCCCCTCTGCGGCGGCCTCCCACGAGACACTTAGACCCTCCCCCTCTGCCCCAGGAACCTGCCCCCCAGCCTCAGTGGAACTGTGGGCTGGCCCCCGGCCCGCAGGCCCAGCTTGGCCTGGATTCTGGCATGGACTAGCCATGTGACCCTGGCAATCCACCCCACCTCTCCTTGGTGGGCCTCAGCTGCCTTCCCTCTGAAGTGGGGTGACAACCCCTGGCCACGCAGGGCAGCCTAAGGGAGGCCCACGGAGCCCCTCTTAAAGCCTCCTCCAGGAAGCCTTCCAGAAGCCTCCATCCCTCCGACAGCCCAAGCAGCACTATCAAGGCTTCAGGGGCTCAGCCTGGAGGAGCGAGCTCCCTCTGCTTACATCCCAGAGTCCTGGCACACCACCAGAGCCAGCTGGGCTTGCACAGCACTTTACAGTTTGCAGCCTGCCGAGGCTTCAGCCCACAGCACTATCAGTGGTGAGGATTCCCACAGCCCAGGGAGAAGGTACGAAGGTCTGGAGAGCCGCCCCCTGTGGGGGCGATGCTGGGCTTTCTAGAGCCCTTCATCAGGAAGCAATTGGAGCCTCATTGAGCCACGGGGCTCCTGGGTAAATATTTGGATTATCTGTCGTCAGCAGGCTTTACCGCCTCTGCAGCGTCAGCAGCTACATTCCTAGAGAAGGTGCGAGGCCTCGGAGAGAAACTGCAGAGGGTTCCGCCGGCAGCCAGCAGCAGTGCCAGCCCACTCGCGCCAGCTCAGAGTCCCAGGAGGTGCCCCAGGCTCGCCCTCACTGGCCGGGGTGGAGGGGGGCAGCAAGGCCAGGACCCTGGGGGAGAGTCAGGCCCACCGTGACCTCAGGCAGGCTCGGTTTCCTATCTGTTCTGCGGGGACAGTGAGGTCCCCACTCTGTGATGAGGCTTCTGGGCATGGGGAGAGCCCGGCACGGCCCTCCACGTAACAGATGCTCAGTAAATATCACTCGGCTCACCCGAACGCGTGCTTCTGGGGGAGGTGGTTTTGCACGTTCACCGATTAGTGCAGTCACCCAACAGAACACTTTCATCACCTCCTCCCGCTCCCCTGAGCCCCTGGCAACCACTCCCGCACTCTCTGCCTCTATAGATCCCTGCCTTCTGCACACACAGAGTCATCGGGGATGACGCGCATTCACACACAGGGAGCAGTCCTGAGCTGACCGTGCACATCCCCGGGAGTGAGCCCCCTGCCACCCTCCCAGGGCAGGTCAGGGCCCAGGCGAGAACCCAGGACAACCGTGGGGGCCCTGGCAAGAACTGAAGTACACAAGCATACACTTGAGCTCAAGCCTGGGGTAGTGACCCCCGCACAGACTCGGGCCAGCCCCATCCTAGCCGGGCAACCTCTCCCTGCTGCGTCCAAGGAGGGACACATGCCCACGAGAGGCACAGAGAGAGAGCGGCTGGGCCTCGTGGCCACTACATCAGCCTGCGATGCCAGGGACGGCATCTGAAGCCGGGCCTCCACCTCCCGCCAGCACACTGGGAGCCTTACAAGGCTCCAAGGGTCAAAGGCGGAGGCCAAGGGTCAGGAGCCCAAGCCCTGCCCTGGAAGAGCTAGGGCAAAAGCTAAGAGTCCCCAACCCAGCTCAGCTGTGACTGCCCATGTGGCCCTGGGCAGGTTACAAGGGAGCACGGTCTGAGCTGCACCCCTCCAATTCCCCAGGTGCGGAGTCCTCCTGGGCATGGTGGGGACCCTTGCGGGAGGGGCACTTACGTTCTGCAGGGAGTCCTGGTAGGAGGGCGGCAGGCTAGAGAGCTGGGACTCTGAGTGGTACGGGGAGAAGCCTTTCCGCAGCGTCCTGAACTCCCCAGGGCCTGCCTGCTGCAAGAGAGAGAGAGAAAGAGAGAAAGGGGCGGGGTTGGATGTGGGGTGGGGGCCACACCGAGGGGGCTGAGGACTGCTGGCCTCTCTGCTGGACGAGACGCCCCGACCTGGTCCTCGGGGCACCTGCCAGGGGGCCCCACCTGTGCCCTCTCCCTTCTCCACCCCCTCTTTATCCATCCTCACCGCCACGACCATCAGAAGCCCTTGACATCCCTCTCCAGACTCAAGCATCAGAGCCACAAGGCCAGGGGCTTTGATTCACTCCCTGCTGCATGCTTTATAAACATCTGCTGAGTGGCCAAATAAACAGGTGAGTGAGCCGGTGGCTCTCCCCACTCCTTTCCACTCTCGCCCCTCTGCGCCAGCATCCTGCCCTTGGGGTCCCCCGCAAGGCCTGGGAAACAGCCTCTCCAGCCCTGGAGCTCAAGTCCTGGGTAGGGGGAAGTCTGCCCACCACCATGAGGCTGGGGGCTGCCCACGGGGTGAGCCTGCACGGCGCTCTGACACTTGCCAACGAGCCTCTGCCATCGGACAGGGAGCTCCCAAATGCAAGCCCCGGGCCTCGCCCTCTGTGTCCACAGGAACCAGTGCCGCTGGGCTCATTACTAAAGCCCAAGGCGTGCTTAGAAGGAGTGGGCAAGGGAGGAGAGAGTGAGTGAATGAATGAATGAAGATTAGATTTGGCCTTAAGTGGTTCACTTGGGCAAAGCAACACACGGCACCCCCTACAGAAGCTGGGGCTGGACCCAGACAGGGGGAGGACCCAGGGGTCACACTCAAACCAGCACAGCCCCCGGTCCAGCCGAGCAGAAGCCTGGGTCTGCGGGCCCTCTGAGTCCCTTCAACCCCTGGGATGGTGTTTCTGACCCCAACACCCTCTTCTACTTCAAAGGAACTTCGGGAACACTGCTGGACAGATAAAATGCAGTGGAACGTCCTATAAATCAACAGGCTGTTGAGTTGCCCAAACAAACCCTTCGAGGGGAAGAGGCCAGGGCTGGGGTGAGAAATACAGGCAGCAGCCTCACTGGAGCAGGCGGGGGGCCAGGGTGGGGGGACCTCCTCCTCCTCATCAGCGCCCCCGGCCTCCGCCTCACCCAGAGGCGTCTGCACACACCCTGCCGCCCTCTTGCCGGCCACTGGATCCAGCTCTCCGTTTCCCACGGGACCTTCACCCTCATCGAGTCCCTGGGCTCTGCTCTCCTGCCCCCCGTCACGCCCAGGGCCAACCCCCCAGGCCTCACAGTCTCTATCACCCTGTGTCTGCAGGCCAGGAGTGGAGGCGACCAGGACAGGGGACAGGCGGCCACTCCCTGATTAATCCCTCCCACCCCCACCCCCGGCGGCCGAACAGACACCAGCCGCCCAGCTAAGCATGGTTCCCATGGCCTGGGGGGTCCCAGAGTAGGGAGAAGCGGGAAGGGTCTCACCAGGGGACCTCAGGCACAGCCCTCTGTCTGAAACTGGGACAGTCACACCCCATCACAGCCTGTCTAGGTCAACCTGCGGCATTAGCGCCCCAGGCACAGTGACCCTCCCTGGCCCGGCCAGGGGTCTGAGTGGAGGAGCTTCTACCAACAGCCTGCAAAAGAAAGAGGCCCCGCGCCTGTCCCCACCATTGGGAGTTCTCTCCTCCAGGGCGCCCCTGCCTATCTGGGGCGAGGGGGCGGTGGCGGGGGGAGGTTCTCATCCCCAGCTTTACTTAAAAGCGAAACTCCCAAACCAAATTATTTTCTTGGGTAGATCTCCGTTGACAGCTGCAAAATCTCCTCCAACCGAGAGTGTGTTCTAAACCCAGCACACGGAATGTCCACGCCTGGGGCCACAGGCGTCTCACCCGGGCCCTGGAGCCATTCTGCAGGCACGACCCCGCCTGCCTGGCGAGAGAAAGCCAAGGGACCAGGCATAAGGCCCAGCTGGCCCAACACACACACATGTGGATGTGGCCACAGGGCCAGGCACTGGAGCCCCGGCGCTCCCGCGGGCCCCAGGAACCAGGAGGCGGATGCCTCCCTGTCCCCGCCCGCACGCGGTCCAGATGCTGCCCTGGGCTGCAGCTCCCCTCATCCACAGCGTCTCTGATCCTGGACCCAATGGGATCACAAACAGCCCACGTGCTGCTTCTGAAAACACTGGTTTGTACGTCTCCTCCCTCCCCCAGACAATTCCCTGGGGAGGAGGTGTATATATATGTGTGTGCAAGGGGGTAGGGAGATTTTAATTAGCAGCGTGCAGTTCCCACCCCTGCCTTCAGTGATGGGTGTTGTGCATCAATATTTGCGAGCCCACAATGCTCGAGGAGCAAGCCACAAAGCTGGCGGGGAGAACGCACCAGCTTTCACGAGGGGCAACGCGCCTAATGACGCATCGAAATGAAGAAATGTAATTGCACTTAAATCCAAATTAAAAATCCTGCTATTTGCCCACCGGTGCCCTGGAAGATGAAATCCCCGAGGGTTTCACTGGTGAGGGGGTGCGGTCTTCTAGGGTGACTGGGCGGGCAAGGGATGGGGCTTATTGCCGCTCCCCAGGAGAAGACCAGCCTGCCCCCCTAGGCTCCCAAATAGGGTCCCTCAGGACGTGGAGGGGTGGATCGGACACACAGAGCAGGAGCTGGAATCGGGTTGCCCGAATCCTTATAAGAGAAGGTAACGATCCCAGTGCTGAAATCCCCTTCTAGCCGGTCCCGCCCCCGCCAAGGGCAGCATGATGGTTCTGGATGGAGTTTGGGGGGCCAGGCCGGGTTGAGGGGGGCGCCCAAGAGGCTGCAGAGGCCTCCATCCAGGGCCCTCAGCTCAGAGCTGGCCATGGCGGGCAGCATGAACTCGGGCCGCCCAGCCTCTCTGGGCCTCTGCGGAGCTGCAAGGAGGTTCCAGCAGCAGCAACAGCGGTCATCACCTTCCCAGGGAATCCTGCTTGCAAAGCTGGGTGCGTGGGGGCGGTGGGCGGCACCCCCGGATCCTCCTGGGGAGAACCGTCAGGGGAGGTGCTGAAGACAAAGGGAACTCAGAGAAAAGGGGGCCATGTACCCATCCCCGCCCCTCCACTCGGGCTCCTTTTCTAGGCTCAAAAGCATCTGCTCACCCCGCCCTCCTGCTCCCAAAGTGCTGGAGGCCCCTTGGGTGGGCCCCATGCTACCCCTAGATCTGGTCGATAAGCACCTACTGTGTATACACCTGAACAGCGGGGGGCACCCGACAGGTGAGGTAAGGCCTGCGGCTCTGGGGATGGGAGGTGAGAACTGACACGGAGGCACCCAGGGTCCCCACCAGGCAGCCTGCCCGCAGGTGACCACTCAGATTCAGGGCCCCCGGGCCAACCTGCACGCAGCGACCAGGGACAGGGCCCCCTCGGAGGGAGCCATCCTTCGGGCTGCCGGCCCTCATGGGGCAGGGCGGTGTCAGCGTCTCATCACAGGAACAAGGCTCTGATCCCAGGTGACACCAGCCCTGCTTTCCAGAATGGTAATCAAGGGCGGTAATGCCTGCCTCCCAGGGGCAGTAGGGCTGTCCTGCTCAGTGGGCTGGGAGCCTATCACTGGGCGCCGGCCGGCTCTTCTGACCACCAGGCGCCCCTGGAGACCTCACCCGAGGACCCAGGCCAGCCAGGAGCCAGCACTAACTCCTGGGGCCTTGGCCAGCCAGCTCCTCGCCCCACCAGGCACTGCGGGTTCTCCTGCAAAGTGTGGATCACAACCTGTCCTCCTGCCGTCCCCCGCCCCTGCCACAACCTCGCATGCAGATCGGATGAGAGGTGGGTGAGGGGCCTGGGCGGAGTGTCACAGCAGGCCGCTGCCTCATAACTCTTGGCTGTTGTTTTATAAAGCTGGGAATTAACACCAGCTCAGAGAGGAGGCAAAGCCTAAGAAGAATCTAAATGCCAGGCCCTGGGTGGTGATCAGCTCCCCGGGAAGGAACAGGAAGGCCATCACACAGCACAGCAAGCCGCCCCCACCCCACACGCCACTGCACACCAGCCCCCTGGGCAGGGCTACCTGAAGCCAGCGTCGGGGGCGGCCGTAAGGGCGGGGCAGCTGGAAGGGAAGAGAGCACATGTCACCCGGCAAACATCTCCCACCACCCTCACCTCTGCCCTTCCCCAGCCTCGGAGACTCCTGCTGCCCTAAAGCCGCCAGGAGCTCGGCTGGGCTGGAGTGGGAGGCGGTCCCAGGCCCAGGTGGGGTCCCCAAGGTGCCTCATCAGAGTCCCACATTTTCAGAAACTCCAGATTCCACAAGGATGTGACCCAGCACACGGCCAGCCCCGGACTCCACGAGGCTGACACCAGAACCCAGAACACAGCTGCCCTCCTGAGAGGCACCCCAAGACCCCAGCCAGCCCTGGGGAGGCCAGGGATCAGCCTCTGCTGTGTCCTCAGGGAGAAGGTCCCTCACGGGAACCTACACGTCGTGCCAGCCAGATTTCCTTCCTTTTTTCCCCTTGAATTTTATAAGAACTCATATGCTGGCCATTGAACAAAGGGCTGCAGGGTGACCTGGGCCCAGAGGGTTTCTCCGATCCGTGCTCAGATGAGGCATGTGGCGTCCACGTGTGGTTAACGAATGGCTGGTATTTCTCATCCACAGCTGGCAATGCCCTCCTCCCCATGCAGTGTTGGCTCTCAACCTGGGATGTGAGTACAGCCCAGGAGCGTCCTGTGACCGACAGGTGCCACAAGACCAGGTCTCGGCCACAATGGCCACTGTCTGCTCCTGTGTCCTCTGGCACAATGAGGTGACTGAGGGGCAGGCCACGTGACCTCCGCAGGG
The DNA here is from genome assembly GCF_001704415.2 of Capra hircus. Taxonomy (NCBI): domain Eukaryota; kingdom Metazoa; phylum Chordata; class Mammalia; order Artiodactyla; family Bovidae; genus Capra; species Capra hircus. Next base: position 63,824,783 of record NC_030828.1, read on the forward strand.
GGAAGACGGGGGCGTTGCTCAGCCGCATCTGACTCTTGGCGACCCTGTGGACTGTAGCCCTCCAGGCTCCTCTGCCCATGGGATTCTCCAGGCAAGAGCACTGGAGTGGGTTGCCCTTTTCTCATCCAGGCGATCTCCTCCACCTAGGGATTGAACCCGCATCTCCCAGGTCTCCTGCATTGCAGATGGATTCTTTACCGTCGAGCGCCCTGGGAAGCCACTGGAGGGCACTGCTGCTGCTGCTAAGTCGCTCCAGTCGTGTCCGACTCTGTGCGACCCAATAGATGGCCTCCCACCAGGCTCCCCCCGTCCCTGGGACTCTCCAGGCAACAACACTGGAGTGGGTTGCCATTTCCTTCTCCAATGCATGAAAGTGAAAAGTGAAAGCAAAGTCTCTCATAGACGTCGCTAAATCCAAATCCCATCACAGGTGACGGATCTGAGCAGCTTCCCTGCCTCCTGGCCTCTTGCATGTCAAATGGGGTCCAGAAGACACTCAGAGGCTGAGTGACCCCCAGGCGAGGTCACAGTCGCTGACCCACGACCCTTACCACCAGCGAGGCCTGGCCCTCACTGCCTCCCATGATTCGCCCTTCAGTCCTGGGCAGGCACCGTCAGTGTCCTCCTTTTATATTTGGGAAACGGAAGCACAGAGAGGTTAAGCCACTGGCCCAGTGCCACCCAGCCAGTAAGTGGCACTTTAGGGATTTGAACCAGGCCCTCTGGCTCTAAAGTCCTGGGGTTGCCCTCTAGCCAGGCTGAGGGCTATTGTCCATTGTCTCACAATGGACACAGGTTGAGCCTCAGGTACAGAGATGAATTCCTAGCCTCTCCTCCTGCCCACGTCGCTAGACGGACCATCCATCTGATGGTGGAAAGAGGGGGTGTCCTCCCTGGCTGAGAAAGAGGCTGGACTGGGTCTAAGGTTCTGCTAAGGAACCAGTTTAAGCCCTCCAGAGACCATGTCACCCATGACAGAGGGGACAGGGAAGTGATGACCAACCGCAGACATCAAACAAGGGAAGAGGGGATGGTCCAGAGCCTGGCAACGGAGCGGCATGTCACAGAGGATGCTGGCGAGCAGACACACTATGAGGCCAGGACCTCCAGAGGGCTTGGGTGAGGGAAGCACCAAACAGAACAAGCCCCGCCGCCAGGGAGGCAGGTAACAGGAAGGAGGCGTCAGCCATGGGCTTGGACAGCAGAGGCCTGTTTCTCAGTCCCAAGGCCTGGATGTTTCCAAACTCAAAGTACAAAATGGAGCAAGCCGTTCATCAGGCATCAAGCCGTTCATCAGGCATCAAGCCCAGCTGAATGGGCGCAGTCTGCCAGACCCTGAAAAAATCCCAGGCTCCCAAGACCAGGAAAAGGAGGGAAGGGCAGACACTTGCCCAGGGCGCCCCAGGTTCCAGCCAGGCTGCAGTGGGCACCTCATCCTCCCTGGGTTACAGGAGAAGAAACCGAGGCGCCGGGACATAAGACACCCCGCTTAAAGCCACACACAGAGAGGCTGAGAGCTGGAGCAGGCATCATCTGAACCCAGATTCCTCCGGGGCCCAAACCCGCTTTTTCTCAAACCATCAGGCCAACAGCCCTATGGTGGCAGGTTGAACTGTGTCTCAATCAGATTTATACGTGGCCCTGTTGACCCCACGCCCCCCAGAATTATGAGACAATACATTCAGTGCATTTCAGTTGCTTAAGCCCCTTCTCCACCCTCCTACCCCCACCAAGTATATGGCTCTTTTCTTGGGCAGCCCCAGCAAACCAACTCAATCACCCATCCCGGGAAATGCTCCTCCACCCAGGCCTCAGTTTCCCCATCCCAGCTCAGTGTAAATCCGGGGGTCGCTTTCAACCTGAGTGTTCAGCGACTCCTTGCGGCATAGCAGGACAGAATGTGTGGGCCCTGGGGCCAGGAGGCGCGGGCACCTGGAGCTTGTCCCAGCCGCCAGCCTGGACCACTGCCTCTGCGCCCCCGGAGGACTGCCCACTCCTGCCCAACAAGCTTCTTGCTCTTTTGTGAAGCTGGCTTCTGAACGCACGTGGAGCCTTGACTGCTGATCAACCCCAGAGGGAACCACGGCAGCGTCAATGACAGCCGCCCCCAGCCCAGCCCTGCCAGGCACGGAATCCACGGGGAGAATCATACCACGGACCCGGCTCCAGATGAATCATCGCAGGGGGAGCAGCTGCGCTGATGAAATTTCAAAGCCAACACGAGAAAGAAAATACGAACTGCAATACACTAATTTAGCCTGTGGACACTCCGGTGCATTTTTAATTAAAGCTATTCTGGAGCTAAATAGAGGCAGTGGGGGGGAGGGGGGAGGGGGATGGGTGGGCAGTGGGAAAGGGAACCCACGGAGGCCCTCTGCCCCTTCCCCCAAACCCCAAAGCCACATTATCTGAAGATAGTTAAAAGAATAATGTTGCTCTCTGCTGATTTTCACCAAAAGGCAGATTTTTCCGCTTTGCACAGGGCGGGAGGTTCCTGGGCAATTTTTATTTCACTGAGAAGACTTAGGTGCCAGAATCATAAAATCTCACAAGCCAGAGCCCATGAGGCTGTGTCCAGATTCCCACCCGTGGCAGCAGTCTCCTTCCTAAACCTGGTCATCCATCCTCCCATACTCCCACCCATCCACCCTTGATTATCTCCAAAGATGATACACTTACTACCTTATGAAGCTGCTCTTCCTGGGTTAAGCAAATCTTCCTCACTCTGGGCAAGAACCAATCTCCCCTCTGACCCAGAAGACTAGGTGGGATACAGTCAGGGCTCCCCAAATGCATCCACCAAGTCCAGCTGGGCACTGAGGATGTGACCACTGAGGTCCTGCAGCCCAGTCCGTGAGGAGCTGACACTCCAGCACAGGTGCGGGCCGAACTCCCCAAGGGAGGATCCCAAAACCCCTTCAGCAAGAGCAGCCTGTGGTGCGAGGAGAGCTTGGAGCAAGCGCTCACCGGCTAGTCTCTGAGTTCCCAGCACTTCTCCTGCACTAGCAAGAAGCTGAGCAAAAGGATGCTCTTATTCCCTAAAGCCCAATCTGATTGCCTGCAGCCAGCAAGCCTGCGCCCAGGTGAGAGGCCACTCCCCCATCTGAGGGATGGAAGTCTGTGTCCGGAGAGCCTGGCCCGAGCGTGGGCACAAGCTGGGGACAGAACCCCACTGCTGCTGCCTCCAGGGCAAGGCACCCAGGGAGCAGGTCAGAGCAGCCTTGGGGAGGGGAGGGCCCAGACAGAGACACCCCCTGCCCAGGTGGTGGCCATACCCCGATGCTTCAGACACAGGGCCCCTGTCAACCTCCACCTCTGCCCATGTGGGCAGGGGGCAAGTGGACACAGCCATGGTGGGGTGTTCCTTGTGAGATCAAGGGGTGCCCACAGAGAGGAGGAAGAGGAAGGGCTGCCACCCGTGTAGGTTTTGAACAAGTCAAAGACCCCAGCGGCTCAGTGGTAAAGAGTCCGCCTATGATGCAGGAGATGCGGGTTCGATCCCTGGTCGGGAAGATCCCCTGGAGGAGGAAATGGTAACCCACTCCAGTATTCTTGCCTGGGGAATCCCATGGACAGAGGAGCCTGGCGGGCTGCAGTCCCTGGGGTCACAAAACAGTCAGACACGACTGAGCGACTAAATGGCAAGCAACAAGGCCAAGTCGACCACGTGCAAGTGGGTGCGTGTTCTCGATGGGACAGCGCGGCCTAGGAGAGCAGGGGCCACAGGGACACATCCACCCTGGTCCTTGGAAACAGGACCACAAGCCACGGCCGGGCTGGACCGTGGAACAACACTCAAATGGCATCTGGAATTTGGGGTCCACGCTCTCAACCTACCTCTCCCCAGAAACAGTGTCATTCTCCCCTACTTGCTGGACAGGAACCAGCTCCAGAGCCAAGGCCCCTAAGTCCTGATGCTACCCCCCCATCACCTCTGCCTACAGTCCCCACAACCCCCCACCACACATCCTCCTTCGCAACCAGGACCAGCCCTCAGGGAGTGTTTGGGTGTAGGGAGCCCCAGCTCACCGCCAGGCGAGCCCCCAACCTCCCTGCCCTCACCAGGCCTGAGGAGCCTGCACACGTAGGGCCGAGCAGTCGACACCCGACACCCGAAAACGGGCCTTGCAATCCGATGCCCGGCTGCACACCTGACACGGCGGCCATGGAGAAGCGAGGCCAGAGTGCGTGGACCACGTACTCCGTGGAGTCCTGTGGACCTAAGGGAACCTTCCAGCTGCCCATGCAAGGGCGAGAGGTGGGACGGCAGCCATGGGGCTGCCCTCGGGGCTGTGAGCATCCCAGCAGCTGCCCAGTGGGCAGCGGCACTGGTCACCTAGCAACCGGGCACAGGCGCTGAGCCCTCCCTGGGGTCGGTTCCCAGAAACACGCTCTGGGATCCAAGCCGGCCGCTTATGAGCCAGCAAGCGTGGCTGGGGAGATGCGGGTGCTAAGATGGAGTCAGGGCTGAGGACAAGCAGGAGAGAGGTTGGAGGGTTCGCCCAGCCAGCCCACCCTCCCATCCAGGTGCCCCGATTGACCAAGCTGACCACAGGCTCCCAGCAGCGCCCCGCCCGCAGCGGGGAGGGCCCCTCATCCTCGTCTAGGCAGTCAGGCCCCCTCCATGCTCCAGCCGCCCACAGCCACCTGGCTCCGTCTCCTCCCTGCACCAACCTCATCACCCATCTCTGACCTGTTGACCCCGTGCTGGGGACAGGCCGGGGTCAGGCCTGGCCTCAGCTCTCAGGCCAGGCAGGAGGGCGGAGGGCAGACCCCAGCCCATAAAGAAACCAGCGCAGCAGGACCAGGGAAGGTTCCCTACGAGTCTGAGCGAGGGCGAGCCTGTCTGCCTCTCGGGCCTTGATGCACCCAGTGGAGGGGCAAAGCGGCCCACTTCCTCAGCAAGCATGGGCTCCACAGCATCTCCGGGCCCCCGAGGAGCTCGCAGGACACCGAGGGTACAGACAGGACGGCCGGGATGGAAGGACGCCCGGAGGCTGTGGGTCCCCAAGCAGGTGTCCCTGGAGGTGACTGAGCGGGAGCAGAGGGCAGATGGGATGCTGGGGGCATGAAGCGGGAAGGGACCAGAGGCCACCTGGGGCTGGGGGTGGTGCCTGGAGCGGTGGGTGGTGGCAGGGCACTGTGGTCCTCGGGGTGCAGCCAGCCTACCTGCGCCAGGAGCTTGTCACCCTCCAGCAGCTTCACCTTGGTCTCCAGTTGCCGCATGTAGGTGGACGAGGGATCTGAAAGACACAAGAGTCGCGTCAGCCATCGGCAGACTGTCTCCAGCAGGAGGGCCCTCCCCTGCGTGCCCCCCGGGTGGGCCCTGGGGCCTGGTTTCCCCCATCCACCTGCAGAACCAGGGTGAAGGGTTCTCTCACCAGCTGGTCCTGGGCTGACGCCTTCAGCCTCCGCAGGGCTTCAGGTCCAAAAGGAGGTCCCTGATGGCCCCCTCACCCCGGGGCAGCCCACCCCAGGGCCCGCGGCACAGGGAGGCCCTTCCCCACGCAGTGGGGGCATCTGGGCTTCCCCCGCTCCGTCCCATCTTAACTTCTACAAACGACTGTAGGCATAACCCAGCACCTTTCCTGAGGTCAGGGGCCAGGCCAGAGACACCCCAACCACACGCCCCCAGTTTCTGAATGCAGCAGGGGGGTGAAACCCACCCTCCCTCGACTCACTGAGCCTGCTGCATCAGAAGCAGGAGAAAGCCCACCACCCCAGCTACCCACAGCCCTGGTGCTCCCTCCCCAAGGGGCTGGAAATGGGCTCAGAAGAGAAAAGTCCCTCCAGGCCAGGACAAGGGAGCTGGCTTGGATGGAGGCCAGGAGAGGGGCCAGGCAGAAGGAGGCAGGATGCGGGGCAGGGGAGGTCACAGCAGCGGCAGAGGGAGGAGGCTGGGCGACGCCTCGGTGACAGTGCGGCCACCTCCCCAGGTCTGCGGGCACCTGGGAGGGGCCTGCCGCGCACCTCTGAAGTCCCACGGGCTCCTGGCTCAGGAGCCAGCCAGGACCCTACCCACCCCTGGGCCAGCCTGCTGCTCCTGCCTTGCCCCGCCCCCGCAGCCCATGACAGGACTCAGGGTCTTCCTAGCTCACACTGTGACCCTTCATCTCAGAAGGCACCAGACCTTCAACGCAAGCCAGCTCCCTAAGCCACCCACAACACCGCCCCCCACGGGGCTTTCCACCTTCTCGGGGGAGGGGCAGGAGGCAAAGGGGGCTTGGCTGCTGCCAGAGGACGAGCTGGGACCGTCATGGCACCAAGGCACCAGAGTCAGCACCACCCCAGAGGAGCCCCAGCCCTGCGGGGCCCCGTGTGCGACATGGACATCACGCCCCTTCCCCACGGGGCCTGCGGGCCGATGAGGAGCCCACTGGCGCCCTGTGAGGACGGGGCAGTGGGTGCCCCCTCCCCAGGGGCCATGACCCCTCCCCTGCACTGGAGCTCGGCCCAGGCTCCACGTGAGGACGGGGCAGAGGGTGACCACCCCCCTGCACTGGAGCTCGGCCCCGGCTCCACCAGCCTCTGCCCATCAGCAGAGGCTGAGATGGGCATCTGAGATGCCCGGGAGACACTTCCCCCTGCAGGTGCCCAGCTGCCCCCTGACCTGCCTGCTGGGGCTCACTCTGTGCCCCGAGCGCCTCAGAAGGCCCTGGGGAGGCTTGTGTGCCCAGGAGACTGTGGCCCAGCCCTGGGCAGGAATGGGGGCGGCCCACCCCACCCCGGTTACACAGCCGACTCCTCCCCTTGCTGTCCGCCAGTCACCTCTCAGGAATGTGGAGGCTTCTAGAGAGGAAGAAGGCCACTCGCCCGCCAGCCTCCCACCCCCAGCCCTACGGGGGACCCCGGCAGCCACAGGGTAGCTCTGTCTCCGAGAGGTCAAGGGGCTTCTTCATATACACGTGGGGCAGTGGCGGAGCGGGGCTGGACCTGGGGGGTGACTCCAAAGGCCACCCACTAGGACGCGGCACCCAGGTCAGGGCTGGGTAGATCTGCCCTGCCTGGGCAGGGGGCCCTCGGCGGTCACTGCAGTCCATGCCCTGTGCCATCCCCCACCCATCTGCCCAAACTGCCCAGCAGCTCCTACATCCCGTCCACACCCACCCACACGCACCCACAGCCGTCCACACCTATCCACACAAACAGGCCTGATGGGAAGGGCCTTAGTATTTGTGGTTTTCTGGATCCTCTGAGCACCAAGACGGAGGTGGGGTGCAGCCTGGGCTCCCCAACACTTTGTATCCTTCATGGACTGCTGGCAGGAGGGTTCCCTGGAACACCACCTGGGAAAAAGACCCTCCCAGCTCCATGCAGATGGTGTTACAGTGGCCAAAACTGAAACTACTTGTTCAACAACAGCAGACAGTTCACACCCTCGTCATCATTCAAATGACGTTTGGGAGAGCATCTCTCCTCAACAATACAGGAAAAAAACAAAAAACACTTTAACGCCAGTGAAAAGAACTGGACGCAAAAGCACATATATAATTGCTGTTGTGTTTAAAAATATCTGTGTATTGAAATAAATCCAGGAAGGAGGCACACGGAAATACTGATTGCAGTGTTGCTCACGAGGGGACGGGTGATCTTTTATTTATTCACACCACTGCCTGTTAGTTTTCCAATAATATGCTTTTAGAATAGGGAGAGATCTTTCTTTATAAAAAAGGAGGAGGGATTAAATGATTCCCCTTCACATCACAAAGCCCCCTGTTGATGTCAAGGGGGGCCCAGATCATGGCCTAGAAAGTGGACCCCATCACCCACCCTCTGCCCACATCCCCCAGTTCTGGCTTGGGGGGCTTTCCTGAGCCCCAGGCCCAGCCCTGAGCCTGCCCAACCCTGCTTGGTTTAACAGCCATGAGGCCGCCTCCTCAAAGTCCCGGATAAACCCTCCCTGCCCCGTGGGACCCCTCCCCACTATCTCTACCCTCAACTCCCCAAACCAGCCTGTGCATGCTGCCTGGGGCCAGGGAGCTGGACATCTGGTCACCCAGGGGTCAGAGCAGGTGCCCTGCAGTGGGGAAGAATGAGAGCCAGGTGGATCCTCAAGTAGGGGGAGGGGTGGGAGGAGGGGACGGCAGAAAGGGCCTGGCTCCCTCATCCTCCCCAGCAGCCTTGGGCAACTGGGATCCCATGGGGCGCCTCCATGCCCCAGCCTCTAGGAGACAAGCGTGTAATTAAATTAATCCCAGGGTTTGCAGTAATGAGTGGAACCAGCAGGGAGGGAAGCGTCATTTCCTGGCCTGATGGCTGGGTGGAGGGGAGTGGGGGTAGGAGTGGGGTGTAAGGGGGGCGGTTGATTGCAGAAGGGATCCCCAAGCTGGGCTGGCCAAGGTATCCATCCCCTCAGACTTCCCCTGACCCATGCAGGACCCACTGGTCCAATTCTGGGGAACTCATGATCCACCTTCCATCCGGGGAGACAGGGAACGCCCCCACAATGGTCTCACTCCCAAGAGCCTGAGCACCAGGCCTCCCTACACCCCTCCTCAAGGATCCTTGTTTCCGGGGTGTGGCCCATGGGGGCGGGGGGAGTCAGGGAGCTGCAGGTCTCCAAGCCCCTGGTGGCCTTGACTGTCAGGCCACCCTGTCCTCCTGGAAGCCACCAGGTCAAATCTCCCCTCCTGGCCCAGCTCCCCAGCCCGGCTAGGCAATGTCACTCCAGCCTCAGCATCAGTCCAAACTGCAAGAATTTGGGGGCCAGAGGCCATGTCCAATCACCCCTGTCACCCCCTCCCCACCTAGCTCATAGAGTTTAACAGGCTATGGGGCCGCCTCCTGTAAGTCTTTGATAATCCTTACTGCTGGGTGCCCAGAAGGTCCTGGGAGACCTGAGGACCTAAGAATTCATCCTTCCGGGTGGGTCGAACTGGTTTCCCCAGAGGAGTCGACCTTCTCAATCCTGTGAGCTCCCCCCAGCAGCAGCGACAATGATAGTCAGAAGCACCCAGCCCGTGACCGTGACATGGCACCCCCAGGCCACCCCAGGCAGAGCAAGGCCAGTGGCCAAGGGCCAGTGCTCCCCGAACCTCAGCCCGCAGCACTCACGCTGTCTCACCACGAACTTACGTCTTGATTTGGATGAGACACGGATGCGTGGGCAAGCGGTTAGGTGGGAGGGGGGCCTGGGAAGCCCAGGTGGGAGGTGTGGGGAGGTGAGGGGGGACCAGAAGGAGCCAAGGGCAGGGGGTGTCAACCCTCTGGGGAGCTCTGGGGGCCTCAGAGTCACTCGCTGACCCAGGGGCTTGCTGACGGGAGCTGCTCCTGGCAGACGAAGGGTGTGCGTGCCCCAGGACTGCCCACCCGGACGGGGGAGGGACAAGCCCCCATGCAGAGCTGCAGGCGCTGGCAGGCGAAGCGGGCGGTCGGCTTGGCAGCGTTAAGTGCCAGGGGGACCTGGGAGGGCGCCAACAGTGCCCACCACGGTCAGGAGAAACTATGATTCTCCTTCTCTGCACGGGAGGAAGGGGATGGAGGCCGGGGGGCGGGCGCCGTGATACTCAGCGACACGGGTGACTCTGCAGCTGCCGCCTCTCCCAGGGTCCCCACCGGCCCTGATCCCTGCCAGCCCCCTCTCCCTGAGCAGGGGCCCCATTAGGGGCTGGGGACAGGCAGGCTTTGTGGCTGGTCACTAGCAGGAGATGCAGCCATGCCATGCCTTGGGGCCCTCCGTGGGGGCTCACGCCCGGACGCCCTGCCCAGAGACGGCTGACATTTCCACATCTGATTCCTTTCTCCTCCCGCTTCATTAAGAAGGGGTCGCTAGCGGCATCAGGGCTTGGGGCTCCATCGGGCCTGAAAGGTCTCATTAAGCCGAGGCCCCCTCACTGCTCCAGGTTCCCTCCCCGCTCTGCCCCAGGGAATAAGAGCAGCTCCTAAAAGCATCTCTGCCTTCCCGGGAGCCATTCTGGGCTTCTCTCCTTTCTCCCCCATCTCAGGACTCACCTCCAAGGGGGCAAGTGAGCACTACCCACACCTGCAGCCATGTAAATCGGAACCAAGTGAGGCGGGCCCGGAAGACGCCCCCGCTCTGAGCCACGAGGCTCAGTCTCCACACGCACCTCCCACCTGCCCAGGTGGTGGAGCTGTCGCCTCTGACAGGTGACCCCATGGGAGGTATCCCCCGCCCCCAAGGCAAGAAACAAGGCTCCAGTGACACACCGAGCCACACAGGCAAGGGCCACCAGGAGCACCACCCCCGGGGGCTCCGACCAGCTGCAGGAGCAGGGGCTACGCTCTGAATGCTTGTGTCTGCCCCCACTGCAAAATCCACATGCTGAAGCCTAATGCCCAGCGAGACGGTGCTAGGAAGCAGGGCCTTCGGGAGGTGATTAGGTCAGGAGGGTGGAGCCCCCATGAGTGCAATTGGTGCCCTAATAAAAGAGACCCCAGAGAGCTCCTGCGCCCCCTGCCTGGTGACAACACAGCAGGAGAAGGCCATCTGTGAACCAGGAAGCAGCCCTCTCCAGACACTGAATCTGCCGGCACTTTGACCCTGGGCTCCCAGACTCCAGACAGAGAAACTCCTGTTGGTTATAAGCCACGCAGAGAAGCTGGAGCAGACTAAGACAGACACAGAGCAAGGCGCACCTGCCTGCAGAGCGGGCTTGGCAGGCCCTCGGATGACGTTCCCGCTGCCTTCACCTCTAACGAAAGAGCCGTGCAGGTCCACCCCCCACCCCTCTAAACCACCCCACCACCACCACCACAAGGACACTAATCCAGCCGAGCCCGGGGACCGTCCTGTGTCCTGAAAGGACTTAAAGGGCGTTCCAATCTCAGACCCACCTACTCCCGACCCTGGGCAATCCCAAAGGTCACCAGAGCACTGCGTTCTCACAGAGTAGACGGTCCCCAAATCCAGGACCGGAAAGGCGAGTCACTAACTTCATGACAGTCCAGGCTGCCAGCGGGGAGTGAGCTCCCCACTGTGAACAGGAAGCAAGCAGAGCCTGAAGGCTGGACAGAAGCTGCGGTAACACTGAGGTTTCCCCATGAAGCTGGGAGGGGGCATGGGGAGCACTCACTCTGCTCCCTTCTAGTCCCCCCCAGAAACCCCGCCAGGTGGGCAGCAGAAAGCCCAACCTACAGAGAAGGAAAAAAACACTCAGCAAAGGTCACAGGGCCAGGTACCGGCAGAATCAGCAGTCAGCATGCTTGTCCCAGGGCATGGTCCCCTTCTGCGAGGGGCTCCCAGCCTAAGGAAGGAGCTGCAGGAATAACCACGTCTGCTGAAGGGCAAAGGGTAGAGTGCCCTGGGATGACAGGGCAGAGAGAGAGCAAGGACACGCTGACAAGAAGTCAAGGACTCCTGCCTGAAGGAGGCGGCATCTGACCTGAGCACTGAAGAACAAGCAGGACGCTGACCCGCAGGCAAGTGGGGCACAGATGGGAGGCAAGTCCCAGCTGAGGGTGCAGGGCGAGCAAACGCAGGGAGGTGGGTCAGGCAGGTTCGGGAGCACCTGGGCCGGTGCCCACTGGCATCTGTCTGCTGGCACCCATCATTGCCCCAGGAGGTGCGGGCTGAATGTGAGACAGGCATTATTTATGGATGAAGGCGAGAGGGCTGCAGCAGGCATATCAGAGGAACATCAGGTTCCTGCGAGGACACCGCTTCGCAGGGGCAGCGCTGAGCAGGGCAGGTTGCCTCGGCACCTCCCTCCTCCCGCCAGGCCGGCCCATCTGAGTTGCCCACGGTGGGTCCGCAGGGCGTGCGGGCCAAGGCAGCCGACTTCCAGAGCCTCAGGCATGAGAAAGACTTCTTTCATCCACAAAGAACAAATGAGAACGCAAATTTTACTGAGCACCGACTGTATGCCTGGAGTAGGGAAGTGGAAACCCACTGCAGTATTCTTGCCTAGAAAGTCCCAAGGACAGGGGAGCCTGGTGGGCTACAGTCCACAGGGTCGCAGAGTCGGACAGGACGGAGCATGCACACTACTGTCCGTCAGCAGGCACTGAGAAAAGCCCAATCCTTCCGGCACCCCCGTGACCCTCGCACACCGTCCCTGTTTACTGCAGAGGGACTGAGACTCAGAGAGGCGAGGCAGCAAGTCCAGAGTCACAGGGCAAAAACACAGCAGGATTAGGATGTGAACCCAGCTTTGTCTAGAGCCAAGGCTCTTTCCACCCTTCCTCAAAGGCCCCCCAGCAGCCCTGGGGCCACACGATCGCCCTGGGCCCCTCAGAACATCACGGCCATGGGGACTGGCGCTGCTCAATCACAGCCCTGACCTGGTCAGGGGAACAGCGATTCTCACCCACTCCCCAGATGGAGAAACCAGGATTCGGAGGGTGCCAGGAACCGGTCCCATCACAGAGCTCATGAAAGCAGGGCCGCAAGTTGAGATGTGTGTGTGTGAGTGTGTGTGAGTGTGAGTGTGTGTCCATCCCCAAACCTGGTGCTCTTCCAGGCCACCCATCAAGGCACACAGGGCAAGGCCTGAGAAGGCCCACGGCTCCCCTCCCCTCCCCTCCCCTCCCTCTCCCTGAGCATACATTCTCACTGTGGGGCAGCTCTGAAAACTCTCCGCCTCCAAGGCAGGGCCCAGGCCCCAGGGAGCTCTGCCCTGGACGGCGTGCTCCTGGCCCTCTCTCCCCTTGAGCTCCCCTCCTCCAAGGGTACCTGCCAGCCCCCAGGCTCTGGACCTCACGGGGTCACAAGGCTCTGAAAGGCTGGCACCCAGCCCCTCCCCGGCTCCCCCATCCATGCCCTGAGACAGTGGGCCCTGGAAACCTCAGATCCCACCTCTCCAGCTCAAACGAGACAGCCGTGTCCCACCTTCCTCATCTGGATCCTGCAGAGGCAAGAAAATGAATGGGCACAGAGAGAAATGAATACTTCACCGATGAAAACTGAGAGCTCCCCATGCCAGCCGCTCACCCTGTCCCGACGAGGCACATGGCTGCCCCTGGTGCCCCCTGCCCCTCCGTGTGCCACACGCACGGCTCCGGGGACCCACAGGTTGGTGCTCTGCCCTCCTGGGGCTGCCCAGCGTTTAATTCAACCCACTCTGGAATCTGGAGGGACCAGCCCAGCACACTTAGAACCTGCCCTGGTCTGGATCCAGCTTGAGGGTGTTCTCAAGCCGAAAACTCAAACTCATTCTCCCCATCTACTGCTTAGGAAGCCTGACAAGCCAGACTGAAACCAGGGGAAAAGAGGGAAAAAGAGACTTCTTTCCCCACACCTTCAGTTTCCCCTGCTGGCTCAGAGGGTAAAGCGTCTGTCTGCAATGTGGGAGACCCGGGTTCAATCCCTGGGTTGGGAAGATCCCCTGGAGAAGGAAATGGCAACCTACTCCAGTACTATTGCCTGGAGAATCTCATGGACGGAGGAGCCTGGTAAGCCACACCCCATGGGGTCGCAAAGAGTCGCACACGACTGAGCGACTTCACTTCAGTTTGCAGACCCAGAAATTAACCTGTGTGCTCAGGCGCCAGTGCAGCTCTCGGCCCTGTTAATGTCTCCTCCCCAACCAACCCCGATTTCACTCTGAATGATTCAGAATCAGTGACAGAGGCTGAACAGACCACCGAGAGGCCCCACAGAAGGGGGAACACACAGAGGCCGGGTCACACTTGGCCTGTGTCTCAGCCACAGCACCTGGCTCCCCTCCCCGGGGACCTTTTAACATTTGATCTCTTCTCCCCTGAAACCCACTAAACTGGACTCCAGCGAAGGGGCCTGGATGTCCACATACAATTCAGACGTCCTCCAGGTGATTCTAACGTGCACATGGGCTGGGGATCCCTGATCTGTGCTGAGCAATGACTGTTCAAATGGTCCCCTTCTTGGGCTCCTTCCCTGAGGGACTCCATGCCGCCTGGCCCTGACTATTCCCTGGGGCTAAACTCCTGCAAACACAGCTGTACTACAGGGACCCCGATGAGACCAGAACATGAGGATGTCTAAAAGTGGTGGGAGGAGGGGGAAGTTCATGGACCCCAGAATGTATTAACCAAACCCTCTGGCAGCCACAGTGGAGACCTTGCAGGTTTGAGCAGGAAAGAGAGTTTGCTTTCCTGGCTAAATATCAGGTACGTCTCTACCAAGCAGGCTCCTTGGAAGAAAAGCTATGAAGGCTCCTTGGAAGAAAAGCTATGACCAACCTAGACAGCATATTAAAAAGCAGAGGCATTACTTTACCAACAAAGGTCTGTCTAGTCAAGGCTATGGCTTTTCCAGTGGTCATGTACAGATGTGAGAGTTGAACTATAAGAAAAGCTGGGTGCTGAATAATTGATGCTTTTGAACTGTGGTGTTGGAGAAGACTCTTGAGAGTCCCTTGGATTGCAAGAAGATCAAACCAGTCAATCTTAAAGGAAATCAATCTTGAGTATTCATTGGAAGGACTGATGCTGAAGCTGAAGCTCCAATACTTTGGCCACCTGATACAAAGAACTGACTCCTTGGAAAAGACCCTGATGCTGGAAAGATTGAAGGAGAGAGGAGAAGGGCACGACAGCGGATGAGATGGTTGGATGGCATCACTGACTTGATGGACGTGAGTTTGAGCAAGCTCCAGGACTTGGTGATGGACAGGGAAGCCTGGCGTGCTGCAGTCCATGGGGTCACAAAGAGCTGGACACGACTGAGCGACTGAACTGAACTGAACCAAGCATGAAAAGCTGGTGGGGCCGGAATGGGGCCAACTGGCCAGCAGAGGTCACTGGAGGGAGAGGGCAGGACACCAGGGCACATTCCAGCCGTGGGCCAGGGCAGGAGATGTGGGGAGAGGCGTGGCAGGTGAAGCAGGGAAAATCTGGGTGTGGCTGGCTCCTCAGACCCAGGGATCCCCATTCCAGATACAGGGGAGCGCCTGGAGGTACAGCCAGAAGCTCTGATGTCTGACACCTCAGCAGTAACCCTGACCGGTGGGTGAGCTGCAGTGCTGGGCTCAAGGCCTTGGGAGCAAGAGAAAGGGGGAGCTCCAGGTATTGAGCTCTGGAGGCAGAATCGCATCTGGACAGAGTCTTGCAGATTCTGTAAAAACATGAATGAATCAGGCTCCCCTGGTGGCTCAGATGGTAAATAATCTGCCTGCCAATGCAGGGGACCTGGGTTTGATCCCTGGGTCTGGAAGATCCCCTGGAGGAGGGCATGGCAACCCACTCCAGTATTCTTGCCTGGAGAATCCCATGGACCGAGAAGCCTGGTGAGCAACCATCCAGGGGGTCGCAAAGAGTCAGACACAACTTAACGACTAAACAAAAACAACAGCTTTGGAAAACCTTACAAACACCCACAGCAGAGGGCCTCCTTTGCTGCCACCCCCAACCCTTGGCAGCAACCCAGTGGTGGCAGGTCAGAGCTTACAGGGAAAGGAGGGTCCACCAGGATGGGGGGCTGACAGCAGAGGGAAGCCATCCTCCTGCAGGCAGTTCAGGGATAAGGGCGCATCCCCTCTCTGCCCCCCACCACTCTGTGACCTTGAACAAGCCCCTTCCCCTGCCCAGGCCCAGAGAGATGTGGGTAGGAGGCCCAGGTGACCCAGAGGGCTGAGGGCAGGACCGAGAGGTGATTCAGAGCCCCTGCAGGGCAGCACCCCTGCAATTAGGCAGAGCAGCGAGGACCCGCCCGTTAAAATGACACAGACGCGGCGTGGGGACAGCAAACCACCCTTCCCACTTGATAGGACACCCACAGCAGGTGGCTGGTGACCGAAGGACCATGGAGAAGCCTGACTTCTGCGTGTCTCCCTCGAGGCCCTAGGGAGGGCGCACCCTTCTAGCCGGTGAAGGACCAACTCCTTTTGTGGACAGCGTACGTCGCAAGAGGAACAAACCAGTGAAAGAGCCCAGCTCCAGCAACACCCTCGAGCCTCCATCTCCCCAAGCGACATGATAAAGATACCAGCCTGCACTTACGAACTGGACTTGGCAGACTGCTGTCCACCCAAAACTGCCCACTCTCAAGTCCTGGAATCTATGAATACGTGACCTTACACAGCCAAAGAGACTGCCGACGTGATTAAAGTCACAGCAGTCAAGAGCAGGGACTAGCCTGGATGATGCAGGGGAGCCCATTCTAGGCTCATGAGAGTGTGAAAAACAGAGGGCCGTTCCTGGATGTGGTCAGAGGGATGTGTGAAGTGAGGAAGGGTCAGAAATGAGCACTACTGCTGGCCCTGAAGACAGGGATGGGCCATGAGCCAAGGAAAGCGGGTGGCATCCAGAAGTTGGAACAGGCAGAAGGTTTCCCCGTCAGGCCTGCTGACTCCTGGACTTTAGCACTGCTGACCCCCAGAGCTATAAGATGACCCATCTGTGTGTACGCCACCCCAAGGCTGTCATCTGTGACGGCAGCCGTGGGAATAAAAGCTGTGGCTGCGTGACTTCGGGTGACATGCCCAGCCACTCTAGTCTCAGCTTCATTTTAAAATGAGATGAGAGAGACCAGCCTTGGGAGGCTGCCACGAGGACTGAGCAAGCTGAGAAAGGTAGCAAGCAACTCCGGAAGCCCCTGGCTCAGTGCCTGGTATACTTACTAGATGCTCAGTTAAAACCCAGCCCCATCCTCTCCACTGCCCACATCCCAGCGGCATGACCTTGATGGGAAGGAGTGGTGAGCAGAGGCTTCCACGCCGCCAGCCAAGGGGACCCTGCCTCTGAGCTGCGCCACCAGCACCAAGTCACCATGGAGATGGCGGCATCCGGCCAGACACCTCCCCTGCATGACTGCCCACCTGGGGCCTGGCCCACCCGAGCCCCCTGCATCTGCCTCGCTTCCACATTTGGCGAGGCTGATGCATCACCACCAGCTTGTAATAGTGGGGTACAAAACCAATTTAGGACCGTCACACCCAGAGATTATTTGAAGCAACGGTGGTACTATTTGTTCATAAAACAAATGCCCCCTCCTCTATTTTAAGTTGAGATTCTTGTAGAGCGTGGAGTGTATGGACTACTGAGCTGGCTGTGATGGAGAAACAAACCGCGGCTGATTCCATAGACTGCGGGGAACTCCTCCCCGCCGTAAACAGAGTCCCAGCACAGGTGAGGGTCCTACGTGCCTGGACCCCTGGGGCTGCACAGACCCCAGCGCCCAGCCCCGTGTTCACAGATGCATAGCAGGTGGCCTACAGGGAGCGGGGAAGGAATGAGCAAGCACGTGAGCCTGAGTCCAGGCTCAGCCCCCTACTTCCTAGCAAACTGCCCCCCCACCCTAGTTCAATGCCCCAGGAAACAGGATTCAAGAGGCAGCCCAAGCCAAACCCAGGCAGAAAGGTGGGTCCAGGAAAGAAGGAACGTGGCAAGAGAAGAAATGACCCAAGCCGACACTCACCAGACCCCAGGCCCCCGTGGCAACAACAGCCAGGATGAGCAAGGCCAGGGAGAATGTGCTTACAGGTCACCTGGAGGTCTGATTCGAAGGATGCAAGGATGGGGTCAAACCCCGAAGCTGGGGGTCCAGGCATGAGGTTCAGGGATAGGAAGGACGAAGCTCCTCCTGGGCAGAGAAGCCTGTACCCCAGACGGCCCCATGCTATGTGGATGGAGGGGTCTCCTGCGGCACCTGGGGGGACGGGCAGGAGCCAGTTACCACCTGGCGGGGCTATGATTTGCTGCATGACCCAGCTCCTCTGAGGAAGTTCACAGACCTGCAGGTCTACCCTGGGTCATCGTGGGGGCCTTCACGGGGCATGGAGTGCCCCAGGCAGGCCCTGGTCTACACCTGGCAGGGAGGAGGCACGCACAGCCGCATCCCTGCCATGCTGCGAGGAGCGCCTGGGCGTGGGGTCTGGGCTGGCTGCATTTGCCGGCCAAGCCATCCCCGCCCATCCCTCAATGCGTACCATGGAGACAGACCAGGCTCCCAGGGGCCCCCAAAAGGCCACACAAGACCCTGGCAGAGAGGGGCTACAACCCTGCAGGTGCTGGTGCTGACAATGGTGCCCCGGGTGGTGGGGATTCACCTGGCCCTGCCAGCCTCCCCAGGTGGCATCAGCTCTCTGAACAACCCTCTGGCCCAGGCTGCCTTTCACTCAAGTCAACGGAGCTGGAATTGCCCTTTGGACCCTCCGCTCTCCCCACGAGGGAGGGGGTGCATGAGCTTCCAGGATTCAAAGGTCACCCGCTCACCTTGGGCAGGGCCCAGAAAACCCTTCCCTTCCCACCGCAACCTCAGTGGGTTGGCGCCTCTAGTCAAGGCTCAGCTGCCAGGGAGACCCCAGCGCCTGCCCATTCCGGCAGGGGAAGTCCTTCCCCCAGGGCACCTCTGATTGGAGTGCGCCGGCCCTCTGCACGTTTCTGGGTAGAGAAGGTGGCTAACCCTCACATCCCATACGCTACACAGAGCAGGAACCATCAGCCCTCTCCGCGGCATCAAACACCCGCCCTGGGCTGAGAGGGGACCGGTGAGGCTCGTCACGGCAAAGGGTCACCAGCAGTGAGGGAGCAGAGTCCAGGCACCAGGGCCCGGGGCCCGCCACCATTCGCTGTGTGACCCTGGGCAGGTTGCCTGCCTTCTCTGGGCCCCATAACACCTTCTCTGTACAACGAGAAAGTTGAAGGCCTCCAGGGGCCCTTCTGGCATGGTGGGCACAGGTGGGCACAGCAAGGGTGGGCCCGTCACTGCAAGCAGCACCCCTGCCCACGCAGCTGTTTCTTTAAGAAAGAGATGAACGCGGACAGACCCGAAGGTCAGGACAGCCGGTGCCAGGATGAGGTCAGCGTTTGGTTACCAACGAGAACAAACAGGCCTCGGCCCTGGCCCTGCGGAGGAAGGGCCCTGCTGGAGAGGCGGCGGGGGAGCGGGAGGTGGGCGGGGCCAAGGCGCCACCCTCCGCGTCGTCACGCCCACAGGTGACAGGTGACAGCTGGCCGCCAGGAGCTGCCCCACAGCCAGCGCTTAGTCTCAGCAGGGAGCCAACACAAGGCCTGGAAAGGGGATCCCCAAGGGAGCAGAAGGGCCTTGCAGGTCAGCCTTTCCCAGCCCCTCTTCCTAACATCAGGGCTTACCGGGGGACCCCAAGATACTCCCCAGCTTGCCCAAGGTCGTGGCCCCCACCGTGGACACACACGCATCAAGGCCCAACTCCCACCTTCTCCTCCCTGGCATCTAGCCAGCTGTTTGTCCCAGGCAAGGTGACAATGACAATAACAGAGAAAGCCAGGGATCGCAATCACGTTGGATAAAACAAGGATCCACACCAGTAAAAGCACATCCACACGCACAGGCTGCTGAGCGAGAAGGGGAAGCCCTCCCTCCCTCCCGCCCCCGCCCCCGCCCCAGCAGAATTCCAGTCGCCGAGTGCAGGTGCACGGAGGAAGTTATGAAAAGTCACCGCCACAGCAGCCAGTGGATGCCAGACTCTCAAGGGTGAGCATCAAGACACCGGTGTGTCCTCAAAGCGCTTCCCAGGGGTGGTTTATTAATCACAGAACTCCATGTACTGACCGCCCAGTGGGCTGACCGTGGGAAACCTCCTGACCCCACAGAGGGAAGTCTACTCCCAAGACGGGCCACACCAGGTGGCCCCCGCAGGACGGGCTGATGACACGGCATCCCCTTGGGGCCATTCCTGCCCCAGACGCAGAGCCTGGAATCCGATCGTGAGCCAAGCATGCGGCTGCTCCCTTGCTCTTCAAAACAACCGTGAACCATCAAAGGAAGATGGAGGAAAGGTTCCCAAGGAAGGACGACCAAGGGGAGGGTGTGACCCTGCACGGGGCCCCAGATCAGAAAGCGGTTGCTCTAGAGACTCGCCTGGTGGCCCAGTGGTTACGAATCAGTGGAGGGGAGACACGATCAATCCCCGGTTGGGAAACCAAGATCTCACGTGCCTTGGAGCTCCTGAGCCCAGGAGCTCTGGAGACCATGTGCCACGCCTACAGACCCCGTCACATTTAAGACCTGTGATAGCCAAATAAGTAAATACTTTTTTAAGAAAGAAAGCAGCTGCTCTAAAGCACCGTGCCGGGTGCACACAGGGCCGGCTTCCATCCCCGGGCCCTGTCACCATACAGTCATCACCGAAGGGAAAGTCCTTGTTCCCAGGAGACATGGGTTGAAGGTGTGTGTTAACTCTGACTCCTCTCAAACAGTTCAGGGGGGAATAAACAGCTCACATGCAGAGAAGGAATGAGCAAGGGATGGACAGCCCTGGGAAACGAACGCACCTGCTCTTGGAGATGTTTAAGGGCAAGAATGGGAAAAGCCAAGGAATTCCAGCCACATAGCGTCACCTCCCATGAGAGCCATCCTGAGTGCCACCTTGCCATGCTGCCTGGAGTATCACCATGAGGGGACCTAGAGTCCCACCACAGCCCCTAAACCAATACCCCTCCTCCCAGGCCAGGCTTCCTTGTCCTTCACCGTCTCCTGAAGCTCGCGCAAACGCATGTCCATTGAGTCAGCAGAGGCCGACCGCTAAAGCACCCCCCATTCAGGAAACAATCTGTGTTTCTCCAACAACAGAGCAACAGTCATGTAAATTCTGGTTAACTCACTTGAAGGGACGTCGTACAGACACTAACAAGGTTTAGGAAGACTGAGAGGAAGAGAGCGTCTGGTGCAATGTTGAGTGAAAAAAGCCAGATTCCACATTAAACCCCCAGCAAGATAACCAGCCACCAAAACACGCCTGCTCCAGGGAGAAAGTAAACACTCTTATGTTTTTATGAACAAAACAGGCTTATGTCAATGGCACATTGCAGGGCAGAAGGACCCTTCAGAGCAGGGTCGGGGTGGGAGAGGGTACTGCGCTAAATGTGTTTTGATTTTCTTTCTACTTTTCCAGATCGTCCTGTTCTCTGAGAAATATGTATCCCCTTAGAAATAAAATCAATCAAATCTGTGCCTGGGCCTCACGGCCCTCCCCAGCACGCAGCCCTGGAATTCCTCTTGTCGCAGGAATCAGCTCACACCAGCTGCCTCCCCAGGCAGACGTGTGCTGGACCCCAAGGATGAGATCCAGGAACTCTCAGGCCAGGGTGCTTCTGAGTGGTGGCCTCCCAAGGCTGCCGACTTAATCCCGGCAAAGAGAGGGGTCTTCAGGCCAGCGCAGGGGCAGGCAGAGGGTCTGGACTGGGCGATCCTGGGGTGAGCCCTCTGAGCCTGGGTTCCCAGCTGGGACACGGTGACCATCACACATGAGGTGAGATCACCGGACGGCAGCAGTGCTGGCAAGAACGCCTTGCACAGAAGCACAGGGGTGCCCGGGGAATGACAAAACCCCTGCGCTGCAATTCTAGAGCCCTCCAGCCCTCCGGCGCCAGGCTCTCTTTGGAGAGGCGGAGGAGGAGGCCTGGCGATGTCCAGTGGGCCCAGCCCTTCCCCTGTGGGCATTCCAATGCCATGGCGTGAGGGTGCCAAGGACAGGCTCGCTCTCAGAGGGCCCCGGAGGGAGGAAGCTATGCACGCGCTGCCCCGCCACCCCGGCCCCACCCCCAGAACCAGGCCCCAAGTGCAGAAACACTCCGAGCTGGGAGTCGCTGTGTGGGTCGCACACCTCCCCAGGGGTGCAGTCTGGTTCATCAACAGCCACCGCCCAGCTCTTCCCTGATTCCAGAGCCCCTGGGAACGTGAGAAATCCCTTCTATGGGGAACCCGGATCCAGAGCGGGGTCCAGGGAGTTTCAGAACCAGGAAGAGAAGCCACCCACCCCCCACCACCAAGTCCAGGGGGGACGCCAGGATTCCAGCTACACTGGCAGCACTGGCTTGTAGCCACAGGTCAGGGCCCTCCGTCCAGCCAGGACAGCTGGCTCACGTGCACACACCACCAGCTGGCGCCGCCCCTGGAGGGCAGCACGTGGGGGCAGCTGTGGCCACTCTGTGCCAGACCCGGCGGAGCCGTGGCCTCATGGCGTGGCCTCAGCCTGTCCAGTGGGCTGGACCTGAAGACCTCTGACCTGGTCTCGCAAGTTCCTCCTACCCTGAGGCCCAAACACAGCTTGTGCCCGAGCTCACTGAGCCACAGGAGAGATGCCTCAGGCAGCCCTGCCCTTCTCCCAGGGACAAGGGGCACGAGGGGAAGGAGTGAGGCTTATTTCACAGCCTTGGGTGCCGCGCAATCTCCTGGATCTTCAGGAGCATCTTCAGTGTCCAGGATCCAAAATTCAGGGATGACGCAGATGGCAAGCAGGGGAGGGACGGGACAGGCGGCAGCAGGTCCTCAGAGAACCCCAGCACAGAGGGGCCCTGCCAGCGCCCACCCCACACCTTAATATCCCTCCTGGGCCCATAGTGCCTCTCTTCTGCCCCCAGGAGGCAGGACCCCAGGCCACGGCTCTCAGGGGGCAGCTTCAGGAGGCTGTGCCTGTCCCGCAGGAAGCACCCACACCCAAGGGTGACCTTCCCATGGCTGCCCTTGCTGCGATAGGCAAAAGTAAGCTTCAGCGTGTCTGGATCTGAGCCCTGGGCTGCCATGAGCCTGGGCAAGTCCCTCTGGCAACGGAACCACCCTGGCAACCACCCATCCATCTACCCGGCTAGAAAAGACACTTGCTAGCCCAAGACAGGGTCGTCGGGGAGCCTGGAGCCTCCCAGATCAGCAGGGTCGGGAAGGAGGGGCTTTGAACCACAGACCCAGGCCCAGATCACACTCAGAGGGTGCCTCCTCCGTGCCCAGCCCCGGAGGCAGACTCTGAGGACCAAGGCCTGCCCCGGGAGCTCATGGCAGCAAAGGGGAGTGGGGCCAGGGCGAGGCACCCACAGACAGGGTGGCACACACCCTCCAAGGGCCAGGCTGTGCCAGGGCCTGCCTCTGCCTGGGAGCCTGGTCGGCCCGGCTACGTTCTGCATCCCTCGGCCTCAGTGTGCTACCCCCTCCATGCGTCGTCACAGCGGGCATGGCCGGGCACAGCAAAGGCCAGAAGCAGCCTCAGACACTCCAGGCTCCAGAAAGAACCACCAAGGCCCATAATGGTGGAGGCGCCTGCTGGCCACATGGCACTCCTGGGGGCCCCCAGGGCTGCAAGTTCAACATCAGGCTCTGGGCCAGGCAGGGGCCACGAGATGGCAAGGGAGCTGGCCTGGCAACCCACAAGCTCCCGACACTGTGCCCACCCACCACGCTGGGGCCTAGGACACCTCAGTGAAGGACAGACCGAGTATGGAGGGCCAGGAGGGAGGTGGTTTCACGCCGACCCCGCCGTGTGGCTTTTGGCTCTGAGTTATCACTCTCCCAGCTGTGAAAGAAGCACCTTCACTGCAGAGCTGTGCTGTGCTAAGTCGCTTCCACAGTGTCTGACTTTCTATGACCTGTGGACCATAGCTCGCCAGGCTCCTCTGTCCATGGGATTCTCCAGGCAAGAATACTGCAGTGGGTTGCCAGGCCCTCCTCCAGGGGATCTTCCCGACCCAGTGACCAAACACGTGTCTCCTATGTCTCCTGCATTGGCAGGAGGGTTCTTTACCACCAGCGCCACTTGGGAAGCCCAGGGGAAGTTCAGTTAAACTCGATTCTGCAGGACATAGGGAGCTCAGTACCGGGCCTGACCCCCCAACATGTGTACATTCCCCTCCTTCCTCTCCCCTTCTCCTGGGTCACTCACGTGAGGACCTCAAGGCGGAACTGCCCACCGGGTCCCTTGCTTCCTTCACTGGGCCATTCGCCACCCAGAAACGCCTGGCAGGCAGCCCGCCCAGGGGCAACACCATGGAGGTGCCACTGTGTGACACCCACATCTTTAGGGGAAGGTGATTCCCCCACAAAACAAAAGCACAGTCTAGGGCAGAAGACAATGGCCTCCTCCAGCAGGCTGGCCCGAGCCCCTCCGGGCGTGGACAGCCCCCAGCAGGTGGCAGGTTGTCTGGACGGACAGATGCTCCAACCAGCCAGGAGCGGGATCCCTCCCAGGACTGAGTCCCACTCCCTGCAGTGTTTCTGCTGCCCGTGACCTTGTGCCCACCCCCTCTGCTCACGCGGGCCTCAAGGACAGCGGTGGCCCCCAGCCGGTGCCCACGCAGAGCTGGCGATCACCGCCTCCCCATCAGTGAAGGAGGGCTGGCATGTCCCTGGGTCCCCTGCAGGCCTACCACGGGAGGCGGGCGCTATTACCTCGCCGTATGAGAACCGCAACCGAGCCTCCCCGGGGGCAGCGTGGCCACAGCCACAGGGCACTAGAGCTGGCCGAGTCAGGGGTGCCCCAGAGTGGTGGGAAATGACGCCCGGCATCCGCCCTGCGTCAGCCTGGCCTTGAAGGGGGAAAGGGAGGTGTTTCCGAGTGACACGCGCTCCCTGAGGGCCGTCCTGGAAACCAGAGATCCTGAGGGCACTGCCACCTCCTCCTCCCCTGCACACTTCACACTCACACACAGGAGCTCACACTCATGCACACACGCACACGCACACCCACGTACGCGCGCACGCACACATGCACACACACACCCACAAGCGTGTGCCCCATCCCTCTCCAGGGTCTCGACACTGAGAAGAGTATTGAGTCAGGAAGCAGTCAAGGGGTCATTTATTTTAATTATTAAAACAGCAGCCACTTACTCTCGAGCTGTCCGTAATGCCACTTAATTACCTACTACATAAAACTGCCTTTGCATCTTAGCAGAGCAATAAATCAGCTCAGAATCAGAGTTGTTTAAAGCATTCTAGCCGAAGATTCTGGGGGTGGGGGGGTGAGGAGTTGCCCCCTCGGCGCCCCAGGAAGTGATAAACCAGGTCTCTGAAGCCGCGGCCACAGAAGGAAGAAGCGGGCTGGCAGGCCAGGATCCTCTCCCGGTTCCTCTGTCCACCACGCGGCCGGCCTCTGCCCTGCCGCGCTCCATCCTTTGTGTGGCCCACAATAGCCCCGCCAGATGGCATGGCGTGGCCAGCAGCCCCTTCAAGCCAATCGCTCATCCTGTCGAGACCCAGCAGGGGCTGTGGGCAGGACACCTGGGAACTGGCCCAAGGCATGTCTTGCTCACCCCTGCCCTGACCACCTCCCAGTCCCCAGCCCATGGACACAGGCAGCGTGGGGTCCAGCTGGCCCATCAAGAGGACCTCAGGCAGGTGTATCCCCCTGCCCCGGGGAGGAGGCCGAACTGCCTGGTGATTAAGGGGTCACTCGGAATCTGCAAGACATCAGGGCGAGATGGGGAGGGCGGCGGAGCAGGCAGGGAGACGCCAGGCGCCACGCTCCCCCAGGGCTGGCAGAAGGCGCAGAGCTTGCCAGCAGGCAGGCATAAATCACCCCTCCCGGGGGCCGCCTGGGGCCTCCGTGTGCCAGCAGCCCCTGCGCGCCTCTCCTCGGGCAAGAAGTCCTGTGAACGGCCCATGAGGGAGCAGGTGGGCCGGGCCGCTCCTGGGCACAAGCCAGGCGGGGCTGGATGAGTCCCGCCTTCCCTCTGAGCTGGGCTCCCAGGGCACCAGGGTGGGTGGCAGGCACGGGTCCTCGGCAGGGGACCCCGCGGCTGTCTCCAAACTCAGCCATCACGAGCTCGGTTGCAGAGAGGGCTGGGGCGGGCCCCATCTGCACGCCTGATAAGGACTGATGCCTGGCACAGGGACTGCTGGGCCAAAGGGGCCATGCCTCTGCGATTTTCTAAAAGTCACCAGATTGCCTTCCAGAGGGACTGGCCCCATCACACTGCCATTAGCAGGCGTGAGAGCATCCATCTCCCGTTAGCATGGATGAGGAATGTTCTCTGGCTTGCCCTTCATTTTCCAAAGAGAAGGAGTTAGCCAGTTGGACACCCTGTAGCTCCACCCGCGGCCTCCTCACCACTTCCTGGCCCTCTCACCTGGAGAGTACCTCCCCTGGTGCATATTGCCACCCCCCACCATCCACGCCCGGAGTGGCTGGGAAAGAGGAGCAGGACCCAGGTGACCCCGAGACACGTCCACCTGCCTGGGCCGCCCTGCAGCTGCAGACCAGGGTCAAGCTCGTCAGGAAAGAGGCAGCGCCTCTCCGACACCCCCTCGCCCACACGGCCTTCTAGAATTGCAACCCACTCCAGTATTCTTCCCTCATAGCAGGCTTCCCTTCTAGCTCAGTGGGTAAAGAATCTGCCTTGCAGGAGACCTGGGTTCCATCCCCAGGTCAGGAAGATCCCCTGGAGAAGGAAAGCCACCCACTCCAGGATTCCTGCCTGGAGAATCCCATGGACAGAGGAGCCTGGCGGGCTACGGTCCACAGCGGGGGCGTGGGACCCAAAAAATAGGTCACAACGGAGCAACCACACACGCTTGCCCTCTGCACCGGCCCTTCAAGCTCTCTGTGATTCTTGTCTCACTGTATCACCATTTCCCTGAAATCAGCCTCCACCATCTGACTGTGTGCCTCTCCCAGATCCCATGTGTCCCCTCCCGGGTGGTGCCTGACACAGGCCCTTGTGGGGAGTGTCTGGTTAAGGCCATCACAAAGCTGGGGTGGGCAGGCTGGATACTGGGTCATCCAGGCTCATCTCACGACACCAGTCAACAATGTCCAGCCTGTCACGGGTTCTCGGGGACAGCCCAAATTAAACTGTCTTTACAGAAAAAAGAAGGGCATTCAGCCAATCTGAGACCTTCTGGACAGACTGTGCCGGCTTGGGGTGGGGAGGGGGGTGCGGGCGGCGACAGGATGGGGGTGGGGAGCAGCTGGGGGCAGAAAGGAGCAAACAGGCCGTGAGGAGCGTGTGCTTGTCCAGGGAACACTCAGGAACTGCGAGGAATCTGGGCGGGAGCAGCGGCCGCTGGGGACAACCAGCCGCAGCGAAAGGACACGGAGCCTCCCCGGGTGGCCCCGGGCCCCTGAGCATGCAGCCAAGTGGCTGTACTCAGAGCTTAGTCATGGCCCACTGGGCCCACTGTCCCCCTACGCTGGTTTGGCCAGGGACGGTTAGCTCAGGCTACAGCACAGCCGCAAGGGGATCCCTGTTCCCGGGTCCCTGGTCCAAAAGCACTGCAGTAAGTCCTGCTACCCCTGCCCTCCACCCAGCCAGGCCCCCCAGGTACTTCTCACAGCCACAGGGCAGAGAGGCTGCGCGCCCATTCGGTGGGCAAGGAACGGGCTCCCAGGGCCCCACGATGCAACGGTTGGCAGTCACAGGACCCAGCTGGTCAGGTCCCGGGGGGCTCTGAGCAGGAGGGAACAAGGTCACCCAGGTAAGCTGACCTGTGTGATCCTCAGCTGACCTTTCAGAGACCCCTGCCTCCCGAAGCCTCAACCCAGAACCCAGGGTGGAAAGATGGGCAGGGGGAAAGGGGAAGCTGTGGAGGGGGTTGGGGGTCCTAAGACAAGGGGTGCCACCCCCGCCCTGGGCCTCACCCGGGGCTGCAGCGCCCAAGGCTCCTGCCCCTGGCAGCTCACCGTCTTAGGGTACACAGCGTTCATGCCCACTGATGACATGAAGCTGGGACGCCTGTCCTGCAGCTCTTTAAAGCTTGAAGGTTTCTTTACAGACACAAAGCTCATTTGCCCCATCATGCTGTCTGAGCCTCACCGCAACCTCACCAAGCGGCTCACATTAAGTTCTCCCATCTAACCCACAAAGACGCTGAGGGTACAGAGAGAGTCCACTGCTGAACAAGTTTCCTCTGCCACTGAGGCAGCAGGAAGTGTGCCCAGATCGCCCACTTGCCCAGACACAGCTCCACGCCCCACCAACGGCATCCGTCCATGGTACTGACACCTGCCTGCCCGTCAAGGCAAACAAGCCGGCAAAGGGGGAGGGGACTGTGGGAATACCACAAGCCTGCGTAAACACAGCAGAGCACGGCTTCAGAGCACTGCTCTGGCCCTCTGTAAGCCCAGGGGTTAAGGCCCGGGGAGGGGGGGGTCACGAGAAAACTCCAGTCCCAGAGGCCGGGGTCTCTGAACATGGGGACAGAAGGGCCTGGGTGTGGGGAGGAAATTGAGGGGAAGAGGGTGGCTGAGTCCCACCGCCAGGCAGTCCCTCGGCATTCCCCAGGCCAGCAGGGGAGCAGGCGGTGGGGGATCTGGAAACATCAGCTGGGAAGGACCATGCCAGGCACCACAGGCCTCTGTGAGCCCCAGCAGGAGGCCCAAGCCGCAATCAGCCCCTCCCACCTCTGCCAACAGCTTAAGGCTGCTGCTCCTGTGCGGGGCATTTCCATGTGGTGCTAGCCCCTTCCTTAGAGACCATCCTCCACTGTGGTCCTTCACGGGACTCAGGGAGCAGGTCCACGGCAGAGGAGAGCCAACTCCGGTGGGGGGGCGCCGGGCCAGGCACCCCTCTGGCACACAATGTGCTATACTGAGAGGGGGCAATTTCAGCCTCTCTGGTAGAAGCTGGGCCATCGAGAACACTCTCTCCCAGAGATGATCCAACCTGAGTGGCAGTAATCTGGCTCCAGCGCATGAAGACCAAAAGTCAGACGGGTAACAAGCCCCACCCGGGGGCCTGTGTGTGTCCCCATGATTTACGTGGCCCCGGAGAGCGAGAGGCGGGTGCGTGGCCAGGCTGCCACTGTGATGATGGGAAGCCCAGCAGGACGCCAGGGCCACCCTCACCCCCTGCCACGGCCACCCTGCCAGCCCCAGTTGCTCCATAACCATTGCCTGCTGCTCCACTACAAGAGGAGTCTGTGCCGGGCAGCCTGACCCGAGTAGAACACACACGCTGGAATGGCCACAAACACACACGGGCCCCCGCGGGCCGGGTCAGGGTGGGCACACCCCCTAGAAGAGACATCACGGTGCAGGAGGGGCACGTGGGCGGCCCCCACCCCAGGGCAAGCGAAGGCAGCTGGGGGCCCAGCCGAGCAGACGGACGGACACAACACACCAGTGGCAGGGACATGTCACAGAGGGTCCCTGGAGACCAGGGAGGGGGCGGCGAGGACCCCACATCCTCCGGGCTTAAACCGTGTGGTCCTTCCAGAGCACTGACTGTGGGAAAGGCTCGTTCACCCCCGTCAGAGCCACTGACCAAGTCCGCGCGGCACGTGCTGCATGCCAGGCGTCCTGCCAAACACACCACGCGAGTTACTCAGGCCGACGAGGGATGTGCTGTCATCGCTCCATTTTACAGATGGGAAAAGTGAGGCTCCTGAGGGTGGTGTCAAGTGCCTGCACCACCCAGAACGGTCCTGGGTGGGTCTAAGACTTTGCATCCAGAACTGATCTACTCAGAGCTGGACTCTTCATCACTAACCTACGGCCTCCCGACTCTCCCTTCCCCGCCCCACTGCCCGCCCCCCACCCTCCCCTTCCTCCAGCCATCCAGGGAGGTGGGGTGCCCTGTCCACACCCTCCTGGAGAGTGAGTAAGGTGCCAAGGCCTCCTCAGCTCCCTGAGACAAAAATGCACACACCCTCGGCTGACCCTGTGACCTCTGCACCCGTTTACAGCAGGGGAGCCTTGCAGTGCCGGTGTCTGGGCAGGAGGTGCCCGCCTCCTGCCAGGTGTTTGCTGCCCTGAAAAGGGCTTGAGCAAAGCCGGCTCCACGCCCATCAACCCCCTGAGACCCAGACATGTCCCTCCAGGCTGGGGGCCTGCCTCCTGCTGGCAACGGTGGACTTGTGGCTGCTTCGCTGTCCCTCACCCTCCGCTGATAGCAAGGGGCCCAGGGGCTCCCATCTCGGAAGCCCAGAGGAGCCGGAACTTCCATGAGACCCGCCACGCCCAGGGCCGGCCACGGTCAGGGCACTGCTATGCCACCACGCCCGCCACGCCCAGACGTCACGTGGCAGGCGAGGCCCGCGGATGCCAACCCCCTGCCGTTACCCCACATCGAGAGCTCCCCCGAGTCCTCGAGCAGCCATCACGGCCAGGGTCAGGACCTCTGCTGGGGCCCGCGTCTCAGGGACAGGGAAGGCAGCCCCCATCCCTGGTCTGGCTTGACAAGGGGATGGTGTGGCAGGAGCAGTCCCAGGGTCCCCAGAAAGGCCTGCTCCGACCCAGGCAGCAGCACACACAGCCTGGTGGCTGATGAGACGGGGCAGCACTGGGACCCACGGGAACCGAGGCAGGGGCACAGCAGGGTCAGGAATCCTCCAGGTGGACCAGGCGGGGTGGTGACCAGCAGAGGACCCCCTCTGCTAAGGCCTCCATTAGGACCCCTGGACTTTTGTAAAGAGCTCCATGGGGTGGGACGTCCCAGGCAGTCCAGTGGCTAAGGCTCCTCCCTCCCCATGCAGGGAGGGGCTCCCGGTTCAATCCCCGGTCAGGGAACTAGATCCCACATGCCACAACTAAGTTGGCAAGCCACAAAACTAAGGATTCCGTAAAGATCCTGCGTGCCACAATTAAGATCCGACGCAGCCAAACAAATAAAAACAAAATACTTAAAGAAATAAAGACAGAAAAGCTCCATCAGAGCCCTCGTTCTCAGAGCAGAAGGGACTCCAGCCCAGGGCACAGCAGATGCAGGCTTGTTTACGATGGGATGGGTGTCTTCAGGGGGCCTGTGTCTGTGACGTTTCCCCGCTTTCCAAGAATTAGCTCCCCGACTCTGGCCTCTCTGGACCAGACCCACCCAAACCGGGGCCCTGGGCCAGTCTCTGTGCCCTGCTGTCTCTGCCTAGGGGGCCGGGGTACCAGAGTGCCCACCTTTGCCACCTTGTGCCCATATTCCACTGGGAGTGGAGGGCCAGTCTTATGTATTAGGGGGCATCCACAGCTGTTCAGCAGAGCGCCAGGGGAAGGTCTCTTTGCTGTGCAACCCAGGCCTGTAGCCCCAGGGCGGAGGTGCTAGTAGCCAAGTGTGTGAATTTCAGAGGGCCCCTGGACCCCTCAGAATCTTCTCCAGCCTCCTCTGCCCCTCCATGTCCTGGTACCTCTGCCCCCAGGAGTCTGAAGGCACATCCCCCCTGCCCAGCTTCCCTGCAGGGGCAGGGAGAGCCGCAGAGACCTCCTCTGTGGACCCCTGGACACACATGCCAACACTCAGAAGACAGCACCTTCCTGATGGGCCGATCAGGACAGAAGTGGCCGTGGGACTCTGTCGGCAGCGAGGGGGACGCAGACCAGCTGACAGCCGTGCGGGGCCCTCGGGGAGGAGGAAACTGAGCCTTCCTGGGACTGCGGGACAGGGTGGACCAGCCCACAGAGCCCGCAAACGTAAGGATTAGTGAGTTGTGTGATTACTAGGGGTTTGGCCAGAAGCCAGACACAGGCTCAGAGAAAAGGGCAGATGAAACGGGACATCAGTCAGGCTGTCAACAAAGGAGAGGATTACCTCGCCAGAGACAGAGCTAGAAATAAGGGGGGCGCGGGGCCACCCCCGGCTCCACCTCGAATGTGGTCCCAGGAGCAGGCAGGGCCCTCTCTCCTGGGGTGGCCGGTGCCTGGCACCACAGCAGGAGCAAGCCTCAGAAACACAGGTGGGCTGACCGGGGGTCCTAGGGATCGGGACGGGGAGCTGCAGAGAGAGACCGCCCTGGGGAAGGTCAGACCCCAACTCTTGGCCTGACTCTCTAGCCCCTCCCTGCTCCCAAGCCTGGCCACACCACAGCCAACTCCAACAAAAGACCCACGTGACCTTATGCTTTATCCACAAAGCAAGATCCAAATTCCCAGGGGTGGCTCTGTGTCAAGGAAGCGAAACCCAGGAACCCGGAAGCCGGGAGCCACATGACACAGGGCGCTAGTTGCTGAAGCACCGAGGTCCCCCAGCAAACAGGCCACTGGCCAGCGCAGTGCTTGCTCAGCTGCACCAGGCAGGATTCCAAAACGGTGAGTATGGCTGGCGGTGGTCACCACCACCCAGGGCTCTCGGCAGTGATGGCTGGCAGGGTCCCCTGGTGCCAAGACAAAACTTGAAGCCACAAAAGTCCAAGCCTCTTATCCAGACAAGCTCGAAGAAGGCAAGAGACAGGGACTCAGCTGCTGCCTGAGGCCACAATGCCAGAACACTCCGGAACCAACACCTGAGCCAAGGGCTCAGACCAGGATCC
The DNA here is from genome assembly GCF_001704415.2 of Capra hircus. NCBI lineage: Eukaryota > Metazoa > Chordata > Mammalia > Artiodactyla > Bovidae > Capra > Capra hircus. Next base: position 63,856,578 of record NC_030828.1, read on the forward strand.
CACAACGCTCCAGGAGGCCCCTTGAGAGCCCGAGACCTCCATTCAGTTCTCCCGCCGCCAAGGGACCGCACACGGGGGGCTCCCAGGAGCACACAGAGCTGCCGTGAGCACCTCTCTCCAGGTTACTGCCCCAGACGCAGGCTCGTGCGCAACACTTGCTGATGCTGGGCTGGTGGGAAGGATCCGGAGCTGAGGGTCGGCCTCAACTGGGCGGCTCACGGTCAGAAGAGGGGACCTGGGCGGGCAAGGCTGGCTCCAAAGAAGGAGCCCTCAATGTGGGGCTGGAAATACACTTCCTGAGGCCAAGTGCCACCCGCCGGGGGTGACGTCCGCATGCAGCCCTCACGGCCTGGCTCCTGACATGCCTGAGCACCGTACCCACGTCATCCCAGCCGGCGCTCGCCACGCACTGCAATAAGGAAGGTTCGAGATCCCCCCGCTTGACCCATGAGGAGAGAGGCACAGAGGGATTAACCGGCCAGCTCAAGGTAACACAGCAGCCAACCTGGGGTGTGCGGAGAACCCTGAATGGGGCCCACACCCAGCCTCCTCCCACTGCACTCAGGGTGGAGGAACATGGGGGTGGCCTGCGTGCCTAGCCCCCTACTGCACACACGCCCTGTGACGCGGGTCCCTCATCAACCCCACTATACAGATGAGCGACCACAGCAGGGACCACAAGTGGCCCAGACAGAGGTTTCTAAGGTGGTTAACAGGCCAGCAGGGGAGGGTCAGAGGGGAGCATGGGGCTACACTCCGACAGGTCAGGCCGGAGAAATGAAAAGGCGTTCCTAGACCTCAAGACATGCCCTGGGGGCCCCTGGGAATGGCGGGTCCTCCCAGAGCCAGACACACCTCATCAAGACGTCAACGTCCTTGGCCACTGACGACACAAAACACAAGAGCTTACAGGCACGTGCGGTTTTGGAGAGGAGCAGAGAGACCCAAGCCCTGGTACAAACTAAAGGGCGAAGCCAAAAGGGAGAAGCTGGCCAAGGCCATGCTGGAGGGGGGCATGCTGGGGCCAGGGGTGGGGGTCCAAGCAGTGGGGGAGGGTGGGGTCCCAGGCCCCCTCCGGCCTCCCCGACCCCAAGCAGCAAGGCCAGCCGGCGGGTTCCCACCACCCACTCACTGTCCACCCAGACCCACAGTCCCCACCTTTGCCAGGGCCTCACTCTCCAGAAAACCACCCAAGAGAGAGGGCAATACACAGGAAAGAGGCCTGAGGCAGAGAAAGCCCCGCCATGCAGACACCAGCGCTTCCCCTCCTGGGGAGGCCTGCCTGCCGGGCCTGCCACAACAGCCACAATCACACAGGCGTCTGTCTGTGTGTTCAGCCGCTCAGGTGTGTCCAACTCTTTGTGACCCCATGGACTGTGGCCCGCCAGGCTCCTCTGTCCATGGGATTCTCCAGGCAAGAATACTGGAGTGGGTTGCCATTTCCTCCTCCAGGGGATCTTCCTTCTCCAGGGACTGAACCCACGTCTCCTGCATTGACAGACGGATTCTTTACTACTGAGCCCCCTAGGAAGCCAACAGTAATAATAACAGTCACCAATTCATGAGAACACCCAGCTCTGGCTGCCAAGACGACCACGCTCCCGCTGTACACCTGGGGAGCTGAACCCACACTCCAGCCCCAAGTGACGGGTGGTGAGCAGCAGCTCAGAGGAGAAAGGGCAGGCCCATGGCCGCGGTTACAGGGCGTCCCTGGGTGGGCTGCTGGAGATGGGAGCCGGCCGGGTCCTCCACCGCCTGGAAGGTCACACTCGGCCATGGATGTGAGTGCTCCGTACCACCTCGGATTCCTTTCCTGCCCTCTGTTTGCAGCAAGATTTATGATGCCAGGAACTCCTTGGAGAGAAAGGTGGGTGGGAAGCTGAATCACAGGCATGGGGTAATCTGTGGCCTGACGGATGCACGTATTTCAGGCAGGCAGATACGAGTTCCAGGCCCCTACAGCTGGTTTCCTGAGTCAGGCCCCATCAGGCTGATTAGAAATCAAATCACTCTCGTCCCCGAAATCAAGTCTCTCTGACCCCTTCCCTCCTGACTCCTGACATGCAGGAGGGAAGGACCGTCACACCTGCTAGCTTCCTGGCCCTTCATCTTAGCCCGGAGTCACAGGGAGGGGGGCTGCAGGGACAGGGCGAGAGGGCAAAGGAGCTGGAAACTACTCACTGTGGGCCCCCTACCCCAACCAGGGCGTCTGCACAAACCTGAGGCCCAGAAGGTCCCCACACGGGGTCCTGTAACCCCACCCCTGGCTCTGGAAGCCTCTGGAAATCAGTGGGAGGGCTGAGATACCCTAGACGCTCTCCCAAGTCCACGGGCTCCCCTCCACAGGGTGGTGGCCCGAGAGAGTGGACTTCTGCATCCCTGGCCACGGGTGTGGCGGGGAGGGGAGGTGGAATGTTTGTGAATGGCCAAGGCACAGCCCTCCCTCCTTCGAAATTCCTCCATCCCCAGGGAAAGAGCCACGCCTCCCTCAAAAATGAATTGTGTTTTTTTTTCCTCAATGAATTGTTTTTCTCTAAGAAATATCACGTAGGTCCCAACACCAGAAAAGCTGGGGTGTCATCTCCTCCCCGCCTAGTCTTCAGCAAGGAGACTGAAGGCCTCTGTGGCCTTCAGTGTGCCTGTGGCCTCTGTCACCAGGACACAGCAGGGGCTTCCAACCAGGGGCCCCCGCCCCACCCCCAGCCCACCCTCCACCAAGCAACCCAGAGCCTTCAGAGAAGTGTGAGTGAGACGGTCACCTCTGCCTGACTTAGATGAAATCCTAACTCCAACCGCCCCACCCACTCTGCCCCCTCGGTCACCAGGCTCCAGCCACTGTGGCCTGCATCCTGTCCTGGAAAGCACCAGGCTCGTTCCCACCCGCCTCCGCATCCTCCCTGGGCTGGAAGACCTCCAGGGACAGCTCCTGCTCATCCCGGCTGCGGTCCAGGCGGCCCCCTCCTCCACCGCCTCCTGCCTGTTCTTCCCGGCGCTCACCAGCACCCCTCCTCCCTGACGGCTGCCCCTCCCGGCGCTCACCAGCACACACGCTTCTCTTGTTCACTGTTTGCTAGTTTGTCTCCCCCTGCTTATTTAACTTTGATGCAGAGTACATCATGCGCAATGCCAGGCTGGATGAATCACAAGCTGGAATCAAGACTGCCGGGAACAATATCAACAACCTCAGATATGCAGATGATACCAAACTAACTGGCAGGAAGTGAAAAGGAACTAAGAGCCTATTGACAAGGGTGAAAGAGCAGAGTAAAAAAAGCTGGCTTAAAGCTCTACATTCAGAAAACAAAGATCAAGGCATCCACTCCCATCACTTCATGGCAGATAGCTGGGGAAAAAGTGGAAACGGTGATAGACTTTATTTTCTTGGGCTCCAAAATCACTGCAGACAGTGACTGCAGTCATGAAATTAAAAGACACTTGCTCCTTGGAGAAAGCTATGACAAACCTAGACAGCATATTCAAAAGCATCACTTTGCCAACAAAGGTCCACATAGTCATAGCTATAGTTTTTCCAGTAGTCATGCATGGATGTGAGAGTTGGGCCATAAAGAGGGCTGAGCGCCGAAGAATTGATGCTTTCAAATTGTGGTGTTGGAGAAGACTCTTGAGAGTCCCTTGGAAAGCAAGGAGATCAAACAGGTCCATCCTAAAGGAAATCAATCCTGAGTATTCATTGGAAGGACTGATGCTGAAGCTGAAGCTCCAATCCTCTGGCCACCTGATGCGAAGAGCTGACTCACTGGAAAAGACCCTGATGTTGGGAAAGATCGAGGGCAGGAGGAGAAGGGGACGACAGAGGATGAGATGGCTGGATGGCATCACCACCTCAATAGACATGAGTTTGAGCAAGCTCTGGAACATCGTGGAGGACAGAGGAGCCTGGGGTGCTGCAGTCCACAGGGTCGCAAAGAGTCGAACATGACTTCGCGACTGTGCAACAAACTCCCTAATGAGATTTGTCTGTGTTGCTCCAGGGACTATCCAAAGAGCATGGAAATGGGGCCCCGACATGAAACAGGTGCTCAGTAAACAGCTGACAGAGAGCTCCCACCTGGAGTACCACAGAAGGGTAAAGGGCAGGAGGCCTGGGCTCCCGCCCCCTCCCTGGTGGCATCAGGACCACCCTGGGCAGGCTCCTGGACCTCTGAGCTCCATCCACCATCCCTGTGCATAAGACGGGATGATGAAAACCTCAGAACGTCATGGTAACCACGGGAGACGCCAAGTGACAGAGCCTGATGCTGAAGGGGACAAGCAAGGCTGCCGCTATTTCTGGGGATACCAGAAACCAGGCAGAGACGGCCGCCCCACCACCCACACACCACTCAGCGTCTCCTGGAGACCCTGGCGTCTCTGCCAATGCTGCTGCTGCCACTGTTCAACACTCCCACTGCTGGGCCGACCACCCAGCGTGAACGCCAGCCCCCCGGGGGGCTCCCTGCAGAGGAAGGAGCTGTGGGCGCGGAGACTCTGCCCGGCGCCCCCCGGGGGAGCTGGCTCTGCCTGGTGTGGGGGTTGTTACGGTCTGAAAGTCTGTGTGCCTCCAAAGTTCCTACTGCAGTCCTGACCAAAGGTGATGCTGTTGGGGGCGGGGCCCTTGGGAGGGGCTGAAGCCAGGAAGGTGGTGCCCCGAAAATGGGATGAGTGCCTCACGAGGGGCTCCAGAGCCACCCCCCCCCACCTCCCCCTGCCACCAGTGAGGCCACAGGGAGGAGGCAGCAGCTAGGAACCGGTGCCTTGATCGTGGACCAAGAGGCTTCAGAAACGGGAGCAACACACTTCTGTTTTCCCGATAACACCCCCAGGCAGGGGTATTCCGTGATAGTCACCCAAAGGGACAAAGGAAGGGGGCTGCCCCGGCGGCCCTCACTGCCCGCTGCAGAGGGCAAGCTTCTGTCTCCACATCACTGAGGGTCATCCGGCGTCTCTTAGGGCACAGACCCTCAGCCAGCACCCAAGCAGAGGCACTGGCTGACGTCGTGCCTTCAAGGTCACCACTGCCCTCCCTACTCCAGGCCTCGATTCCCTTTTGAGGGGCAGGCTGCTCGCGGCCTTGCTGGTCATGATGAGGCCCTTGAGGTCCGGCTGCTCTGACTCCAAGGACAAAGGGCACCCCCCAACCCCTACCCTCCACCCCCACTCCCACCCCCAGGCAGGGCCCTGGGCAGCATCACTGGGCTCCAGCCTCACTGTCTCTAAATAGCCCCGGGCGGCACCCATTACACACAGTTCCCTGTCCTCCAGCAAGGCTGGCAGGGGTGTGCTGCTGCTGGGGGCAGGGATGGGGAGAGACAGTCTTCCAAGAGGACTTCCTTTTGACGGCAGCACTGTCCCCCAAATGCACTCCTCCCCACGACCCCACCCAGACCCTCAATGCCCTCTGCCCCTCCTCCACCCAAGGGTGAGGGTGGGGACAGAGGAGCCTGGGTCAGGCCCAGGCAGCTGCTGGGCGACCCTGAGCAAGTCCCTCCGCATTGCTGAGCCTCGGATTTCTGGGCGTGTTAATGCCGGCCCCCGACCTGCAAAAGGCCTCTGGTCTCCGCAAGCGTGCTGCAGCCCCTCCACAAATGAGCCTACCTCCCCGAGGAAGGGGCCTGATCCCTCCTCGCTGGAGTCCTCGGGCTCACCATCCTGGGCTGTGAAGGACACACACGGAGGGCTGTGTTTGGCAGCGGCCACCTGGAACCCAGGGTCTCGGCCGTGTATCCTGGCTGACAGAGGGGGCACCCACCTGCCAGCTTTAAAAGTGAAAGTCGCTCAGTCATGTCCAACTCTGTGACCCCATGGACTATACAGTCCATGGAATTCTTCAGGCCAAAACACTGGAGTGGGTAGCCTTTCCCTTCTCCAGGGGCTCTTCTCAACTCAGGGATCAAACCCAGGTCTCCCGCATTGCAGGTGGATTCTTTACCAGCTGAGCCCCAAGAGAAGCCCAAGAATCCCAGAGTGGGTAGCCTGTCCCTTCTCCAGTGGATCTTCCTGACCCAGGAATCAAACCGGGGTGTCCTGCATTGCTGGCAGATTCTTTACCAACTGAGCTCTCAGGACTTTGGGTCAGAGTTAAATTCTGCGACACCTGCTCTTTCCTCTCTGCCATCCCATCAGTTCACAGCCGAGGACTGGGGAGCCCTCCTCATGGGGGGCATGGGGAGCTGGGGGCAAGCAGCTCAATGGAGAAGTGAAAACTTCCGGGGATTTTCCGTGTGTTCACAGGAGAAGCAGCTAGATCTCAGCTGGAGTAGTCCCTGGCCCAGGGGAGCCAGAGATGGCCCGCTGGACGCCATCCCAACCACAGCGGGCTCTCCCCTCAACTCAGGGCTGACACACGCCCAGCACACCCCTCCCCCAGGGCGAGGCACAGAGAATCCAGCAAGTTCAACCCAGACCCAGGGCTCTGTGGGCATAAAGATGACCTAGGAGGCTCAGCCGGGCAGGTGATGCGGGGCACCCAGGAGGTAGGAGGCAGGCAAGCCTGGAATTCAGGGAATGTATGGAGATAAGGGGAGAAGGGCAGGGAGGCAGGCAGTGCTGAAGGCTCAGCACTGACCAGGGGAAACGAACATTCCTAAACCTGTTCCCACCTGTGTAGGGCGAGACCACGGGAGGGCCCGCCACAGGGCATTCTGGAGGTTAACGGGGTCATGCGTTGGGTCCTCACGCAGGCCCGGCTGTGAATGAGCCATCAGTGGGTCATCCCACATATATGCCCAGGGTTCCTGAGACGCGAGGGACTGCCAAGGTCAACAAGCAAATGGCTTTGACCAGCAACGAGGAAGAAAGACTTCCTGGAGGCGGGGACTGCGGCCAGAGCACGGCCTTTAGGATCGCATCCCGGCCTCCTCCTTCCTGTTTAACAGGCACCACCCCCAGGATCCGGCCGAGTTCCCTGACACAGGAGCCCCGGGTAGGGACCGCTTCCTGACCCTGGGCCCAGCATGGGAATTAGGACACTCAGCAGGCACGCGTGTGACTGCACGAGGGAGGCGGCAAGGGCCCCGGGAGACGCGGAGGCCCCGTGACTCACAGATGGTGCTGGGCCCTCTGCCCACTGCTCACCCCACAGGGCTCGGAGGACATCGGCACCCAGGGACCATTCCATGAGCCTGGTCCCATTCTGTGGCTGGCAAGCCCCCGCACAAGGCTGCCGTGAGGACCCAGCAAAAAACGGAGGCGACTCCCTGGGGCTCACAGGAGCCCACCCTGGAGGAGATCATTCACAAACGTCTGTGCAAAGCTGCACACCCTCACCTGATCCAGGCTGTCTCCGGGCCGAGATCTGTACAGAGAATATTTGCACTCCAGGCCCTGCATGGAGACGAGCCCACTCCAGGCTCCCGGCTCCTCACAGGGGCAGTCACAGGCATGAGACAGAAAGCAAAGCAGCTTCCAGGCCAAGGAGCCCGCCCTGGGGCACCCAGGGGAGAAGGCTGGCACACTGCCCCCAGGCAGATCCTCACAGATGGCCTGTGTTTCACAGCTGCAGAGACAAGATGGACATTGAGAATCTGAATTGCCTGTGGGCCGGCGAGCCCTTCCATTCCCGTCCAGAACTCAAGTCACCATAGGAAACCCTAGGGAAAGCCAGCCACGTCCCCTGCCCACCCCACAAACCTCCCCTGTGTGGGCAGCTCTGATGGGCACGGCCTGAATGACGATCACATCTCCCCCATCTTCAAAGAGGAACCCCAACCCCACAAGCGGGGCCCAGGGCACATCCCAGGGGTTGACAGATAACCAAGGCAAGCTGTGATATTTGGTGGGGAATATCAGACCCCTTAGTAAAATAAAAATCAGAGAGCGGCTGCTAACTTTTCCCACTGACTACATCTAACACCCAGGGCCAGAGGCCTCCAGACTGAGCGTGGCCCTGCGGGTCACTGCAAATGGGGTGAGCCGGCCGGACAGCGAATAGCACTCCTTCCGGTTCCAACGCACAGGACCAGGCTGGCCCAGGAGGAGGAGTCCCCAGGAGGCTCACCCCCGCCTCTGCCTGGCATCGTGCTGTCCCCAGGACAGAACAGTGTCGCCCACCGTTCACGTGCCATGAACCTCACCGGTGGGACCTGCCTCTCTGGGGAGGCGGCCTCACCTCCAAGAACAGGAGATCTAGGAGGTAATTGAGGAGCCGAGTCCCACATCCACACTGGAGTGCTGGGCGCCTGTGGGGTGCAGGTGGCTACAGAGCTCCCCCGGAGTCCACACTCACCCCGGCGCACCAGGCCTGGTGGCAGCAGGGCCCTGCTGAGGGCTTGCACGGCCTCTTTCCGGTTTACCGTCCTCTCACCCCACAGCACCCTCGGGGGACTCAGGGCGGGGCAGGAGGGCCAGACGCTGCACTCAGCAGGAAACCAGGGCTCAGAGAGGGCAAGACCACACGCCCAAGGTAGCACAGAGAGTCAGCACGCTTTCCACACCACCCTGCCCGCCCCATCAGCCTGCATGCCCGCGTCAGAAGCCCTTCCCGCACCCACCGATGAGCTGTCCCTCGCCACCCAGGCGGCCTGGGCGCACGGTGGGCACCAGTGACCAGATGCCCCAGGGACCCCACCCCCCATCCGCTCACTGTGCAGCCGGCAGAGGCCTGGAGTCAGAGCAGACATCGGCGGGGGATGCGAGCGCACCTGTGCCGAGCTGCAGTGCTTCCAACCCAAGAAACAACACTCCCAGCCTGCTTCCTCGCTGCTTTCCAGCCTGTGCCTTGCCCATCACCAGTGCTCGGGGCACTTAACACACACGGTGGATGAACAAAGGCTTCTCTCCCATTGACAGCCTGCTGTGCGCCGGGCGTAGAACTGCCTCTGTCCCTGAGGCCACTGAACGGAGGAGGAGACAGAGGCTAGGTGAGGGGGACAACTTGTCCACAAGTGGGCGGCAAGTCACACGCGGCCCCAGACCCTGGCAGGCCCTGGGGCTCCTCCTCCTCCGTTGGCCCCTGGGTTCCAGGGTGTGCCAGCGGGGCATGCTGAGGACACCACCCCTCCATGGCTCTGTCCTGTTGCTCTGGCATCTCCCAGGGGCACTTCAGGGCTCAGGGCCGCCTGGGTCTCAGCGAGCCAGCTCCCTCCACGTTCCAGGCCCTGGCTTCCTCACCTGTAGAGGCTTGAGACTCAGCAGAAAGAAGGATCAATGTTCCCAGAGCCTCCGACCCCTGCCAGCACCAGGTGGGTGTGGGTCAGCAACTGCCTCCCTCCACACAACCCAGATGTGTGGATGGCGGGAGGGTGTCATGAGCCTGTAAACATCAATACAGATACAGACAGCATCCACTGTCACCTAGAACCTTCCGTAGGTGCAGTCACACCGCCTGGCAGATCATCAAATCCTCACCCCGGGAAAAAGCTTGCAGAAGTCAGCTCTACTCTTGCAAGGGGCTGGGGGTGGGGGGGGTCGGGGTGGGGAGGAGCATGGGGGCCCAAAGCAACAAACGGTCCTCTCTCCCAATTACATGTCATAAACTCTGCAGCGCACCAACAGCCCAGCATTGTGAGCATTTAACTAAAGGTCGAAAGCAAAAATAGAAGCTGTGGGGAGAGATACTTTCAGGCCATTGAACATGACTGAGGGGAGTGGGGACAGGCTGTGTGGGCGGTGGTGACTCACACACTCTCATTCATACACACACACACACACTCACACAGACACAAGCATGGAGGCACTCACAGACACACATGGACATGCACCTTCTGATTCACACTCCAGCACTCACACACACACACACTCCCTCCCATATACATACAAACACATACCTCCATCCTTCCCACCCCAGGTCTTCCCTAAGCCAATTCCCTAGTGCATGCTAAGTCGCTTCAGTCGTGTCTGACTCTTTGTGACCCCATGGACTGTAGCCCACCTGGCTCATCTGTCCATGGGATTCTCCAGGCAAGAATACTGGAGTGGGTTGCCGTGCCCTCCTCCAGGGGATCTTCCCAACCCAGGAATCGAACCCACATCTATTATATCTCCTGCACCGGCGGGCAAGTTCTTTACCACTAGCATCGTCTGGGAAGCCCCCAATCCCCTAGGGAACCTTCTCCCCGCTCTTGCCCGACACCAAGCACTGGGCCCAGGGCAGCTGAGGGAGAACGCAGGCGCTGTTCTCAGGAGCCTAGTCAACGGACGCTGAGAAAGGCCACGCTCCCTCAGCGCCCTGCATCATCACTGCAGCTTGGTTAATCCAAGAAGCTGGTGGATGACTCCACAGTCAGGAGACTAGGAGCTCAGGGGCCAGCGGGGTGGGCCCCCACCCCACACCCTAGCCTCCTCCAGCTTACGCTACAGGACCCAGGGCACCTGTGATGGGTCCCTGGTGCTCCAGATGACCCCTGGCAGCCGGGAGGCCATTGATCAGCTCAGTCCACCCCGCGCTGAGGCTGCCCGGAACCCAGCCCAAAGAGCCCAGGGAAGAATTAGAAGGACCAGGAAGAGCCCAAAACGCCATAACAGGGTCAGGACTGCCGAGGGCAGAGGGGGTGCCCACATGACCCGGGGGGGCTGCCTGGGACACTCAGGGCCCTGGCCACCCCCACCTGCTGCGAGGCTGTGACAGCCTCTGGGGGAGGGGCCCACACACCATGTGCCCACCGTCACCCCTCCTGACCCTCACCATCCACATCTTACTAACAAGGACATCAAGGACAGAGGGGGTCAGGCTGCCTGCCTGCGGGTGGCCGGAGACAGCCCCTGTCCACCCCCACCTGGCTGGGTCCCACAACTCCGGGGTCAGCCTGGGGGTGGGGCACACAGTGAGCCTGGAACCCGGTCACCTAGGTGGATGGAGCCCCTGGGGGCAGGAAGCAGGGGGCCTGGCCACCAAGGCCCAGATGTAGGAGGAGGAGGAGCCGGGCACTCGGCACGGCCCTCGGCATCGGGCAGGGGAGACACGGGCCACCACAGGGCGCTCCTCACTCAGGCAGTGGGTACCGGACCAGCGACGGTCAGGATGCAGGGCTGTCCTGGGAGTTCAGGCAGGAGGCTGACGAGGAAACAGCCACGGCCCAGGCAGGATGAAACCCGACTCAGAGAGATCCACCCCGAGTGCTGGGGGAAGGGATGGCTGGAAACGTGGAAAGAGAGGGCAGCATCTCAGCCACAGCTTGCAAACAGGTGGGATCTTCCAAACGAGTGGCAAGGCGACGGGAAGGGGACTGGAGGTGGAGAAGGCGGTCAAGGCAAAGGCAGGGGGGTACACAGACGCCTGGATGGCACTCGGGAACTGCTACTGTCCTGGGGTCACGGAAGCTTCTGGAAGGGATGAGAGAGGCATGTGGAAAAGGAGTCAGAGTGCCTCCAACTTTGTCCCCAGAAAGCTAAACTTGATTTTGAGGCTGAGGGTCCCTGTGGGTTGGGGGCAAGGTAGGGACTGTTGTTTCCAAAAGAACATTCTGGAAGGCCAGAGTGAGGCCTGGAGGTGGAGACCCTGGAGGCAGGGAGGCCACCTAAGAGGCTGGCTCCAGGAACACTGGAGCAGAGGTGGGCCTGGGGGGTGAAGTCCCAGCACCGAGGGATCGGGGTGGGAGCGCCCACGCCTGGAGACTGCAGACCCATGCCCACGGTGGCACTGGTCCACCATAAACTACAAGCTTGTCGAGGTAAAGACGGGACAGAGCAGGGGGATGGAGCCCCAGGAGCAGCCACAGACCACACCATGCCAAGCCGGGTAGACCCTCTGGGGTTCTGAACGTCTTGCAAAGCACACAGCCCCGAAGTTAAACCTCCACGCTCTACAGGACGCAGTGTGGCACCAGGGGGCCTGGGGGCCGGCCTGACTCGCCCCTCCTTCGGGGCCCCCGCCCAGCAGGCAGAAATCCAGCGACCTGCCCAACGGTCGATGGTCGGCCCGCGGCACCCACTGACCCTGCTGACAACCGCCTTTTGTCTCGCGGTCCCATTGTCCGCGATTCTCTCGCCTGCCTGCACCAGGGTCAAAGGAGGGTTTCCAGAGGATTTCTCAGCGGGCTTGGGGAGAAACATCCTGTTGGCGGGACCTGCTGCTCCCAGCCAGGCCGGGAGAGGCCACAGAGTGGGTGGCGGTCAGTGACCCTTCAGAAGTGGCCCCAGATTGAGCGGCTACTCTAAGCCAAGCAATGGTTGGGTTGCAAGGTCGTACACAGGTGGTGGGACCTCCCCCCTCCAGGATCATGGGGCCCCGGAGGGCAGAGCCAGCCCCAAGCTCCTGGACCCCACAGCACCCCACTGCCACATTCTGCCCTCGTATATAACCTTGTCCAGTCTGGGGGACCCAGGGGCGCTCTGGTAGAGGTCCGTGTGCCCCCAAAGCTGCCCTGCCTCAGGAGAAAGGGGTGCCTGGTCTGCTCCTTGGACCCCCTCATCGGGGTCGGGGGGCGGGCTGGACGCTGACGTGAGCAAAGGAGCCCAGAGGGACTGCAGTGACCCTTCTGAAGGTCCCGGTGGGGCTGGCCACAAGATGGGACAAGCAGAGGGCCACTCAAAGTGACAAGGAGAAATGCCCAGCATGCTTTGCTGAGATACTCGCAACACAACCTGGTCAATCAGGAATACTTTAGTAAATTGAGAGAAATTCTCAACAAGCTCCCAGGAAAAACACGTGGGATTACCAACTGGAAAAAAAAAAAAAGGTGGGATTACCTTTTACCAACTGAAAAAAAAAAATGGTGGGATTACCACCTGGAGGATGTCCGTGACTTCCCTGGTGGCCCACTGGCTAAGACTCCAAGCTCTCAATGCAGGTGGCCCAGGGTTCAATCCCTGGTCAAGGAATTAGGTCCCATAGGCCTCAACTAAGAGTTCACATGCCACAGCTAAAGATCCCACAGGCTGAAACGAAGATCCCACATGTCCAACTAAGACCAGTGCAGTCAAATAGACAAATATTAAAAAAAAAAAAAAGCATGTCTTAGATAGCATCCTGAACAGAAATAGAAAGCTAAGATCCGGAAGTGCAGACTCTAGTTAACACACACGTATCGGTACCAGCTCAGGAACCGTAACCAGTGCGCCAGCACCATCAGGGCCAGCAGGCAACAAGAGAACAGGCCCAGGGTTCGTGGGCAGCTCTGCTATCTTCTCAGTGACCCTGTAAATCTGAAAACGGTTCTAAACAGCAACGTTTCTTTCAAAAAGTGTGTCTAACAACTCTATCCACGTGGCAAGAGCTCATAAAACTCTCCACACACACAGGAATGAGAGCATTGGAAAGACGGACCCGTCAGAGGGAGGGTCTGAGGTCCGATCACTGCGTGGTGTCATCATCGTTGCTGTGGTTTCAATAATGCCCAAACTCACGAAGATGTCCGGGGCGGGGCGTGGTGAGGAAGGGCACGAGGGAGCCCTCTGCACTCCAGATGCAACTTCTGGTGAGTCGACAATTATTTCGGAATAAAAAGCTAACAGAGTTTGTCTTCTGTATGTGAGTCTCTTTCTGTTTTACACATAAGTTCTTTGGATTTTTTTTTTTTTTTTTTTTTAGATTTCACATATAAGTGATATATGTTATTTGTCTCTCTCTGTCTGGCTTATTTCAGTTAGTATGGTCCTAAGTCCATCCAATGGCATTATTTGCAGACTCACATAGAAAACAAACTTACGGTTACCAAAGAGGAAGTTGGGGAGGAGGGATAAATTTGGAATTAACAGATATACACTACTATATATAAAATAAACAACATGGACCTACTGCGTAGCACAGCGAACTATATTCAATATCTCGCTGCTTTTTTAAGTTAACAAAAGGTGTGCACAAACCTCCCTTCCGAGCCAGCGTCTATTTCCTCCTCTAGGAAAGGAACAAAACGTTAATACCTGCTCTCTCCAGGGGGCAGGATTATAGGCGATTTTCAGATTTCAAACACTGAATCTCTCAGTACCTTCGAGGTCTCCCCTGACAGGCACACAATAAGCAAAGGATGATTCAGGTGTGAGCAATACTCTGTATCCCCACCAGGATAAGCCAGGGGGGTGGGATGGGGGGATGGGGTCTGCGGCATGAAAGGACCAGGTGAGGCACAGCACCTGGAGGGGTGTCCCCCAGCCCCAGCTGGACACATCTGTGGGGAATGATGTCCAGAGCTTCTCATCATCACCCCTGCCCAACTCCTTTCAGGGGATCTCAGGATAAATGAGGAAGGCTGAGCTCAGGCTTGCAACAGGGGGCTGTGCATCCCAGATTGAAGGGAGGGGGGGGGAACCAAGGGAAGGGGGCAGTGACGCCCTGGGAAGACTCTGTAATGTAGGCCATGCTGCAAAAAAGTAAACCCTGCGGGGCTTTGGAGCCAAGAAATTCCAGGATAAGTGTTCCAGTGACATATATGTTTCAAGGAGGGGAGAAACATCACCTCAAACTGGAATGTTCCCAATTATCTCCTTAACTCGCCCATTCCCGTGGCCAGTGCCCCCAGGGAAAGTGGGAAAACGCACCCATGACTTTCAGGCCATATCACTCTGGTTCACAGAGACCATCTGGGTGCTGAGCCCACGGTGACTATCTTTCTAAATTTTCTATAATAAACAGGCACTGTCATTTATGTATTTATTTTTGGCCACGCGGCGTGGCTTGTGGGATGTTAGTTCCCCAACCAGGGCATCCAGGCCTAACCACTGGACCTCTCGGGAATTCTCAACAGGCACTTATTTCAGAAGAAGAAAACGCATTGATTGTGTACTGCATCTTGTGTGCAGAGAGGCAGTGCAGGGTCCCGGCGCGAGATGCGGACCCCGGAGCCAGGCCCTGTTCTTCCCCTCTCCCCGCTGGATCTGGGCTGCTCAGCCTCTCCGGGTCTCCGCTTCCTCTTCCCGTCCACGCAGGAAAACTGAAGTGCCTGTGCCTTCTGAAGGTTAAACACATGGATACCCAGACAGCACGGAGCACCCACTACTGTTCCTACCAGGCTGCTCTTGCTGTTACTACGCACACATCTTGATCCATTCTCAACAGCCCTAAGATGAACAAGACAAGGTCACTCCATCAGAGACAGAAAGGCGAGGCATTTGCGCTTGTGTGACCTGCCTGGGTTCACACGGGTGGACCTACGACCAGAGCTCAGGATCCTCCATCTGGACCCTGTCAGGTGGCACCCAGTGCCCGCCAGGAAACTGAATCGCAGCCCCAGCTGAAACCCACCCAGCAAGCTGGCCCTGACCAAGTTCCACAGTGGCAAGGATGAGACACCAAAGCCCCCTCCTCCCTCGGACCTCAGGTCAGAGGCTGGGAGGTGGTCAAGCTCAGGACACAGGGACAAGGGCCAGGCCGGCCACCCTGGGGCCTCCCTCCTCCTCCCTGCAGCAAGGACTGTCCCACTCTGGGCAGGACTTTCCTTCCCTGTGGCCCCTGCCTGCCTTGGGTGGTGCTCAGACCCCGTGGTAATGATGACCCAACATGTCATTGCTGGGTCAACATGTCATTGGTAATGATGACCCAACATGTTACTGGGGCCTCGTTGTTGTCCAGTTACTCAGTCGTGTCTGACTCTGCAACCCCGTGGCCTGAAGCAAACCTGTCCTTCACTATCTGCTACAGTTTACTCAAACTCATGTCCATTGACTGGATGATACTACTATCCAACCTTCTCATCTTCTGTTATCCCCTCCTCTTCCTGCCTTTAATCTTTCCCAGCAACAGGGTCTTTTCCAATGAGTCAGCTCTTTGCATCAGCTGGCCAAAGTATTGGAGCTTCAGCTTCAGAATCAGTCCTTCCAATGGATATTCAGGGTTGATTTCCATTAGGATTGACAGGTTGGATCTCCTTGCAGTCCAAGGGGTTCTCAAGAGTCTTCTCCAGCACCATAGTTGGACCTTTGTCGGCAAAGTGATGTCTGTGTTTTTTAATGGGGGAGCTCCCCTGAGCCTTCTCCACAGCTCCCAGAGAAAACTGTCCCCCTCCCACACATACACAGGTGCGAATTCAGACATCAAACTCCATCCGTCTCCTGAGCGGCAACCAGCGGCCTGCAGGGACGGATGCAGGGGTCAGCAGCACGGGGCCTGGGGCCCGTCCACCACTGCCACCCCGCATCACTGGTGGCACTCTGCTGGAGACAGCACGGCGCGGAGCGGAGAAGACTACCAACAACCCCACCCTCCCCCCAGGACAGAGGCAGGGACTGGGGCTCAGGGACGGACTAGGGGGAACCTGTGAAATCCTACGGGCCCGAAGTCTGCGTTCCCCGCTCTGTGCCGTGGGGCCAGACCGGGCCAGCTCCCCTGCCCATATCCAGGCCCCAATCTGGGCCACAGCAACCCGGGGGACTCCTCCTCCTGAAGGCCCTTCATGATAAATGCGTGCGTTTTTAGGAAGCACACTCTGTAATGAGGCGTCATTTCCAGATGCCAGCTCATCACTCTTTTGCCCACAAGCACCTCCTTGTCTGAGCCTCTCTGGACATGGAGAGGAACGGTGATATGTCAGCGAGGCACCCCCCTCCCCCGACCCCCGGGACCCCCGACTGCCTCTTCTCCCACCCCTGCTGCTGGCCAATCCAGGACCCCAAGTCACCCCAGGCGGCTTCAGGGCTGGCAAGCCACGGCTAAACCTTGTGGCCATAGGCACACCTCCCCAGAGCTCGCGAGGGTTCCTGCCTTTCTGACCCAGGGTCCCGCTTGCCCCTGTGGGGCCAGGCCAGCTCCCCTTTTCCCCCAGCAGGGCAGTCGCCCACCGGGACCTCCTCCTTCCCCACAAACTCCCCTCCTGGGGACAGGTGTGGAAGGCGTCCCTTCGCTGGACACCTCATGCCCCCCAGGGTATTAAAAGGATAAACTCTAAGGACAGCCGTCGGCACGTGAGGGCACGATATCCAAGGCAGCCGCCTGCTCCAGACTCAGCCCTGACAACACCCCCACCCCCCGTCACTGCCCGGGGTCACTCTCCCTTCCAGGACCACCCCCTCCTCATCATCCTCTACGAAGATGACCAAAAACAGCCTCGGTGCCTGATGAGAGTGGTCAGAACTGAGTCTTACTTAAGACCTCTGAGGGAGGTTGTGGATATTGGTTTTCTAATTTATTAGAAAGAAAAAAAAACACTGAGGGGTGTAAGTGGATTTATTCCCACTCTCTGCAGAGTGGCCCTTCCAGACCCCTAATCCAAGGGTCTGCATCACCAGTGATAAAGCAGAGCTGCCCGGGGGAGGGGTAAGGGATGGTGGGGGAGGAGAAAGGAGGGAGGGGGAAGGGAAGGGAGGGAGCAGGAGGGGAGCTCACCGCTCCCCTGCCTGAGGCCGACCCCCCCACCCCGCCCCGCCTAACAGGACCAGCCAAGGACAGACACAGGTCCGAGGGCTGGGCGCCGGGTGCACCTCGCTGCCGGGGAGGCGGTCACGACAGCGCAGGTGCCCCCAGGCTCTCCCTGCCCATCCCCAACCAGCCCAGCCTGCACCAGGCCGACCCCTCCTCCCGCAGCCTCATTCCAAGGTGCGGAAATAGGACACTGGAGCAGGTGGTCACTCCCGCCCCGAGGCCCGCACCACGGGCAGCCCTAGAAACGTCTGCCACATCAGTGACAAAGCCACGCCACCCTCCCCGTCCCCATGGGGAACACGGCAAGCCCAGTCCCACGTCCCTTTCATCTGCCCTCGGTCACCCCTTACCTGCAGCCCCGCACACACCCCCCTGAGGCCTCTAAGACCCCATTCTCCCCTTTGCGAGCATCCTTCCCGCTTCTTCTAGGCACCCATCAGCAGGCCACGGAGGGGCCAGTGGGGACGACACGGGGAGATGAGGCCTCTCAGCTGGGCACAGGGCTCCCTCGAACCCACAAAACCTCCCCAGAAGGCTGAAAACCCCAGCCGGCACACAAGCGCATTAACACCTTTCAGAGCCAAAGTCACAGGCTGGGCGCTGGCCCGGCAGTCCAGACTCAGAGCCGCCTTCTCGCCCCCAGGCCTCCCCTGATGCCCTAAGCCTGCTGTTTTCATTAAGGCGAAGGAGGCACTAATGCATATATTTTCAGCCAGAGAACGGCAGCCCACAGACCGATTCAAAAGTCACCAGAGGCCCGGTCTACAGGAAGAGGGAGGTTGCAATTCAAAAGAAGGACATTAGGAGACCTTCCCATGTTCATTCTGCTCCCGCTGGCGATGGCTGCTGCGCCCACAGCCTCGGGGAGCTGGCATGTGCACCTTTGGTTTCGGGGCGCGGGGGGCGCAGCTTGGAAAGCTAAGCCTTCGTAGGGGGGTAGGGGGTGGGGGAGGGCAGGAAGCCAACCCTCCCGGGCACTGCTTTCTGACTCTCGGTCAGGGCAACCCCGACCTGGGCAGGCACTAGGAAGGCAAAGGCCTGAGGTTGGAAACTGAGCCACCGTGGATCCTGGAAGACCCACAGACAACAATGTCACAGAGAAGAAAAGCCCCGGGTTCAGCAGGGGAGAAGGGGCCAGGCTGGGGACGCCCACCAGGGCAACACTGAGGCCCAGAAGGGACCCCACCTCCAGAACCTGCCCCAGGTTCCTCTGCGGTCTCTGAGCCCCTGTGGACCTGGTCCAGCTGCCTCATTTCCCAGCTGGTAAACTGGCAGGAAAACGAGGCAGAAGGGAAGCAACACAGAGAGAGAAAGTCAGGAAGCAGAGACGTGCCTGGAAACATCTACCTAAGCCTGAATCCTGAACTGCAAGAGAGGACCAGGGGCGTCCCTGGGGGCTCAGTGGCAGAGAATCCGCCTGCCAAGGCAGGAGCCACGGGCTCAATCCCCGGTCTGGGAGGACCCCACACGCCGCACAGCACTTAAGGCCGTGCGCCCCAGCTGCCGAGTCTGTGTCCCAGAGCCCGAGAGCCGCAGCTACTGACGTCCGCGCACCCGGCAGCCTGTGCTCCGCAACAAGAGGCCCCACAATGAGAAGTCCGCGCACCGCATCTAGAAGGCGGCCTCGCTCTCTGCAACCCAAGAACATCAGTGCAGCAGCAAAGACCCAGCACAGCCAAAAATAAAGACACAAATAAAATTACATTTTAAAAAAGAGGGAGGAGCAGAGGTGTGACTTTCTGAAGATGGTTGGCGGGGGAGGGGGGGGGGGATGAACCAGAACTTGACTTCCAAACCCGCTAGACCACAGGCTCAATCCGAGATGATCGGTGTCCAGGACGCCTGGTCAGCAAAGGGAGAGGCCATTAGATTCCACTCCCTGCGTCCTGCATGGAGCCTCTCGGCTAGGCGTGCGTTAAGCTCATTCATTCTTATTTTTCAAAGGCTTCAGGGAGAAGCAACCCAATGTCCATCGATAAGGGAATGGATAAAGGTATAGTACAATACATATTGGGCGTCCCTTACGGCTCAGCTGGTAACGAATCTGCCTGCAATGCGGGAGACCTGGGTTTGAGCCCTGGGTTGGGAAGATCCCATGGAGAAGGGAAATACTGATATATATACAATGGAATATTACTCAGCCATAAAAAGAATGAAATAACGCCAATGGCAGCAACATGGCAAGAACCAGAGATGATCGTACCAAGTGAAATAAGCCAAAGAAAATTTTCATATTATATCTCTTACATGCGCAATCTTAAAAAAAGACACAAACTCATTTACAAAACAGAAATAGACTCACAGACAAATAACAAAGTTATGGTTACCAAAGGCAAAGGTGATGAGGATAAATTAGGAGTTTGGAATGAAAATATATACACTGCTGCTGCTGCTAAGTCACTTCAGTTGTGTCCGACTCTGTGCGACCCCATAGACGGCAGCCTACCAGGCTCCCCCGTCCCTGGGATTCTCCAGGCAAGAACACTGGAGTGGGTTAATATATACACTACTACACATAAAATATATTACCAACAAAGACCTACTATATAGCACAGAGAACTGCACTCAATATCTTGCAATAACCTACAATGGAAGAAAATATTCAAAAAATGTATATATTTATATACATATGCACAACTGAATCGGTTTGCTATATACCTGAAACTAAAACCACACTGCAAATCAACTATGTCAATAAAAACTTTAAAAAGGAAACTAAACAAAAATTACATATATATATATATATATACATTTTTTTTTAATTGTTTTAAAACCTTCAGGGAGGGATTTCACTGTCACTCCCAGTGTGGTCTTTCTGGGTCTTTCCTGGGCCCCGACCACCCCCTACCTCTTAGAAACAGCACGAGAGCAGTCATGTTGGAGACCCAAGTTTCCCCAAAGCCTATCATGCCCAGGTTAAGGAGACCACTGCACGTGTGTCCACCGATGGTCAGCACAGGGCGGGGCACAGCTGACCTTGAAGCAGCAGGGCCTGCCGAGGGCCCAGAGGAGGCTGAGGGGGCCTGGCTGTCTCCCTCCTATCACAACCCCCAGATTAAAGCCCCAGGCCAGGAAGCTCTAGGGATCCCACCTGCGGCACCATTTCGGAGAGCAGGAGGACAGGCTGGCCTCCCCACACCACCCCCACCCCACCCTCGCCTCCGCCCACCGGCCTGCCGGCCACTCTCCTGCCCAGTTTGAGAGTTTGAATTGCACCAGAAACAAGGGGTCTTTTCATCCAGCACGGCCCACAAGGACCCAGCCACACACACTGGGGAGCAGATCACATTGCCCACAGGCAGGCCAGTGCTCACGGGAACCAGGTCTCAACTTGGGGGGATGACGGGGATTAAAGACCCTGCAGGGAGAGGCGTGAGATGAAATTAAACCGCACTAGGGACCACCCTCCAAGGGCAGGGATCACCCTTGAGGGTGAGGACCACCTTCCAGGGCCAGGACCTCGGAGGGAGGGCAGGAAGCATCCACCGGACCTCCTGACCACACTCAAGAGTGGCCCCCAGTCAGCAGGAGGGGTTCCCACGACTGGGGGACTGCAGGCTGGGGTGGGGCAGGGCTCCCAGGAAACCCACGGCTGCAGACCAGGGAGAGGAGGGGCAGCGGCGGCAGGAGAAGGGGTCAGTGGACCCCCAGGGAGCTGACACCAAGGATCCCGCCCACCAAGGACTCCACCGCCATCAGCTGCATTTCCAGAGGAAGATGAGAAGATGACTTAGGAAGGGGCTCTCCTTGGACCCTTCTGGCCCCCAAGGTCGGGAAGGCTGGAATATTAGCTCATCTTCCCGAGGCCAAGCCAGTACCCCAGGAGGCCCTCAAAGGGGGAGGGGGAGGGGGCACGGGGGGGCACCATCCAGCTGTGATCTCATTGGTCCCTCTGCCCTCCCCTGCCAAAACTCAAGTGTGGGCTTTCAAGGAGGGGCAACAATCAGAGAAGGCCAAGCCCAGGGCTGGACCCCAGGTGTGGTGTGTAATGGCTTCATCTGCCAGGGAGACCAGCTGGCATAACGACCCACGGCTGGACTCCGGCAGCTCATTTAACCCTGAAATGGTACGCCTGCCCGCTGCCCGTCACAGCCATGGAGGGCGGCAGGGGAACCCTGCTGGGGGCTGGCGACTGGCCAGGATGCTGCCAGCATGGACGGTGGGGAGGAGACAGCGGAGGCCCTGGGTCCCCTCCCCTGCACCCCTCCCCTCACCTTACCCCACCGTTTCAAAAGCCGTTTCTGTTTTCTGATCCTGCAGGCTTCTTGGTCTCATTTTGAGGCTGGGAGCAGGGGACTGGGCTCTGAGGGGGTGGCCTCCGCAGCCTCTGGGAGCCCTGCCTGTGGCCTCTTTGGTTTGGGTTTCCTACCCAGATCTATGGACCACCAGCAGGAGCGGCATCCACGGCTGCAGGGCACCCGGCGAGAGGCTCCTGCGGACACCAGGGGATGAGAGGATACGGACTGCTGCTCACTCAGCTGGCCACCTCGAAGGGCAGACCTAGGCCTTGAGGGAAGAGCGGGATCCCTGTGGGGGCAGGAGGCAGGAGAGGGGGTTCCTGCCAACAGAAGCCCTCAGGGCCTGCTGTGTACCTGCAAGGCAGGCAGACCTTGGGGAGGTGCGTGGAGCCTGGCAGGGAGGGGCAGAGTCCCTGACACCTGCTTCCTTCTGTGCACAAGAGCAAGCGCAAGGCCCAGCCAGGTGTTGTCCAGATCGGCGCTGCCCACAGAACTCTCTGAAACGACTTAGAGCTTCCTTTCCTGCACTGACAAGCTGCGAAGCGCTTGCGAGGGGCCTGAGTGCAGCTCAGAAACCAAACCGCTCTTGTTACTTAATCTGAATTAACTCGGATCAAAACAGCCTCCAGTGGGCTAGTGGGCAGCTCAGGGCCAGAGCCAGGAAACCCTGAGGCAGGGTCGCCACCCATCAGGAGGAGGGCACAGGGGTGTCAGTGAGACACAGGGGTCCCGACTCAGAGGGCACCATCAGCGGGATGCTGACTGGGACACGGGACAGCTGGACATCCAGGCCAGGAGAGAGAAGTAGAGAAAGTCCAGGGGCTCATTCCTGGAGGGAGGCTGCCCGGCAAAGGCGGGAGGCAGCTGGACACCCAAACGCTGCAGCCAGGGAGGTCGGGGTTGAGCGGCCCACAGCCTTGTTCTAGCAAACGAGCCCATGGTGGGCATCAAACACCACTGGGAGGTCAGGATGAGGAGAAGCCAATGGGCCAACCCGGAGCTGCCTTTCCTGGGACCCAGGGCTGCCAGGGGCCAAGAAGCGGTGGGTGGGAAGGTGGGCTGGGCCTCGGATGCTCCCGGGAGAAGTGAGCAGCGGAACGAGGGAGCGGGGCAGGGAACAGAAGAGGGAAGATCTTGTTTATTGTTTTGGACAGGGAAACATGAGCCTGTTTGCAGGGGAAAGGAGCCAGGAGAGACCCAGAAACAAGAGGAGGGGGACACTGGTGGAGGGAGGTCCCACAGGAGGGGCTGGGAACCTGGCCCCTCCTAGGCTGGAAGGTGCAGAGAAAGAGAGAAACCTGCGGTTTGATTTTCTGTCCCATACAGAAGTGGGGTGTGTGTGCATTCCCCAAAAATACAGAAAACACAGAGAAAAAGGCAAAAGGACAGGGCGGGAGGCTCCTATTGTCCACCCCCGGAGCTCCGGGAGATGTGAATCGAGTCTTCTGGGAGCCCCTGGCACAGGCAGCATGGCCGGAACCCGCCACAAAGGGCCACTCCCAGAGCGGGCTCATTAGGACAGGAGCCGGTGCGCTCGGGGCGGGGCAGGCCCATTCAGGGGCACCACACAATCGGGCCCTTGTGGGGGGCAGTGGCGGGGGGTTGGCGGGCGGCTCCGGAGCCTCTGATTCCAAGACAAGAGCGCGCCTGCTTCTTGCCTTACAGCCCAGAGCCGACAGAAAGACAGATCGGGGAAGACAAAGAGATGCTTCCCTGACAGTGCACGGGTTATTTCTGGAAATGGGTCGGCTCTCCTGCCGTCTGGGTGCTGTCAGCCCTGCCCACCTCTGTCCCCTTGACCGCAGCCCTAAGGAGGCCCCCAGCCCCTCTGGGGCGGCCCAGCCTCCCCTCCACCACCACCCACCGCCAGCTCCACGGGGATGACAAAGGCAGTCAGTGCCTCACAGCCTGATGCCTGGCAGTCTGCTCTGGCTCCTGGGGGGCGGTGGGGGGCAGGAGGGTGGGGGGACCACCGGGCCGAGCTGTGACCAGGGCTGGGGTGGGTGTTCAGCAAATGCAAGGCCAGCTTCAGACCCAGCTTTCCACTGTCCTCCGGGCAGACCAAAGCCAGCTCCCTGGGCATCCAGGCGGCAAATGCGGGCAAGCGACCATCCAAACAGGCCTGTCTCATGCTCACGGCTAACGTGAGCCGACACCAGCCTCCAGGCCCGCAGGCCGGGCTCTGTGATGCCCCGGTGTGGGGAGGTGTCCTTGCCGCCAGCAGACCTGCAGACAGGCCACCTCCAGCTCAGGCGGCCCACAGACCCCACAGCTTGTCCCTCAGAGCTTCCCACCGGGGAGGAGCCCCCAGGGAGTGTCTCCAACACCCCCGACCCATTGGGCCCATCTCTGAGAACCGGTCCAGGCACTGGCATTTCTTCAGGTTCCCAAAGGTGGCGTCTAATATGCAGCCAAGGTTGAGAACCGCTGATAAACGCAAAGACGTACTTCTAAGGAGTTGTTGAAAGGCAACAGGGGAGCCGGTGGGGGGCGGGGCGGGGCGCAGTGGGAAGCACAAGTCACCACCCTGGGGGTTGGGGAGGTGGTATAGTTTTTATTTTTTTAAAGTAGTTGAAGGCCATTTGACGCCAAATGGCACAAATGGGAAAAAAAAAAAGAAAGAAAGAAAGGCAGGTGGCCAAAGCGGATGGACCACCGTTGGGTTTAAAACCAGAGGGAGAACTCATCCAACGCCTCTGGGTTGCTCATTTCTCATCCCACCATTTACTGAGCGCTTACCACATGCCAAGAAGACTGGACCCTGCCTTGGGGAAGGTTATGGGCTTGGGGACAGACAGGGCAGCAAATGGCGTACGTCCACAATAGATGGTCTTGTCCCGGGCAACCCACACCAGGGGACCAGAGCCCAGCGCTCTCCTCTAACAGCACCCAGGCCTACAGAAGGCGATCAGATGGCAGGGGCAGGTAATTCCACCGGGGCCCTCACCACGGCCCCTCACAAGGACAAGCTGGCCAGCCACTGGCTTTGGCCTCAGTGCTGGACAGAGCGGTTGCCCGCCTGTCATCACGGCAGCCACAGCCCCGCCACCACCCAGACCTGTCCCTGCAAGAGACCTAACCACAAAGTTGATGGCCAGAGGCAGGATGGGCAGGGCAGGTGGGCCCGTTCCTCATGGCTCTGCCAGTTCTAGGAACGCTGAGTCAAGGGGCCAGAGGATGCGAGGGTCTCTGGCACCCTGGGTGTGGCCCACCCAAGCTTCCCATTTTACAGAGGGGCAAAACGAGGGCCCAGAGAGAAGACGGGGCTTGCGTGAGGTCAGTTCACGAGTGGGCTGCGGCCGTTGGTTCTGCGTTGTTCGATCCACACAAAGACCCCTGACCCGGGGGGTGGGAGGGGGCACAATCATGCCCCTGAAGCCGCCCCAGACTTGGGGACTGTATCAGCTGGTGGGGGCCCCGTGTGTTCAGCAGAGTGCAACGGGAAGGGAGCAAACGGACTATGGAAAGTGGCAGTCTCTGAGTACGGCCAGGACAGCTGACTGCAGAAAAACTCTCCAAGAAGGTCACGGCTGGAACTGCTCACAGCTGAAGGAGCCCAGCCCAGGGACGCGATGAGGGCAGCGCCACCTGCCCCAGCATCGTGCAGTCAGCACCACCCCTCCAAGCCAGATGTGCCAGTGCTCCAGCTGTTCCTCCCTCCACGCCTGGCCTCTCCCCTGCTCTCCTCTGCTTGCACGGACCTGCTCCGTCTCAGCTCCCAGCTCCAGCCACCCACCTCCACTGAGCTCCGGGCACCCCCGAAGAGGCTGAGAGCCAAACCAGGGCACTTCTGAGAGCAGCGAAGAGGGCATGATGAAGTCACACGGCGGTGGCGGGGGTACAGGCTGCAGCTTCCCGTGGACGGCCCCCTCCCCACCCCACGTGACCTGATGTGACTTGCCTCTCTGCCCTGAGCCCCTTCCTCAGCAGAAACGGGGACCCCTACCACCCCACCCCACCCCCGCCCGGGTGCGTCTCGGCACCGGTGTGGCCAGGCCTGGGGCGGGTCCCCTTCCCTTCCCAGTCTCCTCTGAGAGCCTCTAGGGCTCCAGGCAGTTTGCTCCCAGGTTTCCGGCTTTCCCAGGCATGGCATTTCCTCCTCTCTAAGATACCATCAGTCACAGATGCCCGATTTTCCAGAGCGAGGGAGGGGAAGACCCTGCAGTAAACACACACGCTGATTCTAAGACGCAACCCCGCATTGCAACAGAGGAGGGGAAAGCCCACGTTCGACTTCAGGAAATAACAAATGACCAGGGCCTCTGGCCAATGGGGAAGCAGGAAGGAGGAAAGGGAAACAGACCCTCACCTACTCCCCAGGGCCCCTGGCCTCTGCTCTGGTTAAATGATGCTCCACACCTCTGCTTAAACATCACACACAGGGTGATCCCAAGAACATTTACCATCGAATGAATACAACTCCTGATCTCTCCACCGTGGGCCTAAGTATTCCGTGGGCAGGCACAGTGAGTCTGCAGAGAGAGAGGGCGTGTCGCCACAGGTGCCGCTCTGCCTGAGCACCCCAGTAGCTCAGGGTGGAGCCCCTGACCCCAGACGTCAGGAGTCACAAGGAGGCAGGCGGGGCTTTGGAGCAGACACGCCTGGTCTGAGGACCTGCAGAGAAGGTTCTCTCCTGTGACCACAGTCCCCGTGACGACCACCCCAGAGGCCCCCAACCCAGCACACAACACGACTGACTCCAGATGGACGCTCCCAAGCTGCCACTCCCCAAGCCCAGCTACATGAATCACCGCGCGTGGCACTCTCAGACTGAGTAACCGCTCAAACGTCTGCTCTTGTTTTCCTTCCTGCTGGAAGGGCGAATTCTCTCAACAACCTGCCCCACCCACCCGCCTCCCGACTATTCTCTGCTCTGTTCTGGACTCGCACAACCAGCTGCCCAGATGTCTTGAGTGCTTCACTGTGGTGGGTTCGGGAATGCCCTGGACTTGCATGCCTCTCCTGATGGGGAGCTCCCCACCTCCAGAGGCAACCAGGTCCACCTGGACCACGCTTGTTTGCGGGAGCTGAAGTCCGAATTGCTGGAACTTTGTGGGTCTGCACAGAGCACTAACCCCCCTGGGCTGACAGCCCGTCTAGCGGCAGCTCACCAACTCCAAAGCCCTTCATCTCCTGGCTCAACATGCTGGCTCTTGCTGTTCCCAAGAGGCTTCCAGGCCCCCTGCCTCCCCGCAGGTTGTGAGAGCACCTTGCACGCCCTGGGCTCTCGGCACCCCTGGTCCAGATCCACCTGCAGACCTGCTTCTGCTGCTGGAATGCCACCCCTTTCCATTCAACTGGACAAGGACTCCTGTGGCTGCGACAGGGGGTAGGCACAAGGACCCCTTCACAAGCATGTGATGGGGGTCCCGCAGCCCCACCCCGAGGAGGCAAGTCTGCAGGAGTCCAAGTGACAGTAGAGAGTCCCTGAGCCCATCCTTTGAGGCTCGGTTCTCAGGGCACAGATGAGGAAATCGAGGCTTCCAAGTGCAGTAAGCTGCCTCCTCTTACACGCTGCTCACTACCTACGCTCCCTCCTTCCCCAACCAGAAGGCAGGTCACGGCTTCCCTGTTTGCGGATGAGGAAACAGAGGTCCCAGAGCTCAAGCAGAGTCCAGGCCTCTGATGCTTTGTGCCAATGAGGAGGACAAGCAGAGCGTAGGAAACCCCCCGCAGGTGCGAAACACAGACCGTGAGCAGCGGAGGGCTTCCGGGCTAATCGTGCCACAACAGGGGCAGCACAAAACCCAGGCTGTGTCCTAGGAACTCAGAGGCCAGGCCCTCAGTGAGGGGCCTGATGGGGCTGCGGCAGCAGAGGGAAGCTGTCTGGCAGGGAAGCCAGGGAATGAAAACAAAAGGAGGGACCTGGATGTATGGAAGCTGGCATTTTCCCATCCACAGACCTCTGGAGCCGTGAACTTCAGGCCAGGAAAACAGGACAGCAAGACTGAGGCTCTGGGTCTGGCCGGAGAAGGGGAGCCACACCTTAGCTACACAGGCCCCACCCGGCCTGGGTCCATCTACAGGTCACAGGGCCCCTGCCCAGGATTAAGCTCCGAGTAGCCTTCCACTGCTGGTGGGGCCTCCTGGGGTGGGAGGTGGGGGGTGTGTGTCTCAGACCGTCCTAGCCCAGAGGGGCAGTAGGCCCAGGCTCTGACACCCGAGGCTGACAGATCCCCTGGACTGATCCAGCCACCCCTCTCTGCCCGACAGCCCACAGGACTGGGAGCTAGTCACCACACCTCTCCAGACCTCAGTTTCTCCATCTGCGATATGGGACCACTTGGGAGCTCTGAACACAATGGAGTCGGGACTGGGATGCTCTGCGGTAGGTATAAACTGTGAGGCGCAGGGCACCTGCCCTGGGCTACCAGCCAGTGAGCTCCTGGCCCTGGGGGCTCGGTACCCCAAGACCAGTGACGGGGGGTGGGGCTAGGATGGGGAGGGAAAGGGAAAGGCTTATTCAACCCCACCTCCTTGTCTTCACTGACCTCTGCCCCCAGGCCTGGCCAGGTTTAGGAAAAGCTGCTCATTCGAGTCGTGCCCCGGGGCTGCTGAGCTGGGATCCCCTCATAAAGACCTATTCAAGGCCAGAGGCTCCGTCTAAGACCCAGACCACCCTCACTCTATCCTCCCTTTAAACCAACAAAAAAAACACAAGCAGGAGAACAAGCACATCTTATTTTGAGAAGCTTGAACTCTCCACGAAAACTTTTAAAGGTATAAACGGGGCCTGTACAAAGGGCTGCTGGAGGCCCTCGTTCCTGGGGTTAGCGGAAGGGGGGTGGGCCATGGGATGTGATGGGAGGACTGGGATGGAGGTGAATGGGCACTCGGTGCATGGTGGGAGGAAGAAAGGAGGCGGGACACACACGACAGGAAGGGGGATGGGAGAACTGCTGAAAATAACTTTTGTTTGAAAACTGCTTTAGTTCAAAATGCAAACCTGACTATCTGATGTTTGGGGTTTGCCTGTCCCAGTCTGCCCCCGCCCCCTACTAAACTAAAGCAAAGAGCATCCTAGTCCAGACTAATCAGCTCAGCCCAGGCCTCTATCAAAAAAAAAAAAAAAGACCAAGAAAAAGGCCTATTTGAATTCCTATACACAGGCTGGTCAGGCCCAGGTCCAGCCTGGGAGGACCTGGAATACAGATGGGCCGCCACCCACCACAGCTTCTTAGCGCCCCGAGGGCGCCAACAGGGCTGCAGGTACCCTGCAGCTTCGAGAGAGGACTACAGGGCCACTGCGCTCCAGGAGGTGCAACCAGACACCAGCTCAGCTGCAAACGTCGGGAGAGCTATCTGTCTAAACAGCAAACAGAGTTTCAAAGAGAACGGCCGATGTCTATTTGGCAAACCCTCAACGGGTCTCTCTCTTTCTCATGAGGATCCTTTGGAGAAACATCCATGACAAGGTCCTGCCAACTGTTGAGGCACACTGCCTGCAGGGATAGAGGAGGACCCCCCTCTACAGAAGAGGAGCAGAGAGAGGCTCGCGAAAGTGAAGTCCCTGGCCGGAGGGAAGAGGGAAAAGATTCAAACAGGAGATTGTCTGAGCCCTCCGGGCACGGGGGGTTATCAACCATCTGCTCAGGGGTCACCGATAAGGAAGTGACATTTGCTGGGACAGGAGAAGCAGGGCAAACGTGAGCCGGAATTGAGAACGGGGAGTCAGCAGTGTCTGTTGATGAATATTATCAGTCAAAATGACCACAGGCCGGAGATGTGAGCCAACCCCGGGGCCTGAGCAGTGCCCGACCCCCGGAACACCACCCAGGCAACTGACAACTGACATTGCAATCTCAGTTGCCTTCCCAGGAATTGCTCAGAACGTCTCTGAGCCTCTACTTGCTTGACTGTAAAATGGGGGTAATACTGCCTCGCAGGGTTCCTGTGAGGATAAGCTGAGAGGGCAAAGGATCTGAGGCACCAGTCTGTTATCTGATTCCACTTTCACCACCACCCAGACTGGGGCCTGTTATCTGCCTCATCTCCAGCTTGCTCTCCACCCAAAACTACAGGTCCAAGGGCAGAAGAGTGGCTTTGAAGAGAAGGGCCTTTCCTTATTTCCAGACATCCCACTCATACTGTTGAGAGAACATCTCAAGGCTACGCTCAACTTTGAGACAAAACTAAATTGACAACGATCCCACTGATGAGTGAAATTTGTGATCATAACGCTGAGTGCTTATTTTACCCTGACCCAAAGCTGTGTCACCCCAGAATCTGTGGCAGTCCTGTTCCCTGTGTGTACGGGTCTTGCGGGAGCGTGGATTCTACAGGAAAACCTACAGCTCCAACCCACCCTGCCCCTCAGTGGGCTGGGAAACCGCAGGTGGGATCCAGTCCTCCACACCTGCTCTGCTGACAGCAGCAGCAACTGAAGACAGGGTCCGCATCTCCTCGTCCAAAATATGCCAGAGCTTCTCCGCCAAAATGCCCTGACACTTTAGTGCCCTGCAGAGAAACACCCTAGCCAAGTGTCACTGATGACGCAGCTGAAAACCAGAAACATTTCGCTTCCTAGCCACAGACTGCCGCAGTCCTCCACTTCCTACCGCACTTGGGGAAACCGAGGCCCAGAACTCTGACCCTCCCAAGCGCCGCCCCAGAAAACAAGACCAGAGAGGCTGAGACTGGGACTCCTCATTCCCCAAACAGTGCGAACCACCTAACTCTGAGCTACTCCCACTGGCCTTAAGGAGCTTGCTGGCGGGAGGTGGGGTGGATACAAAGTCACTGGAGAGAAACCCAAGTTGTAGCCTTAGATTGCTAATCAGTAACAAAATACGCCTCTACACCTAGCCCTGCCCCAACTCACAGGCTAGGAAGGTAAATAAAAACTGCAACCGGCTAGTGCCCCACCTCCCCAGGGGCCACTTCCCACCCCAGCCCCCACCCCAAGGCACCTGCAGAGGCCACTTGGCCACCAAAGCAAAGAGAGCGCGACCCGTCCCCACCCGGCTCCCAGGCTGTCACTCAGGGGAAGAACAGTCATTTAAGGCCTAGATACATTTTCTCTGAACTAGGAAAGCCTTCAAAGAGAACCAGAAAGGGCTGTTTAATCTCCACCTTCAGGCAAATAGTTCAGGCAGCAGGAAGAGCCACCAGAAGCAGGAGCCAAGCTACCAAAAATGTGGAAAGACAGGGAGAGGGGAGAGGAGAGAGGCAGGAGGGGACAGCCACTGATCAGAGGGCTGGGGATGAGGAGGGCAACCGGCTTCCCTACTCAGACAGAGCCCTCTGTCCGGCGGCCCAACAGTCACACGGGCTGGAATACAGTAGCTGGGCTTTCCCGAGGCCAAAGGTCCTCCCACCCACACCCCAGCCGCTGCTGCCAACCTCAGCACTTCCTGGAAAGTGAGCAGCAGTTTACAGACCCCTTCAGAGGCTTTTATCTCTGCCTCAAATCCGGGAGGTAGGGATTAGCGGCTCCATTCTACAGATGAGGAAACTGAGGCCAGAGGAGATAGAATGCCAGGATCCAGTCCAAGCCTATATTCCTCTGGGAAATCTTAAGAGCCTCAGTCGAGAAAAATCCCCCCGGGGGGTAGGTGGGGGGGGGGGCGGCGGGGAGGGCTGAGAAAGGCAGGAGTAATAGCCAACTAGGAAGGTTCTCCGACCCCAGCACTCTGGGCCCAGCTGTCTGTGACCCTTCCCTGGGGCAGACAGCAGGGAGAAGCCCAGGTGGAATGCCAGCTCCGCCCCAGCACACGGGTGATCGTTGCTTCGGGGCTGCCTGTTGTTCCAAGAAGAGGGAAATTTTCACTTTCGCTCAAAGGGCCTATCACTTTTTTTTCCCCCATCATTAAAAACTTCCCGGTCCCGGGCCAGGGTTTCCAGGCAGAGCTGCGGCACCTCCAGCCAGCCCTACGGTCCCAGATTGGAGAAACTTCTGAGGAGTCTGGGGGTCCCGGACCGGCTGCGGATTCAGCGTGGCAAGGACACGCCTCCATCGCTTAACTGGAAAACTCAGCACCAAAAAAAAAAAAGCCCCACCACGGGCGGGATGGCGATCTCCCCGACGCCAGCCGGAGGAGGGGTCCGGAGTGGCGGCCGCCCGCGGGGGAAAGGTCTCTGGGCCCGAGACGCGCCCTGCCCGGCGGACGCCGTCCTTACCGTGCAGGCCGTTGGGGATGCTTCGGTGGTGCGGCGGCGGCGCCGAAAGGTCGTCCAGGGACCGGCGCGTGGCGACCGCCTTGCCGTCGGGGGCCTTGGGCGGCCCGGGAGGCAGCAGCGGCGGCGGGACGTGGTGGTGATGGTCGGGGCTGCCACCGCTGCCCGCGCTCGACGTGCTGCTGCCGTCGCCCACGTCCCGGGTACCCGCGCCCGCCGCGCCGCCGGGCAGCGGCCCGCTCAGGCTGGCCTGGCTGTCGATGGAGCTGCGGGAGCCGGCGCCGCCGCCGCCGCCGCCGCCCGCGCCGCCCGCGCCCCCCGCCAGCGCCGCGCGCTCCTCGTCCAGCAGCAGCACCAGTTCCTTGAGCTCCAGGTTCTCGCGCAGCAGGGCCTCCTGGCGCGCCTCGAGCTCGCGCAGCTTCTGCTGCGAGCGGGCCACCTCGTGCCACACGGCGCCGGCCGCGTGGCGCCCGAAGCGCTGCCACTCGCGCGCCAGCTTGCGCCCCTTCTGCCGGTCGTCGTCGAGGAAGCAGCACAGCTCGCGCAGCTCCTGGTTGTCGTCCTGCAGCCGCTGGTTCACGTCCTTGAGGCCGCGGATCTCGAGCAAGTGCTGCTGCAGCCTCCGGTTCACGTCGCGCATCAGGCCGCCGTGCTCCAGCATGAGGCCCACCTTCTCGCCCTCCGCGCGCCGCAGTCTCCGCGCCAGCTCCTCCTTGCTCCAGCGCAGCAGCTCCTCGTCCGGCACCTGGCTCAGCTCCTCCGACGCCGCCGCCGCTGTCGCTGCCGCCGGGGGCTTCGCCATGGCGGGGCCGTCACCGCGGCATCGCCCGCGCCCTCGCCCGGCCGGCGCTCCCCGTGCCGGGGCTGCGCTGGGCCGGTCCGCGCGCGGGCGGCAGAGTGGGGTGGGGGTGGTGGAGGCGGCCGGGGGGCGCGTGCGGCCCGCCCCGCGCTGCCTCGCGCGTCCTCACGCAGCGCCTGCCCGCCGCCCGGGCCGCCCCGGGGAATCGGTGCGTCTCGAGACTCGGCGAGCTGGGAGCGCTGCTGCGTCGGCGGTCGCGGTGCCGGGCTCTCTCCCGGCTCCGGCTAAGCAGGCGGAGGCCCGCCCCCGGCCCAGCTCGGGAGCCCCAGCCGCCCCGCCTACTGAGGGGCGGGGCTCACGCGGCCCTGGCCCCGCCTCCGGGGGGGAGAGAGCGGGAGGGCGGGCCGAGGCGCGGCGGGTCCCCTCGTCTCCCCCGCGCTGTGCGCCCGCCCGTCCGGCGCCCAGCCAGAGGCGCGCTCGAGCCGTGGTCCCACCCCCGCGCCCGTCCGATTGGGCCTCCCCGGGGGTGTGTGGGGGGGCGGGGCGCATTCGGGGGACGCTGCGGGAGATGGTACAACCCACCCTCCGGGCTGCCCACCGCCCCCCCTCCGCGGTTCAAGTTTCTGCGGCCGGAGGACGCGGCCTCCGCCAATCCCAGGGCTACAGGGCGCTTTTAAAATGCAGGTACGACTGCGGGGAGGGGGGAGGACGGTGGGAAAGGTAGGGCAGGGCTTCCCTTAAAGGAGACGCGTGGAAAAGGGCGCCCAGCCCCTTCCTGGGCCCGCGCGCCCCGCCCGCCGTCCCCCGCCCCGAATAAACAAATACCCACGGTCGGAAGGACAGCTCCCCTTCTCCCTACCGAGGGCACCAGAGTCCAGCTTAGTCTGAGATACGGCGGACAATAGGACTCAGGCCCGGGGGGTCGCTCTCCCCGGCGGAGAGCTGCTCTTTGTCCGCTTCCCGGCCCCCGGCTCCTCCTCCACCCCGGTCTCCACCGTGGTCCCCAGCCCGGAGCGCGCCGAGGTTGCAGCGTTTTCCACTCCAGCCGGGGGCTGCGGCGCCGGCGTCTGTGCCCCAGGAGAGCCAGGGGGCCTCACCCGCCGTCCCGGATCGGGGTCCCGTACCCTCCGCCCTGCCCCGAGAGGCCGAGGGCACCGTTCCCCCGCCAACCCGACCGCTCGTCCCGGAATGCGGGAGGGAATCTGTGACTCGCGACGTGGAGACCACTGGGGAGGGGAAGGTCTTTCACTGGGGTCTTAACTCGGGGCGGGGGCGCCGATTCCGCGGCAAAAAGAAAACAAACCCTGCCCCCCCGGCCACCTCGCCTGGCACCCGGGTCTCCCCCCACCGGCTTGTGCGAATCCATCTCGTTATCCTCGCGTCCCTGAAGTGCATTTACGGCGAGTCTGCTGCCAGGCGGGCGGAGGGGGGCGTCCCTCCCCCCGGGACCCGCTTGGAGATAAAACCCGCGCCCTCGACAGAGAGCGCCACGGCCTGGCGCGCGCGCTCGCGCGGCAGCGGCTGTCCCGGCTTACAGAGACCCAGCCATTCATTGGGCAATCGTGTACAGCGCCTCCTCTAAGCCAGGCTTCTTCTGGACCACTGGGGGATTTTTCTAGGGGACCGGCGGCCACTGCCCGCTGGGGGGAATTTGCACTCTGCGGGGAGGAAGGGCGAGAAGAAAATCAACAAACTGGAGAACTGTGAGGCTGTAATAAGTGCTGTGCAGGGGATTAAGACCAGCTGCTGTCGCAGAAAGTGATTATCAGTTACTTTAGATCCCGTGGTCAGGAAGGACCTCTGAGGAGGTGCGGTCTAAGCTGCTGTCTGGGTGACGGAGGACAAAGATAAGGGGGAGGGCACTCCAGGTAAAGGGAACAGCTAGTGCAGAGGCCCTAGGGTTGGCTTTTAGTGGCCTATTCAAGGAAGAGGTGTGAGAGATGAGGTCAGAGAGGCCAGATCATCCGTGATTCTAAGGCAGCTAGGAAAGCCGTGGGGAGAATTAGCAGGA
The DNA here is from genome assembly GCF_001704415.2 of Capra hircus. Taxonomy (NCBI): domain Eukaryota; kingdom Metazoa; phylum Chordata; class Mammalia; order Artiodactyla; family Bovidae; genus Capra; species Capra hircus. The sequence continues at coordinate 63,890,969 of NC_030828.1, forward strand.
CACAACACGACCCGATTTGCCTTTTAAGAGATTCCCTCTGATGGCTCAGACAGTAAAGAACCTGCCTATAGTGTAGGAGACCTGGGTTTGATCCCTGAGTCAGGAAGACCCCTGGAGAAGGAAATGGCAAACCCACTCCAATATTCTTGCCTGGGAAATCCCCCATAAAGGGGAGCCTGTGTGGGCTAGAGTCCATGGGGCCGCACAGAGTCGGACAGGACTGATTGACTAAAACTTTCTTTTCTTTTTCTGGCCCATATATGGAAAAGAGGTGGGGGTGTTGGGTCGCAGGACAGTACGGATTCACTACTCCGTTCCCCACCCTTCCGCCCCTCTCTCCATATAGATAGATGTTTAGGAAAGGGTAGTGAGGAAAGGAACCCACTCCAGTATTCTTGCCTGGAGAATCCCAGGGACGGGGGAGCCTGGTGGGCTGCCGTCTATGGGGTCGCACAGAGTCGAACACAACTGAAGTGACTTAGCAGCAGTGAGGAAAGGATGAGCTGGGGCAGGGAGGGGAGTGGAGCATAGCTTTGAGGGTCAAACCCCAGGGTAGCCAAGGGTCCCCCAGGCAGGTAAACCAGTCCCTGGGTCCTGCGGGTGGTAGGGGGGTGTCACCCTCCCCACCGGGGCACTGTGCTTTGAGGACCTAGCCCAGGGCATCTAAGTTTGAGTTTGAGGAGGAGAGTTCCAGCTCTCACCTGAGAAGGCTAAGGTCTTTCTTACCTAAAAGGTCAATCAGAATGAATAGCTCCCTGGAGGCTGTCGCCAGAACAAAGCCTGGACAGAGAGATGCTCCTGGGAGAGTGAAGGGTGAGCACTAGGGAAGTCGTTCAGATGTTGGCACTGTTTGTGGGAACTCCCTCCCCTCAATTTGAGCATGGCCCCAGGTTGTTCCTGTGGCATCTCAGTCCTCTGATCCTCCAGGGCTGGCAGCTTCAGCTGAACTTTCCAAGAGAAAAATGAAGCCTCCATCTAGGTGGGGGTTACTTGCATCAACTATAGGGTGTGGGACCCAGAGTCCACCTTGCCAAAACTCACAAGAGCGTCCCTAACGTCCCTCTGATGCAGCAAATACAAGGGGCTAGAGATGAGGCTACTGGGTAGGTGGTCTCAGGGACGGTCTTTGCTCTCCCCACTGTGGCTGGACAGGCCAGGGCACAACAAGACTGACAGCAGGAGGGTGAGAGGGCCCAGACTTGAAACAGGGTCCTGAAGCATGGGGAACCATCCAAGCCAGAGCCCCCTCCCTAAGGGTCCAGCAAGTGCCAAGCCCCCCTAGAACATTCACGGTCCAACAGACCCTATACCCAAGCCAGGATCCCAAAAACGTCAAGTGTCTTTGGCTTTTTAGCTATGTGATCGTAACAAGATCTGCTTTGTCATGAAACCTATGAAACTGAACCATGGATCTCGAATACAGTAACTGACAGCCCCATGTACTCTAGCCTGCCAGGCTCCTTTGTCCATGGGCTTTTCCAGGCAATACTTGGAGCAAGTTGCCATTTCCTCCTCGAGGGGATCTTCCTGACCCAGGGATCGAACTCAGGTCTCTTGCATTGCAGAGACTGAGCATTACCAACTGAGCCACCAGGGAAGCCCCTAATAATTCTCTAGATGGCCAGTACAAGTAGCTACGGGTCTTGGAAAAAAATAAAGATGCACCACCACCACTCCTCAACCTTTTTTTTCTTCTGAATCTCCAGGGCTTTAAATCTCCATTTAAAGCCACACAAATGCTTTTGAGAGCCAGCTTGGGAGGCAGCCAGTACACTAATACTTAGTAGACGAAATGATTCCTGATCTCAGGGTCTGTGAACCTGCAAAATGGTAAGAGCACACTAGGGGTAAATAGATTGTCTCCACACTGGGAGGGAAAGGGGCTTCTTATGCCTGTGTGGCTGGGCCCTGAGCATAGGCCTCCCAGCAGCCACTCTTGGCTGTTTGCTGAGTAAATGCATGATCAGTTGAGTCTGAGTCCCACATTTTGATGATGAAGAAACTGAGCCCCAGCAGGGAAATGACTTGCCTAAGGTCACTTTCATTCACTGATTTCCTAAACACACAAAAATAATTAGTTGAGTGTTTATGCATAAATGCATATGTATATGTATAATCAGATATGCATTGGAAATACAGTGTGGTAAGTACCACAGAAGAGAGGGGCAGAGCACATCATTGTGGGAGGATCCTGAGGCCATGGAGGAGGTGATCCCCCCCACCCCCACCCAAAGGGAATCTTATTTAATCAGATTATAGATGGGGAAGGAAAGGGTTGAGATAATCCAGGTGGAGGCAACAGCAAAGCCAAGGCCCAGAGGTGAGCAATGGTAAGGGGTAGAAAGAGGCAGAGAACAGCAGGGAATAGTTCCAGGGGAAGTGTGGCCCCCTTCCTGGGGCTCTGACGGCTAAGAGCAGCAGCAGCAATAATAATAACCATCACCTCTTACCACGCACCCAGTGGATGCCAGGGGTCCTAAACCAGCCCTCACGTGACGATCAGAATGACATCATTAACGCTTTGGAGGATTTAACATGGATTCCTATTGGCTGTGTTGTTTGTCTCCACAAAGCTCAGATCACTGAGTGCAAACTTATGGGCAGTATTCAGAGGGTGGTGGATGTCCAAGGACTCTGGTGTGGCCTATGGAGGTTTGTGTGGTAGCTGAGGATTTCTGCAGGTCAGCGAGGCCATGGCAGCTGACAGGTCCCGGGCCGGGCTCCGGGGTTTCTTCTCTGCACCCCACCCTGCACTCCTGAATGGGGGAAGTCACCATGCACAGCTGAGAGGCCACAGTGAAATCAGGGCCCATGGAAAAGCAACTGGAATTGTTATCAATAAAGGGCAGTGTTTGCAGAGCACTTGCTATGTATCTACCCAGCCCTGGGCAAGGCTTCACAGGGATTGTCTCACCGAGTCCACAATGCAGTCCTCAGTTAAGAGCCTCAATCCCCGTTTTACAGAGGGGCAAACCAAGGCTCACAGGCTAGGTCACTTGTCCCAGGTCACAAGGCCAGCAAGTGAATGAGCTGAGATTCAAACCCACGACCTTCTGAGCCCATAGACTACAGCATCCTGCTGGCCACTGCTGGGCAACACCCTTTCCACTGTGACTCTGGGTCTACGATGGAGAGGCCTGTGCTTTGCCCGCACCACGCCCATCACCCAGCTTCCTCCTGCTTCCACCTTCCCCATTGTCCCCAAGCCAGAGGGACTCCCTGCGCCTCTGGAGGGACCACTGGGTAGAGCTTCCCAGCTCTCCCTGCTGACAGATCAATCACTGCGTGTTGTCAGCTCTGTCTCACAGCTCCTCTCACCCACTTGCTGGGTGACCTTAGGCCAGCCCCTTGCCATCTCTGAGCCAGTTTTCTCCTCAGAGCCTTCCCTCACAGGGCCAGTGTCAAAGCCTGGAGAAGTGTGCCTCTCTTCCCTGCTCATTCGCCCAACCCTCTGGATCAGGACAATCTTCCCACAAGGACATTTGCACCCATTTTCCAGATGTAAACCCTGAGGTACATTGAAACAAGGGCTGTCCAGGAAGCCTAGGGCTTGCCCCTGGCAAACAGGGCTACAAAGGATGCTGGCTATGGCCTTGGGCTGCCACTGACTTCCTTCTGGGATGGGTGCAGCACAGAATATGAGGTTTAGTGATGAAGGGTCTCAATTCTCACATTTTTAAGTGGGGAAACTGCAGTGATGCTGGGCCACTAGCAGGCAAGTTTACTGGGATATCAGCCCCTGGAGCACAGCACTGGAAGATCTAGGGGGAGGGTGGGCTCGCTCACTCACATCCTTACCCAGCTGCCAGGCCCCTGGGTGCTGGAAATCAGGAAGTCGGTGATGCACTGCACAGCTTCCAGAATCGCCGATGTCACAGGCAAAAGCCTCAACGTTAACCTAAGAATGCTAGTGGAAAGAACCCACCTGCCAATGCAGGAGATATGAGACACAGGGGTTCAATCCCTGCATCGAGAAGATCCCCTGGAGAAGGAAATGGCTACCCACTCCAGTATTCTTGCCTGGAGAATCCCATAGATACAGAGGAGCCTGGCGGGCTACAGTCCCTGGGGTCGCACAGAGTTGACACGGCTGAAGCATGTGAGCACGAGCACGCGCTCCACCTAAGGGCAGTGGGAGCCACAGAAGAATACAGAGCAGAAGAGAGGCCTGGCAGATTCTGTTTGATAAAGACCAAGTGACTGGAGCTGCGAGGGGAAGAATGGATCAGAGAGAGTCAGCTGAGGCTGAGACACAGTCAGAAGACTGCAAAGCCAGGCTGGCCAGAGGCCAGAGCGGAGGTGGGAGAAAGTTGCCTTTAGGGATCAATTAAGTGGTGGGGGATCCGGACCGCATCCCTCCCTGCCTCTCCCTTCCCCTCTGGAACCAACGAAATACCCTCCTCCCCCTGCAGCTGCTGACACTGGCTCAGACCATTGCCCCCAGGAGCAAAGCACTGGTGGAGGGGGGAGGGGGAGGGGAGGCACTCTCAGGGGAAACCTAGTGAGGAGAACTCTTTGAAGGACCAGCTCCCAGCTCCGCACACTTCAAAACACTAGTCTTCTCATTACGAGTGATTTCCTACCGCAGCAAACTGCAGTGCAGGTGCCTGGAACCCTACTGCCCAGCTTAAGGAATCACCGATGGCACTGGCCCCTGGAGCCCCTCTCAGGTCACCTGGCCAGCCCACCTGACCCCAGGGTGAGCACGATCCTAAATGCTGCATTGCTTGTTCCTGTATCTCATAGTGCTGTATTCCCCCCTTGTAATATACTGCTTAATCTTGCATGCTTTTGAACTTCATTCAAATGGTATTATACTTCATGTATTCTCTGGCAGCAAGCTTTTAAGTCATGCATTATTGTGTTGAAATATGTCCCTGGGGTTCATTTATTTGCACCGCTGGCTGTATAGCAAGGTTTCCCAGCCTCAGCACCGTTGGCAGTTTGGACTGGAGAAGTCTTTTGTTGCGGGTGGGGGGGGGGAGGGGGCATCTTCCACAGTGTAAGATGCTTACCAGCTTCTCTGGCCTCCACCCATTAGATGGAAGTGACGCCCCTGCCCCTGCTACTGTGAAAACCAAAGATGTCTCCAACCTAACAAAGTGACACAAATGCACTTATTTGCAAAATAGAAACAGACAGAAAACAAATTCACGGTTACCAGAGGCAGGAAGTGGCAGGGAGGGATAAATTAGGAGTTTGGAATTAACAGATACACTTCAATGGTGTCTGACACTTTGAGACCCTATGGACTATAGCCCACCAGGCTCCTCTGCCCATGGGATTCTCCAGGCAAGAATACTGGAGTGGGTTGCCATGCCCTCCTCCAGAGGATCTCCCCAACCCAGGGAACAGATACAAGCTACAATACATAAAAGAAATAATCAACAAGGGCCTACTGCACAGCACAGGAAACTCTATTCAGTATTCCATACTGACCTAAATGGAAATAGAATAGATAATATAACCGAATCGCTTTGCTGTATACCTGAAACTAACACAACGTTGTAAATCAACTATGCTCCAGTATAAAATAAAAATTAAAAACCAAGAACAAAAATGTCTCCAGACCTTGCCAAATGGCCGCTGAGAGCGAAATCTCCCCAGCTGAGAGCTCCGCCATCTAATTTCCGTTGCATGAATGCGTTGCCTTCACTTCTCTTCTCCTGTTGAAGGACATTTGTTTCTAGTTTTCGGCTGTAACTAGCAGTGCTGCCGTCTGTGTCCTCATGCTCACAAGCAAGAGCTTCTCTTGGGTCTGTACCGTCGTGGCTCTCAGAGCACAAGAGAAAGCCTGGCTAAATTTCATACTGGAGGTGCCCAGTATATTGGGCGGGTAGGAGAGAAAGAAACACTCTAGCAGGTTTGCCCACTATGACTTCTTTGAAATGTTTATCAAACTGACACTGAAAGTGTGCAGAGATACCAGTGAGACATGACTCATGCTAACTTGTCAGATATACCGGATTTACTCCAGGTGATAAGTTCCAGACCCCAGATGCATGGTCTTTGAGGCCAGCAGTGCTTCTCTGTGACCGTCATCACTGTGCTGGGAAGGGGGAAGCCCAGGCGAGCAGTCCCACCTGTGATGGGGTTTCCATCTGCCCGCCTGCAGCTGTACCCTCCTCCAGGACAAAGTCCCGCCCTTCTCTGGGACCCTCCCAGCCGTGTTCCATGGGGGTCTGCGGCTGCACCATCTGCATGAGATAGCTTTGGGCCATGCTCCCAGAGACCCTCACTCCCACCCCCAGGTCCCACCTCAGCCTCTAGATGCCCTGCCCACCAGGCCTGGGCAGCTCCCCTTCCAGCCCTATCCTCTGCGGAGATCAGAGACCAGCCTTCTCCGCTGCTGAATATTTCATGTTCTGATGGTGGAAATGAAGTCGGTGAAGACCTTAATTGTTAATGTGGCTGCTGCCACTTCCAAGACCAGCCTTTCTCACTCTCTCCAGCCTGCCCCCTCCTGTTTGATGCAACAACAGCAGTAATTCCTCCTGTGACCTGATCTGGGTGAGGCTGGGCTGTAGTGAAGTTGCCCCCCTGCCTCCAGCCCCCAGGCGAGCCTGCAGTTGGGCAGAAGCTGTGACATGAGGAACTTTACCAACCAAACCATCAGTTGGGTCCACCTCTTTGTCCACTGCCGTTTGAACTGTGGTGTTGAAGACTCTTTTTTTTGTTGTTGTTGTTGAAGACTCTTGAGAGTCCCTGGCCCAGCAAGGAGATCAAACCAGTCAATCCTTAAGGAAATCATCCCTGACTATTCATTAGAAGGCCTGTGACTGAAGCTGAACTTCCAATACTTTGGCCACCTGATGCGAAGAGCTGATCATTATGAAAGACACTGATGCTGGGAAACATGGAGGGCAGAAGGAGAAGGGGGTGACAGAGGATAGGATGGTTGGATGGCATCACCAACTCAGTGGACATGAGTCTGAGCGAACTCCAGGAGACAGTGAAGGACAGGGAAGCCTGGCGTGCTGCAGTCCATGGGGTCTCAAAGAGTCAGACACGACTGAGAGATGGAACAACAGGACATTCCCCAGTGTCCTCCCAGCAGAGAGCTGGGGACTAAGAGAGTGTTTGTGGAATGAATGAATGATATAGGAGGGAGCTGGTTAAGTAGGAAAGCCCCGGAGTTAGAATCTGTGTCTCTAACCTGATACTCCACCTCGGGGGTCCTGCCCTTCCCTGAGGCTCTGGACCTTAGGAGGAAATGGAATCATTCCCTCCTCCTGCTGGGATGGAGAGATACTTAAGTGCACGAGAAAAGGCAGACTCAAACCCTGAGCCACACAGTGAGACAGGTGGAGTGCTGGTCTGCTAGGGAAAGACTTGGGAATCCCCCAGAGCCCAGCCAGAGACTCTGAGACTCTAGAAGAAGGGCTGATTCTTCTTTCCAGCACAGCCTCAGCTCCACCAAGACCCAATTCCAGGACACAACTTTGCAATGGAGAGTCACATCTTAGCATCCCAAACTGTCAGGGCCCCTGTAAATGAGTCAGGGTCCTAGTGAAGCTGAGCAAGGCCCTGTGGGGCTCCCAGGCCTTTCTGTCCCCCATTTCTTATAGGCAAGACTCGAGCCGTCATGACTTTCTCTGAGTTCCAAAGCGTGGATTTGAACAGTTGCTAAGCAAGGGAGTTGCTAACCGTATCTCCTGTGTCTCCTGCGCCGCAGGTGGTTCTTTTCCCGCTGAGCCATCGAGAAAAATCAGCCACGACTGAGTGACAGTACACAGAGCACACAAGGGAACAGCTGACTCTGAGCAAGGCCAGGGGGCCAGATCAGTGGTTGTCAGCTCTGGGCACTGACTGCTTAGGCTCACCTGTGTGCGTGCTAAGTCGCTTCAGTCGTACCCCATTCTGCGACCCCAAGGACTGTAGCCCCCCAGGCTCTTTTGTCCCTGGAATTCTCTAGGCAAGAATACTGGAGTGGGTTGCCAGGCCCTCCTCCACGCGATCTTCCGGGCCCAGGGATCAAAACCGCATCTCCTACGTCTCCTGCATTGGCAGGCAGATTCTTTACCACTAGCGCCAGCTGGGAAGCCTCTCATAAGCTGGTAAAATGCAGATGCCCAGGCCCCACCCCAGACCCATTCCATCTGGAAGAGGGGGGTCTATCAGGCAGGGCTGAGAAGGACTGGGTTAGATGAAGTCCTGGTTCATTGGCACCAGGCTACCCCAGAAGCCACCACCATTTCTGGGGGCACTCCTTTCTCCAAGTGTCTGGATTTAGAGATTTTTCTCTAGGTTCTCCAAATACCCCAGATAATCTTCAGATACACTGCCAAGGTTAAGGAAGGGGCTGAGGGATTCTGGCATTTTACTCTAGAGTTCACTTAATGCCCCCCCCTTTTTTTTGCCCCGTATCTAATGGGACAAAATGAAGGGAAGGAAAATATTGGTGATATAACACAAAAATTATCTGGGACTGATGGATACAAAGTACCAGCACAGAAGTGGAGAAATCATCATAGTGGGCACATCCTTGTAAAATCTGAAAAGATTAGGGTGGAGGAGATCCTAAAAGTCTCCAGAAAGAAAGAGAGAGAGAATGGGAGAGAAAGAGAGAGATCACACACAAAGGATCAGGAATCAGAAACCCTGACGTTCTCAACAGTAACTCCAAAAGCTAGAGGATCTTAGAGCAACACGTTCAAGATTCTGAAGGAAAACGATTCCGGTGTCTGGCCTGCTAAGTATGAGGGTAAAGTTTGACATGCTCAGATTTCTAAATGTATTGATTTGTCTTGGCTGCGCTGGGTCTCCGTTGCTGTGCACGGGCTTTCTCTAGGTGCAGTGAGCGGGACCACTCTCTGCTCCAGCGCCCCGGCTTCTCACTGCGGTGGCTGGTCTTGTCATGGCGCACAGGCTCCAGGCGCTCGGGCTTCAGTACCAGCAGCAGACAGGCTCAGTAGTTGCGGCGCACAGGCTTAGTTGCTCTGAGGCATGTGGAATCTGAGGCATGTGGAATCTTCCCACACCAGGGCTCAAACCTGTGTCCCCTGCATTGGCAGGCGGGTTCTTATCCACTGCGCCTCCAAGGAAGTCCGAAAAGTCCCCAGATTTTTTTTAAAAAGTACCTCCCACGCATTCTTTCTCTAAAAATTGGGAACTAAACAAAGACACAAGAAGATCCAAAATTCAGGAAGTGGGGAATTCCAACATGGTGATACGTATCGTGAAGGACGAAGAAGCCTGGCGCGCTGCAGTTCCCGGGGTCGCAAAGAGTCGGACACGACTTAGCGCCTGAACAAAGGTGATGGCATAGGGAAGTCGGACAGCGAGGGCTTCGGGACTAGAAGCAATCAGTGCACATTGCAACGGGCTGGGAAGGGGCTCCAGGAGGAGCTGGCCAAGAAAGAGAGCACAACTCATGGATTGCCTGGGGCCTTGGCTACCTAGAGAGGAGTATTAGAGCCTGTCAGAAAGCCTGGTGGTGAGTGAGTGACACCACGAAGAAAACCAAGCAAGTCAAGACAAGGAGGCAACTACCAGTCCCCAGGGAAACCCAGAAGTCCTGCAAGGAAGGAAATACAGTCATGAGGTGTACTGTGGCTCTGCTGACCATAGCGTTTAAAGAGTATCACATGTAAGCAGTGATTTAACCGAAGAAAATTGCGGCACCGTTTCACTAGGAGGATGGGGGAAGAAGGGGTGGCGTGTGTGGGGGTGGTTTATCAGTGGAGTAAACCTTCCTGGTCCCTAAGAGAAAGGCAGTGATAATACCTAAACTGAAAAGTCAAAGAAGAGCCCTGTAAGTGTGTTGTTTTCAACTGTGGACAAAAGAAGAATCGAAAGCAGTTGCCTCTGGGATGGAGGATCAGGATCGGCGTGGAGCCATGAGGCAGGGGTTTTTTGTTCTTCTTAGGCTTTATTTGATTTTTGAAACTCTGTGCACATGTATTTAAATTAATACATTTTTAACAAGCTGGCATTGGACTTCTGGAGGGCTAGAAGATCACAAGAGTCATCAGTCGCCTTAAAAGTCTAAGGGAAAAGGATTTCCTGCCTGGATTCTGTGCCCATAGAGAGCATCAGCCAAATATGAGACTGGAATATAAACATTGTCAGAAATGCAAGGTCACCAAAAAGAGGAAAAAATGGACTGCCGTGCACCTCTCAGGAAGCTTTTGAAGCACAGGCTCCCCTAAGAGCTGAGAGGGGACAGGATTTAAGAGAGTTGAAGTCTTATCCATCGTGGCCGGAAGGAATTCTAGAAAAGTCTAGAACCGAGAAATCGAGAAAGAGCCACGGACAGAAACATCTTACCGAGAAATGCGGAGAACAAACCGGAAGGATAGAAACAGATTGTTCCGGTGGGTGGGGGAGGGGAGGAAAGGCAAGGGAAATAAATCCTTCTGAACCTTTTACTGTTATTGGGTTTGTTTTTAACCAAACTGCATGCATTGTTTGGTTTACAGTATAAATAATAAATATAACTGTATATATAATTAATATATTATAATTTATACAAACAATATATTTATATTATAATTTGTATAAAATATTTATAATGTGTAATTTATATAAAATATATAGAATTTACTATATATAACTAATAAATATATAACTAATCTAAATAATAAAAACTACCTCTGGGTCTGTGAAACAGAGGACCAGAGATGCTCCCTGAAACATACCCCTGGACCTGATGCTCAGCAGTGCAGGCCCCAGAGCCTCCACAGCTGCAGGCCCACCCAGCCCAATCCACCCTCACATTCTTCAAGGCCATTTCCAGTTTATGAAGCATTCTCTGGGAAGCATGCTCCTCCCATCCTCCCTGTAAAGCCTGCAAGGTGAACAGGAATTATCATGTCCATTTATGGCCACAGAAGCTGAGATTCAGTGTGCATTTAGGGGGTTGAAACGGGTCCCCGCCATGGCCAGTCGGTGGAGGACACAGTCAAGAGCCAGGGAGAGGCATGGACCTCACCAGTGGTCCAGTGGTTAAGAACCCACCTGCCAGTGCGGGGGACACGGGTTTGATCCCTGGTCCAGGAAGATCTCACATGCCCCAGGGCAGCTAAGCACAGGCACCGCCAGGCTCCCCTGTCCTTCTCGATCTCCCAGACTTTGCTCAAACTCATGTCCATTAAGCCAGTGATGCCATCCAACCATCTCATCCTCTGTCACCTCCTCCTCCTGCCCCCAATCTCTCCCAGCATCAGGGTCTTTTCCAATGAATTGGCTCTTCGCATCAAGTGGCCAAAGTATTGGAGCTTCAGCATCAGTCCTTCTAATGAATATTCAGGGTTGATTTCCTTTAGGAGTGGCTGGTTTGATCTCTTGCTTTCCAAGGGACTCTCAAGAGTCTTCTCTAGCACCATAGTTTGAAAGCAGAAATTCTTTGGCGCTCCTCAGTCGTCTTTATGGTCCAGCTCTCACATCCGTACATAACTGTTGGAAAAACCATAGCTCTGACTATATGAACCTCTGTCTGCAAAGTGATGTCTCTGCTTTTTAATAAAATGCACAGGTGTAACTTCCCCCAGTGGTGATGGGACAGACCTAGGGAGAGGAAGGGGGAGATGCAGCCTGTGAACGTGGTGACAGCGGCTCCCAGAGCCCCGCATCCTGTGGAGTCATCCTGTCCAGAATCTCACCAACCTTCCCAGCATCCCAGGGACAGGCCTGGGGCTAGGCCCACTTCACAGATGCAAAAACCAAGATTTAACAAGGTTGAAATCAAAGCATGGCTGAAGTTGCAATCTTAGCGGTGAGCAGGGTTTCTCAGCCAGCCTGATGATAGGAATCACGCAGACCCTTGTCAGTCAGAACGTTTCCCTGGAGATTCTGATCCACTGCCTCTGGGTGCAGCCTGGAGTAGGTCTGTTTGATCAGTGCGGGAGTGGGGACGGGGGCTTCAGGAACCACAGGGTGATCCATCCGCGGGGTGATTCATCCGCCTGCCAGGCACCCCTCCCCCACCCCACCCCACCCCCACCCCGCCCCGCCCCGCCATTCACCTAATTTCACCACCGTGTGCTTTTTAGGCAGCCGGGGTGCTTGGCTGCCCCTCCACCGCAGGACACGAGGGTGATTTCCGGGGCTGAACTATTATAAATACTTCCCGCGGGGCCGTGTTTGTGCACAGCTTGGTTTTCCTGTCCGATTGTTTCCTCGGGACGAGTTCCCAGAAGTGGGATTCCTGAGCGGAAGGATGGATGTTCTCCCGCCCCTGGTCCCCATCCCTAATCCAGGCTAGCCGCAGGAGAAGGATCCGGCCTTTCTCTGGCTTCAGGGAGGGGCGGCCGGCAAGTCGCCCTCGGCACTTCCGGAGGAAAATGACAGGTCAGGTCCTTCCTGTAAGAGCTAATGAACAGCTTGACGCATTCATGGCTGGCAGAGCCGTGAGGGCCCGGGTGACTCAGTACCATCTTTCCAGGGCCGGCCGGGATGGCTCCACCAGCAGGTGATGGATTTTCTCTGTGGAGGTCACAGGAAGCAGAAAGCCATCCACATCTGTCAGCAGCTTTTGGGGAAGGCCCAGAGAGAAGGCCTTAGACCCAGTGAGCTGATGGTTCCTGGTCTTTTCAGGCAACAAATGGCCTCTGACCTCTCTGGCCCCCCTGAGGTGGGGGCTGCCCCTCCAGGGCCCATCTGTGGGACACTCAGGCCCTTCTCCCACTGAAAGTGAAAGTGTTAGTAGCCCAGTTGTGTCTGGCTCTTTGCGACCCCATGGACTGTAGCCCGCCAGGTTCCTGTGTCCATGGGATTCTCCAGGCAAGAATACTGGAGTGGGTTGCCAATTCCTTCTCCAGCAGATCTTCCCAACCCAGGAATCGAACCTGGATCTCTCATTGCAGGCAGACTCTATGCTTCTGATAGGAGCAGGGGGAGTTGACCCCGTGAGGCCAGCCTCTTAGTGCCCAGACAGTCTCACAGAGCACTAGTGGGTTCCCCCTCCCTATTAAGAATCCTCTGAAGGCAGGCCGGTGTCTGCCCTGTTTCAGACTCCAGAAGTGAGCTCTCTGTCCCTGGAGGTGGACAATCCAGAGCAGCATGACCATCTCTCAGAGGCCTGCAAGTTGTACTGGCTGGGTAGAAGGGTCTTTCTGGGCTGTGTGCCCACTCTGTGCCACTGTTTGCCCAATATTAACTTGGCTCTGGACATTACACCCACTTTACAGCTGTATAAACTGAGGCAGAGCGGCTCAACTGGCTTGCCCGGCAACCTGAAGACTCATTCACGACTCATCGTGCTTACTGAGCACCTGCTGTGTGCCAGGCTGCTTGGCCTCCCAAGTCTCCCCTTGACCAGTTTTCCCAGCCATTGTCCCCATTTCATCACAGGCACAAGGAGCGGCCAGGCGTCCACTCCCGCAGGAAGGGCGTTACCCCCATTGCCCTGTCCCAAAGCTGACGCTCAGCTAGCCGTGGTTCTCTTTGGTCTTGGGGCAGCATGAGAGCTGTTCCTGGTTAGGACTGGGGGCTTATGTGGGTTCGGCCAACTCCAGCTGTTGTTGTGAGGGAGGGAGCTTTACAAGCACGGCCACGGGCTGCCTCCTCTGAAGGATTCTCCCAGGCTCAAGACACATAATAGGGAGGGGGACCCACTAGTGCCAGGCTCTGAGAGACAGTCTGGGCGCTAAGAGGCTGGCCTCACAGGGTCGACTCCCCCTGCTCCTATTAGAAGCATAGAATCTGCCTGCAATGAGAGTTCCAGGTTTAATTCCTGAGTTGGGAAGATCCCCGGGAGAAGATCCTCCTGGCCGATACAGGGGCATTCACCCGGGGGCCCATTGACCACAAAAAGTTGATACAGAACCTTCTGTGGGCGACCCCAGGAAAACAGATCTTCCATCTTGCCTCAAGAGATGCTCATTTAAAAGACAATTTGAGGGAACAGGCTGTGCATTCGACCTTCGACCTTGGGCGCATGAAGGCACGTTATTCCGGCTCACCTTGTTCAATTCCATTCTGTTGGTCTCAGTCCACCGTTTCACCTGCTGAGGTTCCTGGAAATGCTGTGTTCTCATGGGGGTGTTGCCACTGGCACATCTGATAAGCAAGCCTCCCAGGGCTCCACGCAGATGCTTGTTTGAAGCGAGCAAAGCAGAAGGCAGAGCCCTATGGCCCAGCTTTAGAGACCCTCTCACATCAGACCACACTGATTTACAGGCACGCTTTGCCCCCAGTCACTGTGTCCGGGGAGTTACGGCTGCCCTCCTCTCCAGCCTGCGTTCTCCACTCCACTGAAAAGACAGCGTGAAGAGCTTGCCTCCTAGACCCGCCCTTACCTGTCACACCTCCACGCCTTGGGCCACAGTGTTCCCTGTGCCTCAGATGCCCTGTCCCTCTTCCTCACCTGGCTGACTCCCACACTGCCTGGACACAGGTTGATAAAGTCCTTCTCCATGCCAGCTCCCAACCCATCAGGCTCCCACAAGGCCCTTGGGTTCTCTGTTCATGCCCCCCGCTACCCCATGCCCAGCACTGTGGCCCTGTCTCCTGGCCCCTCACTTACATCCTGGGATCTCAGGGTTCTCGGAGTCCAGGCAGGACCAGACCCCTGCAGAGGCAGTTCTGTGCTGCTGAAAGGGCCCGGGCTCAGGGCTAGCTGGGTTTAGACCAATGGTTGAACCTCTCTGAGCCTCACTTTCCTCGCTTCTCCAATAAGGATGCTCTCCAGGTCAAGGGTTAGTGAGGATCACAGACCCCCGTGTGCAAAATGCTGGGCTGGGGCGGGCTCTCTGTGCTCACCGGGCGAATGAATGAGCCAGGAGCCACAATCCCTGTCCTCAAGTTCAGTAGAGAAGGGGACAGAGTCTTGCGACCGTGATTGACGAGAAGCGAGGAAATCTTTATGGCAGAGGAGATTCGTACACTGCAGGGGGACTCCTGAGTTCTGTAGGCAGCAGAGCTGGGGGAAAACATTCTAGCCTTCCTGGGTGTGCTGTTTCCTACAGGGTTGTCAGCACTGGCTTTTATCATTTTAATGATGAGCATGTGTGTGTGTGTCTGTGTGATTTAATAAGGATGAATGGTGTTGGAACAGCCTTAGTCTGCATGTCTTTGAATGCCTCTTTCCCTTTAAGGCTGGCTCTGAGAACCACACATCTCAAAAGTATGTATGAGTCCAGGGAAGTCCTTCTCTGTTAGCTCAAGTTGTGAAACGAGCTCAGCGCTGGAGCGCTTGGGTGGTTTTTCGAAGTGGTGCATTTCAGATGATGAGAACCCCGCTTGGCAGGGAAGAAGGGCAGGACCCTGGCACGCCCCGGGCGGCATCAGCCTCCCCGGGGCTGTCACTCACTGCGATCTGAGAAACACAAAGAGTCTTCCCTAGCTGCCTCCTGGCCTGACATGACCCGCCGCCGCCTCAAATTCCACCATCCCTCACGTTCCTTCTTAAGGCAAGCGTTTCTCCTAGAATGTAAATATTTTGTCTGGGAGAGAATACTTGGCTTTTTCATCAAGAGAGTGGAAGATGGAAAGTTACTTTTATCGAGCACCTACTATGTGCTTTATTATCAAGGGAAAGGAAGCTGGAAACTTAATTGGTGTTGAGCACTCAACACGTGAGCAAGGCGGGGGAGTTACCCAGGACTGCTGGTGAGGGGATGGGCTCTCAGAAGGGCCAGGGGGCTGCCAAGGACCCGGTGGAGCCAGGAATTGGAGCCCAGAGCTGACTCTCCACCTTGCTCTGCTCACAACACCCAGCTGCTCCTCCTTCTTGGCAGGAGGTTCCCTGGAATGTGAGCTGAGACGGTTCTAGAGTCCCAGGGCTCCCTGACCCGGGTTCCAGTGCAGCCCTGCCTCCACCCGCTGTGTGGCCAGAACCATCACTTCATCTCATCTGTGGATGGGACAGCAATAATGCCTGCCCCACAGGGCTATGGTGGAGACAGGAGACATGCGAAGGTGGAGACAAGGTCTGAACAAGGGCTCAATCTGGGGCAAGTCTGGTTTTCTTATCAACTCACACAAGATAAAGCATGTACAGCCCCGGCTCCCCCCGGGGACACACTGCCCCTTCTCTGACTCTGGTGGACGCAGAAGTGGGAACTGCCTTCTCCTCCGCCCATGTCCCCATCCTGGAATCTGAGGAGACAGGGCAGGGGGCAGCTGGAGCAGCCAGCCTATAAGTACAAGTTGTTCACAGGACTGGTGGCCTGTGTCAGCCACCCAACTCCCTTCCTACCCCTTTCACACAACCATGAACTGGGCCCCCTTTTCTTATCCCTAGGAGCCTAGTTCACTATGCAGAGGGGGCCAGATTCAGAATCCCACACTGGCCTTGGGCCCCCACCACCACCATGGCCCGAAGCAAGCCCCTAGCCTCCCTGTGCCTCAGTCTTCCTATCTCTAAAATGGGTGTGTGTGCTAAGTCACTTCAGTCACGTCCAGCTCTTTGTGACTCTAAGGACTGTAGCCCTCCAGGCTCCTCTGCCCATGGGAATTCTCCAGGCAAGAATACTGGAGTGGGTTGCCATGCCCTCCTTCAGGGGATCTTCCTAACCCTGGGGTCAAATCTGCATCTCCAGCATTGCAGGCAGATTCTTTACAGCTGAGCCACCAAGGAAGCCCCTAAAATGGGCAGCCCATCTCATCCACGTCTCCGTAGCAGAGGGGAGTCTGGAGAAATGCCCAGTCCCTGACTTAGTGAGAACTGCCTTAAGGTTGGAGTGCTAGAACTGCCAGCCGAGGGGTCTGCCCCCAGCAGGCAGGTGCTGCAGCCCAGGGAACTTGGAACTGATGGTGCCCTGGGAGCCCGGTGGGCTCAGGCTCCCCCACGTGGCAGTGTCCCAGGGCCTCCTTCCCTGTGGCCACGGCTCGGTCCCCACCAGCCTGGCCAGGACTCCACTCTGAGCAGCTCCACCCCGGGCAGCAGCCCGCGGGAACTGACCCCCCTCAACAACCTCATCCCTTTTTGCAGAGGAGAAAACCGAGGTCAGGGAGGGCATGTCACTGGCCAAAGTTCTTGAGGCAAAGGTGTGCCAGTCTTCCTGACACAGAGTCTGGTCTCTTGGCCATGACGCCAAAACTGCTTCCACAGTTATTATCGTCATTATAATAGAATATTCATAATAGCTGTAATTACTGCTATGGAGGGCAGTGCCCTCGGCAGACAGGTCTGGGTGGCGTGTCACTGGGGCCAGGTGCCTGGCTGGTGTCCAGAACTCGGCAGGGTCCTGTCCCAGTCGCCCCAGGGCGACACTGAAGATGTGAGGCTCCACCGTGCAGCCCAAGTCTGCAGGCTGGGTCAACAGCGTGGGGCCTCGCGCACCCTCCAGCAGATCCTGGACTCCGGCAGCCACTCGATGCCCATTTGCTCTTGGAAGCACTTGGTGATGGAGCCAGCAGAGCTTCACGGCTGGGAACACTGAAAATTCCACCAGAGGCGCTCACTGTTTTGATAAAGCACGGTCTCCCCACAGCTGCCCAGGCAAGCTAAGTAGCCTTGCTCCAAAAGGCAGTGCAGCCTGCTGGCTAGTGCACGGTCGCTGCTGTTCAGACGCTCAGTCGTGTCCGACTCTTTGCGACCCCAGGACTGCAGCACACCAGGCTTCCCTGTCCTTCACTATCTCCTGGAGCTTGCTCAAACTCATGTCCATTGAGTCAGTGATGCCATCCAACCATCTCATCCTCTGTCGTCCCTTTCTCCTCCTGCCTTCAATCTTTCCCAGCACTGGGGTCTTTTCTAATGAGTCGGCTCTTCGCATCAGGTGGCCAAAGTATGAGAGCTTCAGCCCCAGTATCAGTCCCTCCAATGAATATTCAGGGTTGATTTCCTTTAGGATTGACTGGTGTGATCTCCTTGCAGTCCAAGGGACTCTCAAGAGTCTTCTTTAGCACCAATATTCAAAAGCATCAAAAGCGCTCAGCTTCCTTATGGTCCTCACGTTTGTGCCTGGCTCCTGGGAACATCGTGGCTTTGACTATACGAACAAGTGACTTGACCTGCTGCTCTCTTTCCCCACCTGCACAGCAGGGCAAAGCTCAAGGTCATTGTGAGGACTGCAAGCTGGAACCATGCCTGGCCCATGCCCATGCTCCATAACGTTGCACCATTATCCCTGCAGGTGGGGACAGTGGAGAAGGGGCTGCCCTGATGCTGGAGAAGAGACAGACTTGATGGTGATGAGTCCTCGTGGCGTGGTGGCGGCTCCTACGTATGGCTGGGACAGCCCTGTGGCCCCAGCGCGCATCGGCTCTGGGCTGGGGAAGCCAGAGGGCTTGCTGCTCCAGGGGTCCAGGACCATGTGCTTGAGCCCCTCAGGCCCCCCTGGTTCCGTTGGAGCTGAGAGGCCCTGGAGAAGCCTGCCTAACAGGTTCCTGCTCCCCGCTTCCAGCCAGGATTCCAGCTCCATCTTCTTGTGCTCTGTCCTGCCCCTGGGACTAAGGGGAAAGAGGTAGAAATCTGAAGACCTAATTCCAGCCTCTGGGACACAGCCCACCCAGCTGTCCAGGTCTGAGCACAGAGACCGAGTCTGCAGCCTCAGGACGGGGAGTCCAGCACCAGTGTCAGCCCACAGCCGGCCCCGAGGGCTCCCGGTGAGATGGGTGCTTGGCCTGGAGCCTGTCCACAGGGCTGGCTTGCTGGCACATCATTGAGAAAGTCTAGGGCACCCAGAGGGAGACACCAGCACGAGCAAAGGGGAGGGCAGGGTGGATTTTCAGGTGCCTGCAGAAAATGGGCTTCCCTGGTGGTCAGACGGTAAAGAGTCTGCCCGCGATGCTGAAGCCCTGGCTTCCATCCCTGGGTCGGGGAGATCCCCTGGAGAAGGGAATGGCTACCCATTCCAGATTATTGTCTGGAAAATTCCATGGACAGGGGAGCCTGGCTGGCTACAGTCCATGGGGTCGCAAAGAGTTGGACAGGACTGAGTGACTGAGACTTTCACCCTTTCACGTCAGTCAATAGGCAGCATGAAGGCAAGGAGGTCCCACAGGGGCCAGGAATCTCGGGGAGTGTTGCGAAGGCAGAGGGGCATCCCAGTGGCCAGGAGAAGCCAAGGGCCGGGGGGCTAAGGGGATCCGATGGAGGCGGGGCAGGCGGGCCGTGGCTGTGCGTGGGGCAGCATCTTGCTCTCTGTCTTCTCTGAATGAAAACAACACCCAAAAAATGGCTTAAAATCTGTTCTCCTTTTCTTTTCGGGAGAGGTGACTGGGGTCACAGGTGGCCGCTGAGTCTTGCCCTTGCATTCCTGGACAAGGACGGTGGCAGGATGAGGAAGAGGCAGTGCTCCTGGAAGCTCAGGATGCTGAATCCCAGCGCAGGTTTGCCTGCTTGCCTCTGCGGAGTCTCCGCTGGCCTGTGGGTCCCCTCGGGGCATGATGTGGCCACCAGCAGCTCCATGGGGCCCCCTGGTGGTCTAAGGAGTTGCTGCAGCCACACAGACTGGGGTAAGCTCACTGGGACTCCCCGATACAGGACCTTTCTGGGGAAATGTCATCTCCCAACAGTCCTGTGAAGTGGACCCCCATCCTACACATGTGGACATCTTGAGGGGACTGTCCCAAGTCATTAGGCTGCCACAAAAAATCCATTGTTAGAGAAACAGGCAAGAGACAGAACAGAAATAAAAATAACGTAAACATGTGCTTACTTGAAAAATGAAGAGCAAGTGTGCTCTGGAGGGTGGCCCAGAACCTGGTATCACCTTGTGCTTCCAGGAGGGGAGCTGGGGCCTGGGCGCAGGTGGGAGAGGATCCTTTCTCACTGGTTTAATTTTGTGCTTTCTGGTTTTTGAACCCTGTAGAAATATTGCCTGTACTTAAAAATACATGAAAGCTCTAAGTATTCAGAGACTCAGGGACAGAAAGGAACATGGAAGTAACCAGATTTTCCCCAGGTCACAAAAGCACTGATAGGAAGCTGCTTGACAATTACTTGTATGCCTACAGCAATGGGGAGCTTACTCCTTAATGAGTCAACTCCCAATCTGGAAAGACTCTCTATTGGCTGAACCATATGTCTCTGGTTTAAACTCCCTCTCCTGGGATGACCTTTGGATATCGGTAGGATTCCAGTACTGGCTGAGCGTCCCCTGGAGCCTTGGGTCCTGGTTTCAGCCCCTAACAAGCTCAGAGGCCAGTTTCTGCAAGCCCAGCAATAGACGGGATTCTGAGGCCATTGGGTATAAGATTTCAGCCAATATAGGACTTTATCACCATACAGGGCCGGCAGCTGTTTGTAACAACAACATCCATTCATGGCACCCATAAATTCTTGTTGCATCCTCTTGTTCCACTTCCTCCCATCCAGTGTTTACAGATATGCCCTTGTATTGCAGTGTCTGATGGGT
Organism: Capra hircus; assembly: GCF_001704415.2. Taxonomy (NCBI): domain Eukaryota; kingdom Metazoa; phylum Chordata; class Mammalia; order Artiodactyla; family Bovidae; genus Capra; species Capra hircus. The sequence continues at coordinate 63,911,218 of NC_030828.1, forward strand.
GTATCTGATTGGTCTTGCAGTATCAATGTCCTGAGCCTCAGTTTCCTCATCTGTAAAATGGGGTTAATAATAATGTTCATCCTAGAAGGTTGCTGTGAGGTGCCTGCCAATCTGCTGGTCTCTTTTCCAAACATCTGTGTTTGATTTTAAACTTAAAAAAAAAAAAAAGAAGAAACTGGGCATGACGCAGCTTTGTGATGCCTCTTTGACCTCACACCAGCACGACTGCGTGCGTGAGCTGTCTGGCACCAGGTCCCCGACACCAGGTCCCAGGGGCCTCGTGAATCAGGGTGCTGCCCCCACCCCTACCCCATGCCTGCAGGATCCTCAGGTCTCCTCAAGTACCCTGAGTCTCTGGGGGTCAGATGTGAACTCAGGGGCATGCTTACTGGTGCCTTCCAACCCCTGAGACCTTCTCCCGCCGCCTTCCTGCACCAGCCGGTGTCGCCACTGATGTCCTGGTCACAAGCAGATGGAGACCCTCAGGCACAGGGTGCTGAAGGAGTCACAGTGTGGTCAGGAAATGGGGGGACTGGGGTTTGAACCCCAGGCTCAGCGTCAGGACACTTCACTGAGGCCCTGAAGGTGGCTTCCTGAGCCCCCGGGACCTGACATTTTGAAAAGAGACCAGCAGATCAGCAGGCCAGCAGGTCTCCAGGGACAGGCTGAGCTGCCTTTTGGTGACTGGGAAGGTGGACAGAAGGTAGCCCTAAGCACGTGATGCGGCCTGGACAGGAGTTCAGTGAGCAAGCTCCCATGTCCACACGGTTGAATCTCCAACACTGGTTGAGGGCACAGAAGCCAGTCACAGGAGTGACAGTACACAGCACAGTTCAGTTGTTCAAAGTTGGAGAAGGCGTTAGATGATGTTCTGAGTTCTCCGTGGTACCTGCATGCACCGCCTTCAGGAAAGACTTCCCCCAGGAGCAGAGGAAAAGGCCGTGAGGTCACCGTGAGGCGCAGAAGGTGGGAGCCAGCTAGGTCTGTATCAAGCACATGCTATGTGCCAGGCCTCACCTGCCAGCCCATTTAACAGATGAGTAAACTGAGGTACAGAAGGGTTAAGCAGCCTGTCCAAGGTCACAGTAAGTGGTAGAGCCCACGCTCTAGATTACTAACCCTCCTGGCCTCTCACACTGTCCCTCACACTTCCTCTTGTTTTGAAATAACACTTGCGACATCTGAAGCAAATGTGGTCAAATATTAATGTGGGTAAAGTCTGGTGGTGTGTCCTTGGGCGTTCTTTCTCCCATGCTGTATGATTTCTCGTAGGTGTGAGGTGTTTACAAAAGCCTCTGCTGGCCCCAGGCCCTTTACCCAGCTGTGATCCACATCATGCAGGTAGTCCAGCTGCCAGGGTGACTGAGCAGGGACCAGCCCAGCCCCCAGCTCCCACATTCTGTGCTGGGATGCCTAGCGCAATCTCCTGCTGTGGCTGAGTGGCCTGGGTCCTGGGGAGAAAGGATTAGCTGATACGGGCTGCCGCCTGGAGATGGGGAGGGCAAGCGGCCCCCTGCACAGACAGGCCAGTATGGGACCTTTTCCGTCACTCTGGAGAAGGAACTAATGGCTGTGTAATTAGCAGGCGTCTGCTCCGCAGGAGCTGATGCATGGCTGGCGGCCCACACTGACCCAGTCTGGCTAGAGTAGGCTTTGGGTGTTCCTCTGGTCTGTGTGTCCCGGTTCTGGCAGCAGACAGTGCCCTCGGGGCTCCTGGAAATGTGGGCAATACTCCTGCAACCTCAGACAATCCTCAGACCCACTGGGCTGGGATCCAGAGTGGCCAGCTGTGGCCTGGCCTCACCTCCTCCGCACCCCCAACTCAAGAGGTAGGGAAATCGGGGCTGAGGGTGGGGAAGGTCGCTCACAGGGTCACCAAGGCTGTCGACAGCAGAATTGCGTGTCCGTCTCATTCCAGGCGGGACCCAGATGGGCAAGAAGGCAGCCTTTGGGCCCGGAAGCAACTGCTGAAAGTACCCACGAAGCCAATGTTTGGGGAAGAAAGTCCGGAGGTTTCCTTAACCACAGGCTTGGCTTCCGCCGCTGTTTCCCTCACACAGAGCTCGAGGGCACATCGGCTCAAAGGACCAGCTTTGTTCCTGCCGCCCAGGCAGTGTCCCCAATCCCTCAAACATCCCTGGCCCCAGAGGGCATTTGGTGAAAACGTTCAGGCCATCTAGTCCCTGGCCACCGGCTCAGCCCTCAGGGGCTGTGACATTCACTAATGTTCCTTAGCCTGCCCCCTTAGGTAAGACAGGCAGGTTAGAGGTTAGGTTGGAGAGGGCTGGAGTTGGGGAAACGCCTTGCGAGGGGTGTTGAGAGGTGATGTGGATGGGGCTCTGGTAAAGTCTCTCTCTCTTTTTGATATGCCTATGCTGATTAGTATTCTTTTTTTTTTTTAAGTTATTTATTTACCTGGGTGCGTCAGGCCTTAGTTGCGGCCCCTGGGACCTTCGTTGCGTCCTGCGGGTTCCTTCACTGTGGCACGCAGCCTTTCTAGCTGTGTTGCGCAGACTCCAAGGCACATGGATCTTGGTTTCCTGACCAGGGATCGAACCCACCGCCCCTACATTGTAAGGTGGATTCTTAACCACTGCACCACCAGGGACGTGCCTCTGGTACAGTTCTTAATCCTAGAGAGTGGGTTTTGTTATGGAGACGGTTGTGAGAGTATTTTGCGGTGGGTAGGGAGAGGACCACAGGCTTTCCCTTCCCCCTGCAAGAGCTGTGGGGGTCTTTGGCGAGGTTCCCTGGCGATAAAGTCCCTCTTCCTTTAAACTGTGACCGCTGGGCTCCACAGGAGTTCCTCAGCCTCATGCTATTTGGCACTAAGCCTCCTGCAATTCATCAACATGACCTCTGAGGCCATCTGACAGGTTCTGGATCCAGTACCTTCTGTCCCAAGTGAGCCGATCATCCCTGGGACTCTGGACTCGCTTGTCTCTTCAAATTTAGGGGTGGCGGTTGACCCTCAAACCTCAGTTCTCAGATGGGTCCAGCAAAAGTCACCGATCCAATTTTCAGTCTGTTCATCCTTTTCCTTTCTTTCTTTTTTTAAAAAGAGTTGTTTATTTGTGGCTATTCTGGGTCATCGTTGCTGCCTACGGGCTTTCTCCAGGTGCATCGAGCGGGGGCTACTCTTTGTTGCCATTCTGTGCGCAGCCTTCTCATTGCAGTGGCTTCTCCTGTTACCCAGCACCGTCTTTAGAGCACAGGCTCAGGAGTCATGGTGCCCAGGTTCGGGGGCTCCGTGGCATGTGGGATCTTCCCGGGCCAGGGATCGAACCCTTGTGCCCTGCATTGCCAGTTGGATTCTTAACCACGAGACCAGCGGAGAAGCCCCGCCCTTTGTCTTACTGGTGAGATAGGAGTAAGAACTTCCAAGCTCTGGTGTGCCGTAGAGGAACCGGAGACCCTGGCTCTGCAATGCCAGCTTGCTGTGTGCTGCAGCCCGTGTTTCCTCCTCTGCACAAAGACTCTGCATCCACACTGCCGAGACCTGTAAAGAGTGTCAGGGACCCTAGCAAGCGTGTGCCCATAATAGGGGCACCAGTCAGAGGAGTCCCAGCCCCCAGGCCCCCCTCCTTGGGACCCCAGACAGCAGGTCTTCTCTGAGGTCAGACAGCCCAGCATGCCAGAAAACAGCCAGGTGGGGACGGGGGCCTTGAGCCAAGTGCCCTGTGGCTGCTTAATGAACATTTGTCAAATGAACTAACAAACACAGCTCTAAAAGTTATTTCACCCAGGTGGGGATGGGGGCTGAGCAGGACGCCGTGGCCTCAGACTCTGCCTGAGTGGCTGGGGGTGTCCAGGCGTGTATGTTGGGGGGCAGGTGTCTGCCTGGCCATCTCCAGAAACTCCTGTGGCAATGACATTGGGCCCTGGTGAGGCTGTCCCCGAAGCTCAAGGCTATGGCCCAGGCTCTGTGTTCCCCCATCCCCGCCCTCCTAGCCCTTCACACACTCCAGGAGCCAGTGTTGATGTGCTCCTATTACGATCTGAATGTGAGTCCCTGCAGGGCTCCCCTGGTGGCTCAGCGGTAAAGAATCTGCCTGCCAATGCAGGAGACGTGGTTTCAATCCCCGATCTGGGAAGATCTCACACACCGCTGGGCAACTAAGCCTGTGCGTCACAACTGCTAAGCCAGCGCTCGAGAGCCTGGGAGCCACAGCTCCTGAAGCCTGCATGCCCAGAGCCTGTGCTCCACCATGAGAGAAGCCAGCGCAATGAGCAGCCCACACACCCCAACTAGAGTGTAGCCCCTGCTTGTGCAGCAGAGAAAAGTCCACGAGGCAACGGAGACCCAGGAGAGCCAAAAATAAATAAAGGGATTAAATAATACATTTAAAACACCTTACTTGAACATTCATGCTCCTCCAGACACAAACCCTAATCCCTAAGACAATGGTATTAGAAGGTGGTACCTTCGGGAGGTCATTAAGTCATGGGAGTAGAGCCCCCATGAGCCGGATTAGTGCCCTTGGAAAAAAGACACGAGCTTCCTCTCTCTCTCTCTCTGCCACATGAAGACACAACGAGAAAATAGATGCCTGCAATGCAGAAGAGAGCCAGCACCAGAACCCAGGGTGCTGTCACCCTGATCTTGAACTTCCAGCCTCTGGAACTGTGAGAAATAAATCTCTGCTGCTTACAAGCCACTCCATCTGAGACAGGGACCATCGCCCTGGGTGGCTCCAGGCTGGGAGGAAGGGGCCGCTGCGCAAGCCCTCCGCAGCTCCCGTCTGGCCCTGCCCTTGCCTCCATGGCCTGTGGGAGGGCCCAGGGGTCGACCTTCCCAGGTTGCAGCCCCAGCCTCCCCTGCAAGGTAGGCCAGTGAGAGGAGCCGGAAGGCCAGAGGAAGGGAGAAGCCAGGGGATTTCTCTCCCTCTGAAACAGGCAGAGTCTCCAACGGGGACTGTCTCCAGTTCCACCAGACATGCCCGCTGGCCACCCAGCTCTGGCCAGGTGACCTAGCCCCCTTGGCTGTAGTGACGTTCCCCACTGTTCCTCCACTCAGGTACTTGTAGAATCTTCCTGCTAGTCTCAAGGCTGCCTCACTGTTTCCTGTACAGCTTCTTGGGCATCAATTCTCTACATTAAATTCCCCATTTTATTGTATTTCTTTATTTATTTTTTTATAAGGCATGTCGGCCATGGTAGAGATTTTATTTTTATTTAATTAATTTATTTGGCTATGACATGAGGTACGTGGGATCTTAGTTCCCTGACCAGGGATTGAACCTGTGCCCCCCCTGCAGTGGAAATGGGGAGTCTTAACCACTGGACTACCAGGGACCTCCACCCCCGCCACAGTGTAAGGACTTAGAGATGTTTGACCTGCTGTGGACACCCTGGCTCACACGTGGTACCTGTTCAGGCCTAAACCACAGACCTCAGGGAGCTTAGAGTCCTGCAGAATCAAGTTTACCCTCAGTCCTGCCATGAGGGCTGGCACAAAGACACGGATCCTGTCCCCCAGGGCAACCCAAAGAGACCTGCCCAGAATGGGTGTGTGAGTTGGGGCCATGAAGGCTGAGTAGGAGTTTGCCGGGCTGAGAAGGTAGAGAAGAGCATTCTTGGGAGAAGCAAGTGCTTCTTCTTCTTCCAGGCCCACCTGGAAAAGTATACCCTGGGGGGATTTGTTGCTCTGAAATTCTGGCAGTGGGGCCCGGTGTGTGTGGGGGGGGGCGGGGGGTGTAGGGGGGTCTGGGGTCTGGGCAGTGGGAGCCGCAGGTGTACTCCATCCTACCCTGTGTGTTGTATACCAGGGTAGCTCAAAGAGTAATTCCAGAATTTCTTGCATTAGAGTTCTACAGGGGGGCCATCAGAATCTCTGGGCCTCAGAAGCTGCATTTCAGGGGGGCTGGCTTGCTCAAGAGAGTTTGCAAACCCCTTCCCTGGGCTCTGAGAGGCCTCAGGCCTGGTCAGCAGGGCAAGGACCCCCATGGTATTTGCCTTTCTGAAAAACCTCTGGGGCTCTGTGGAGTGGAGCTGATGGGGAGGGGGTAGAGGGACGGCTGCTGCGACTGCCCATCCCGTCGCCCAGGTGGTGATGCTGGTTCCGTCACCCGGGTGGTGATGCCCAGCAGAAGCTGGAGGGTAGACAGCTGGAGGTTCATCCAGGCAGGAGCCGGAGGGAGGAGGCCCTACAGTGCCAGGCTGTCTGGAGTCTGCTGCCCAGGAGGGGAGAAGGCGAAGAAGCCTGGACCGGGCATCCACGGCGGACTCTGGAGGCGGCCCCAACCTCCCTCCCCACCTTGTGAGTCCCAGGGCAGTGCCACCACCCCTTTACATGACTGTGCTCCCATTTTAAGTGATTTTGTGAGAATTTCCACCATGGGCCCCATGGTGTCCCTCCCCTGGCCCAGTCAGAGTCTCCCGCACCTCCTGGGCTAAAAACCCCGAGGGGAGACAGCTGCATCCCAGATTGAAACGGGAAACACAGTCCGCACCCGGCCCCTGGAGGCCAGGTCACCGCCACGGTAATCGGAAAGACTCCCGATCCAGGAGGTTGCGCCGACTTGTGCACCGCGCCCCTCTGCGCTCAGTCCGGGGCCAGAGGTGACCTCCTAGGACGGGAGGTCTGCAGGTCTCCCAGCCCGAGGCTGTGCGGGGCGGGCGTCCCGGGAGGCTGCCGGCGGGGCGGGAGGCGGGCGCTCAGGGCGCGGCCGGAGGCTACTCGCGGGCCGCACTGGGCCAGGGGTGCCTCCCTCCGCCTCTTCCTCCGCCGGCCGGGCCGGGGCGGAGCGGGGCGGCGGCATGGCGGGCCGGCGGGCCGGGGCCGGGGCCGGGGCCGGGGCGCTGATGGCGCTGCTGGCGCTTCGGGCGCTCGGGGCCGCGGCGCACCCGCAGTGCCTGGACTTCAGGCCGCCCTTCCGGCCGCCGCAGCCGCTGCGCTTCTGCTCCCAGTACTCGGCCTTCGGCTGCTGCACTCCCGAGCAGGACGCGGCGCTGGCCCGGCGCTTCGGGGCCGTGGCGGCGCGCGTGGACGCCGCGATGTGGGCCGAGTGCGCCGGCTACGCGCTCGACCTGCTGTGCCAGGTGAGCGGGCACGCGGGCCGTGCGGGGCGCGCGGCGGGAGGGCGCGCGCGGGGCCTCGGTCCCAGATGCGAGGGTGGCGGCGGTGGCAACTCTACTGGGCGAGAAGGATCGAGACTGGGCATCGGGCTTCGGAACCAGAGGCCCCCGGGCGGGGGTCATTTGGCAGGGGGCGGGGAGTCGGGCATCCTCGGATGGCTGTGGGCTTTGCCATCACTAACTTTGTGACTTAGGTTTTCTCTGGGTCTCGGTTTCTCCTCCTGATGAAATCATTGCTCCCTCCGAGTCTGGGGGGCTCTTCTGCCCTGGCACCGCCTAAAGATGCCCCCAGAGCTCCAGCCCCGGAGAGCCATACCCTTGTCCAAGCTCCAGGATGGGAAGCTTTTGTCCTGCTCCGAGCTGCCTTTCGTTGCCCCTGGGAGGAGGTGGGCGCCCACTGACCCCTGCAGAGGGCATGATCATTGCGCTGGGCTTAGATTTGTCAAGGGGTTTGGGGAACCCTGCTCCCAATGAGGGCTTTTCCCCCCAACCTGAAGGAGTGCTCTGAGGGCCCCTCCGGACTGCGGGACGGGACCCTGACACCCACTGGGGCTCCTACCCTGGGTGATGCCGGTAGTGAGATGTGCCAGGCAGTTCCAGACCCCCTAGGTTCATGCTGTGCCCTCTCCCTGGGATGGCGCTCCCACCCAGCGTGGGCTCTCTCATCCTCGGAGACCACCCAAGACATCCCTGTGGTGAAGCCTCTTGGCCCCCGTCCCTCCTCTGAGAGCTGCACCCCAGCTTCTCCTCACACCAGATTGGGCCTCGGTTGTTCATTGTCCTGACTCCAGAGTGCCTGATGACCCCAACCCCTGGCGGGTATTGGGTCAAGGCTGAGAAGTCTGAAGGCTGGCCCAGGCCCAGCCCCGGGAGAGTAGGAGGACCCGTGGGTGGAGGGATCCTGTCTGCACAGCAGAGTCCTAGCCCTCTGCCATCAGAGGCAGGTGCTGGTGGGAGGGGTGGGGCCAACCGAGGCTGGCTTGGATTCAGACGTACTAGGGTCTGATCCTGGCTCTGCCACTTCCTGGCCTTGCAGCCCCGGACAGGTCATCCCTCCACTTCAGTTGCATCATGTTTACTTTGGGGGAGGTCTAAAGTTTCCCCGCCCTTCCCCCCTACCCCCCTTTGCCATGAAGACTGAATAACACACACTCAGAGCTCAGTGAGCCATTCTGCCTGGATTTCTCTAGTGCCTCCTTGGTCCCCAGTGGCTGCCCAGCCCCAAGCAGGGACTGAGTGGGGCCCGGAGGCTGATTCAGGGAAGGCCCGGAGAGGCAGGAACTGGCCTGGTGATCATACAACCCGGAAGTGGCCACGGTGACACTCGGGCCACACTCATTGCCCATATGACTGAGCCATCGTCTGAGCAGGAAATAAGAGGGGCTGTGAGGCCTCTCTCTTTTGGTGGACCCCCTGGAACCCCCACGCTGTGCATCTCAGGGGAGCAAGAATGATGCAGTCAAGTGTCCACCTCCCTCACCAATCTGGGGGCCCTGGAGGACCAGATTCTGTAGTCTTCCCATGTCAGTCATGTAGAACAGTTCATGCATCCATTCCGTGTTTTTTTGCCTTTTTGTTTTAATTGAGCATTTACTATGTGCCAGGCTCAGCGGGGCACTGAAGGTAGGCAGGTCTGCGGAGGAAGAAGGGAAGGGCCAGTCTCACTACCCTCCCCCTAGCAGTAGGCTCCCCTCTGTCCTTGGGAACCATCCCAGCAAGGCCTGGCCTTGAGCAAGCTGTGGTAGAATGGCTGCTAGCATCTCACCCCAAGCGTCTTGGGAGTGACCTCATGTCTGGAGCGAGCTTGGAGAGTGCAGCAGAGGCTGGATCATGGTTTCCCTGGAGGGCCTCGTGGGAGGGAGGGAGAGCGCTGGACCAGGGACAGTGTTCCCAGCAAGCCAAGGCCGTCTGGACTCAGCACCTCCTGATTTCCACCAGGGGAGGGGGCCGAGGTGCCTTGTTTACAAGTTTAAGTCAGTGATGGAATTCAGGCCCTCGCATCTGCCTGGACTCCCGATGGCGAAAGAGACCATAAAACCATGGCTGCGCCCACAGTCCCCCCAGAACATGCGCCCGTCTGACACCCAAGACTCCTCCAGATGCCCATGATGGCTACTTAGCCAGAGGGCAGTAGTCCCTCCTGGCCCCTTCAGACTCTTTCCTGAGGCTTTGCCCTGGTCCATCTGATGTCGTAGGAAGGAGAAGAGAGAGCTTGTGACATGTGGTAACTCAGGTCCCAGGTTGATGAGAGCCAGTCTATGCCGCAAACTTCCGTGTGACTGCGATGGCCTCTAAGTGCCCCAAGCCATCAAAGCCTGGTTTCTGATAGATGTCTGTGCACAACGCGCTCTGCAGGCTCAGCCGCTGGGCAGACAGTGCTTCGGAGCCTGTCAGGAGTTGGCCCTGTGCTGGGTGCTGGGCCTAGGGGCGGTTGGCCAGTCACAAACCCAGTTCTCAAAAGTCTCCTTGTTCAATTCAGGAGACACAGAGACACTTATCAGAATGGGCCAAAGGCTCCCCAAGGGTCACCATGGAGGCAGAGCTCGCCCTGAAAAGGTCAGGGAAGCCTTCCTGGAGGAGGGAACACTGAGCTGCCTTTTGATAGTCGGTGTTGTTTGATCACTTACTCAGAAAACACATGTATCGCTTCCGTGTATTTCTCCCAATAGCTCTATGCTTCAGTTTATTTCTCGTGGGAATTTCTTCCCTTTTGTAGATGGGGACATAGGCACAGACAGGTTAAGGGACTTGCCCAGGGTCACTCGGGGAATGGTAGATCGGTCTCCTGTGTGCTCTGACTCCAGAACCCCTCTCTTAATCACTTGGCCATGTTGCCGGCCTTCTTGAAGCCTCACCATGTGCTGGGCCCTGGAATCCCTGCCCTGAAGGATCCCACAGCCTAGCGGGTGGACAGACACACAGAGATAACCAAGTCCTAGTCACGCAGACCACCTGAACCATGGGGAGGTGACAGCAGAGACAGAGCTCACGCCGCAAGCTACAGAATTACATCTAGGTGAACACTGTGTCTGAGACGTGGGCAGAGAACTGTAGGAGCATCCACAAGGGAGTCAGGGAACAGAGGTGTAAGAGAAGGCTATTGAGTTGGGCTTTGCGGCGTGCATAGGAGTTTGCCAGATGCCGAAGTGGGCAAGGAGGGAATGTCCTACAAGTGAATATTGTGTACAAAGACTCAGTCTTCCTGGGGAATTCCCTGGTGGTCCAGTGGTTAGGGCTCTGTGATTTCACTGCTGAGAGTTTGATTCCTGGTCAAGGAACTAGCCACGTGGCACAACCGAAAAAAAAAAAGACTCAGTCTTCCTAAAGAGTAGATGATGGACATAAGAAGCCTTCAGGACTCTGGGCTGAGGGCCATGAGTGTCAGCAACCGCACAGAGGCAATCCTGGGCAGTAACGTGGGCAGGCTGGTTGTCCCTGTGCTGAAAGGCACAGACAGCTGAGCAATGGGACACTGGGCTGGTTTTCCATGGGTTTTCTGCTGCCTCCCCCCACTGACCACTGTGAGGCTAGTTGCTCTTTATTTATTTATTTTTTGCTATTTATTTATTTGGCAGTGCCAGGTCTTAGCTGTGGCACACAGGAGTTTTAGTTGTGGCATGAGAACTCAGCTGTTGCATGTGGGATGTAGTTTCCTGACCAGGGATGGAACCTGGGCCCCCTGCATTGGGAGTGTGGAGTCTTAGCCGGTGGACCGCCAGGGAAGTCCCGTGGGTTGGGTTCTGATGCGTGAAGGGCACTCAGATTGGCTTGCAGAGGTCTGTTTTGCTGCCCACTGTCTCTGGAGCTGAGGACAGTGCCTGGCTTGGAGTCTGAACGCAGTAAGCACTTGTTGAATGAAATTCCGGTGAGTAATCTGAAAAGAGCCCTGGTCTAGGTGTCATGAGACCCGGGTCTGAGCCGTGGCTTGGCCACTTCTTGGCATGCGGCCTTCTTGGAGCCTCAGCTTCTCATATCTAGTAGGAATCACCATGACCCTACCTCGCAAAGCAGAAATGAGCTGTGTGTGCGCACAGACCCTCCCTGATCCACCCGCGGCTGCTGGCGGGACTTACGGGGCCTCTGGGGGAAGCGTGAGAGAAGGGGCACAGCACAGAGGCCAGAGCTGGGCCGTCTGAAACACATGGAACACAGCCTCCCTGTCTGGCCCCAGGACGGTGCTCACCAGACCACAAGCACGTCACTAAGTGGCCCACAGCCCCACAGTAGCAGGAGACAGGCCAGGAGGACCGGCCAACGGTGTGACCAAAAGCCACAGCCGTGTAAAAGGAGGGTGTGGCCTCTGGCCAGGAGCCTGAAGACCCAGCCAAGAGGGCAGCCTGCCACCCACGGCCCCTGGGGACCTCTGGTGGGAGCCCAGCTGGGCCCTTCCTGGGAGCTGGCCGCGTGGGCCTGTCTGTGCCTCCCCTACTAGGGGACGAGCATCCCTGGAGGCCTCCAGGGGCCCGGGGCTGACTCAGACCCGCAGGCCCTGGCCTGGTGAGCTCACGGTGAGGGCGAGGGATGGGGGGTGGGGGCTCGGTCAGAGGCTCTAGCTGAGGGACGTCCTTAGAGAGCCTGGGATGCTGAGACCTTTGCTCTGGGGGGCAGGGGGTTGGGGGGGCTTTCAGCTCTCAGATGGTGGGTTCCGGATCTGGGAGAGGCCTGGTCACCACGTGGGTTCTCAGAAAGCAGAACCTGGGCCAGAGTTCATGGGTTTTTTTCCCTTCTTAGGGTGAGTGGACCCTGCCAGCAGGAGTGACAATCTATCCATCAGCTTCCTCTCCCAGGGGCCCAAGGTTTGCCACATCAGGCCTTAACTCCCCTGCCTTCCAGATCCCACCCAAGCAGGCGCTGAGTGGGATCCCAAGTGTCTCATCAGTGGGGAAGCCCCTGGGGGGAGGTAGAGGAGGGAGCCATAGCTGTTGGGTTTTGCCCCGTGGAGTCACAGCCCAGCAGAGCCGGAAAAGGGGCCAGTGAGGTCAGGAGGATCTGAAGAGGTCCTGGAGGGGTGGGGGAGCAGGGGAGGAGCGGGTCTGATTCATCTCACGGAGAATCCGGTCTGGCCGCAGGGGACAGGCTCAGGGCCCTGCCTGGAGGGGCCAAACCAAAGGTCAGAGGGAAGGAGGAGGCAGGTCCTGGTGGCCAGGGGGACAGAGGAAGTGGGGGCAGGAGTGTAATCAAGGTACTCATATGTGTACATGCATCACTTCCCCGGTGCTGGGGGATGGGGTCCACCTGAGACCAAACCCACATCCTCCATGCTCACCGAATGGTGCTGAGTGACACTGGGGGGCCCACACCTCAGTCTCCCCATGTGCAGGAGGGAGCCCCCCCCGCCCCGTTGTGGGCTCTTGTGGGGATTAAACGATGGCTGACCAGGGTGAGTCAGTGTCCAGCATGGTGCCTAGGTATTCACCGTGGGCCTCCTGTATGCCAGACACCATCTCAGGCTCTGGGATACGACAGGGACCAACGCAGGCAAAATTCCTGCCCTCATGGAATTTAGGTTCCGCGGAAGGCAGACAATAAACAAGTAAACCCATTGATTTTTATTACATTATCAGGGAATGTTACAGTGTCTGCTTTTTTTTTTGTTTTCTGTTTTAAGCCCAAACAGAGGTCAGGAGGAAATGGGGGTGATGGATGGGTGGTCAGTGAAGACCTTCCTGGAGGTGCCCCTTGAGTAGGGATCTAGAAAAAAGTGGAGTGAATCATGGAGGTATAGGGTGGAGGCAGCATATTAAGACAGAAAGTGGAACTTCCCTGGTGGTCCAGTAGCTAAGTCTCTGCACGCCCAATGCAGAAGGCCACGGGTTCGATCCCTGGTCAGGGAAGTGGATCCTACATGCTGCAAAAGTTCACATGTATTAATCACTCAGCTGTGTCCAACTCTTTGGGACCTCATGGTCTATAACCCGCCAGGCTCTTCTGTCCATAAAATTCTCCAGGCAATAGTACTGGAGTGGGTAGCCATTTCCTTCTCCAGGGGATCTTCCTGACCCAGGGATCAAACCCTGGTCTCCTGTAGGCAGATTCTCTACCATCTGAGCCACCAGGGAAGCCCTGTCACCTACTACAGCTGAAGATCTCGAGGGCTGAAACTAAGACCTGGGGCAGCCAAATACATACATATTTTTTAAAAATAAGTAAATAAAAGAAAAAATGTATTAAAATGCCTCAGATCCTTTCTGGCAGACAGTAGGTGCTTAAGAATAACTCCTGATGTTGTTAGTAGCAGGAGTAGTCATAGTGTGGTTATTCTAACAGATGCATCAAGGCAAGAGAAAGGAGGAAGGTGAGGAGACGCAGGCCCCCTGGAGCTGTAGTTGAGACAGTGGGTGGAACGGACAGATGGCGTCTTCCCATTTTACAGATCAGCAGACTGAGGCTCTAGGAGATGGGGTGAACCGCCCGCGGTCACACGCCTGGTAAACCCACCCCAGAGCATCCCTGCGCGTGCCTGTCTCTGCAGGAATGCTCGCCCTACGCGGCCCACCTTTACGACGCAGAGGACCCGTCCACGCCCCTGCGGACGGTGCCCGGGCTCTGCGAGGACTACTGCCTGGACATGTGGCAGACGTGCCGGGGCCTCTTCCGGCACCTGTCTCCGGACCGCGAGCTCTGGGCGCTGGAGGGCAACCGCGCCAAGCTCTGCCGCTCTCTGTCCCTGGACGACACCGACTACTGCTTCCCGCGCCTGCTGGTCAACGAGAACCTCAACTCCAACCTGGGCCGCGTGGTGGCTGATGCCGAGGGCTGCCTGCAGCTGTGCCTGGAGGAGGTGGCCAACGGGCTGCGCAACCCGGTGGCCATGGTCCACGCCCGGGACGGCACCCACCGCTTCTTCGTGGCCGAGCAGCTGGGGCTGGTGTGGGTCTACCTGCCCGACCGCTCGCGGCTGGAGAAGCCCTTCCTGAACATCAGCCGCGCCGTGCTCACCTCGCCCTGGGAGGGCGACGAGCGGGGTTTCCTGGGCCTGGCCTTCCACCCCAGCTTCCGGCACAACGGCAAGCTCTACGTCTACTATTCGGTGGGCGTCGGCTTTGACGAGTGGATCCGCATCAGCGAGTTCAGGGTCTCGGAGGATGACGTCAACGCTGTGGACCACGACTCCGAGAGGTGGTTCCCCCGGGAGCCCAGGCCGGGAGGGGGCGGGGCTGAGATCTGGCAAGGCTGCGCACCAGCAATGGTCCGTTGGATCTGCGCTGCGCCCCGAGAGGTGTGAAATATTTTGACTGTCACACCCAGTAAGGGGGCTGAGTCCCCTAGGAGTTCAGGGGAGAGGCAGTTGCCAAACAGACGTCACGGGGACTTGAGTCCAGCTCCTGGATCAGGTACTCGAGATGGTTCGTTTCATTTGGTTTTCATACAGCCCCATTTTACAGATGAGCAAGTGGCGGCTCAGAGAGGTGAAGGGACTGCTAGGTCACACAGCTAGGAAGTGTCGGAGCTGGAACTCTGATCTGTCTGCTTCCCTCCCAGGCCCAATCCACTGCTCCCGCCTGCCCAGCTCTGGCCGCAAGGGACCATTCTCACCTGGCTGGCCCCCACCTCCTGCTTGTCACCCCCACACTCCACCCCCAGGCAAATTGCTCCTTCCCACCCTCCCAACTGCATGTTTATCCGTTCTTTGCCTCCAGGCTTCTTCTCCTCCCAATACCCAGCCTGCTTTTTGGGTATTAGTTATGCTCCAGCTGTTTTGAAAACAGGTGTGACAGGGTTTCCCTGACGGCTCAGAGCATAAAAAATCTGCTATCCTGCCATGCAGGAGACCCTAGTTTGATGCCTGGGTCGGGGAAGATCCCCTGGAGAAGTATTTTTGCCTGGAAGAATTCCATGGACAAAAGGAGCCTGCGGGGGCTACAGTCCACCGGGTCACAGAGTTAGACATGACTGAGCGAGGAACAATTTTTGACCTAGCCTGGTGTGAAGGGCATACATAATCTGTCTCCAATAGGAAAATAAGTCCTGTGCCAGGTAATCCAAATAGGCAGAATTTGATACCGGGAATTAGTTCCTCAGGTGTTGGAAATGATGAATGAGAAATGGGGGGGGAGATAGGGGGAGAAGGGAGGCAACCCCGAGTTCAGCAACTGAAGGGAGATGACTTCACCTCTTGGACTGTGAGAGGCAGGGTTCCTGGGGCCCCTGAGCTGGGGCCGCTGGGTAGAAACTGGAACCATGGTGGGTCTGGGTGGGGGCAGCTGGAGCCAGGGAAGAGGTGCAGCTACTGCCAAGACACTGCCTGAAGCAGAGAGAGAGAGGGAGAAATACCCCTGAATCTCCCCCCACCCCCCATCTCATCTCCTGACAGTGCTTTCCTTGGCTGAACCTAGCTGGAGGTCAGTTAGCTGAGGAACATGGGAAGTGTAGTTTGTAGGAGCTGGTAAAGTATCTGCCTGCAATTCAGGAGACCAGGGTTCCCATCCCTGGGTTGGGAAGATCTGCTGGAGAAGGGAATGGCACCCTACTCCACTATTCTTGCCTGGAGAATCCCACGAACAGGAACCTGGCCAGCTACAGTCGATGGAGTCGCAGGAAGTCAGACGTGACTGAGCGACTAACACTTTCACTTTCTCCCCACAACTCCAGTCTCCTGCCAATGCTTCCCTTGGCTAAACCTAGCTGGAGGCCAGTTAGCTGAGGAGCATGGGAAATGTAGTTTGCAGGAGCTGGCCTTCTGAAGTAGAGAACAGGTAAGAGGAGGACCGGGGCTCATCTGAGGACAAATAAGCAAATAACAGGACATCATGCATTCGATAAAATTATAAACTCTAGACATTGAAAGTACAAAAATAAGGAATCAAACTGACTAATGTGAGAATCTCATGTATTAATAGATTTTGCCTGTGAGCTTCCTGGAAGCCAGGGCAAAAAGAGAAAGCATAATTCTCATTATCTTATATGAGGCCACACAACTGATTCTCCAAGAGAGGCCAAGTTTGTCATGTGACTCTCACAGAGGGGAGACAGAGATACAATGAATGTGTCTTCAATGATGACTTTAAAAAATGGAATCCTGATGAAGACTGAAGGTGGAACACAAGATATACAGATGAACATATTTCAGAATTGGGGTTCAGCAAGGATCCCTCTGGGGACCTCACAGTACCAGCCTAGAACCTGACTCTTGCAGGGGAAGAGTAGGCACGGCTGGCTCAGGGCGGAGCCAGCAATGAATGATCATCCTTGCCTGAGTCAGCGGTCAGTCTCTTTTCTCAGGGCTGGATGTCCAACAGTCTGGGTTGTCCTTTCCGTGGGAGACCTGGTTTAGGGATTGTGTGTGGCTCCCCACGTCATGTATGTTGATCTCACAATAGAAAGGCCTCTGGTCTTGGTTCTGAAGGTCGGAAGCCCTGGGTTCAAGGTACCTGACATTTATGTATCTCAGGTTTCTTATCTGCATTAATAAAGGATTGGCCAGTCAGTTGCCAATCCCGGAAAACCTAAGCATTTTGGTCAAAGGGAATTTAATACAGGGAGTTGGCTAATATTGGGAGGGCTGGAGAAGGAAAAGGAGAGGGTCAAGATCCCTAGAGATGAGTTCTTGTGAGAAGCGAGGGGAACAAAAGGCAAAGAGGTCTTGGTGCTGCTGGGTTTTGCCGCTCCTGGTACCCAGATGTCTGGGCAGAAAGCCAGGGGTCCACATTCACCAGCCGCTGTCGCCTTCCCTGCAACCATTGCTTCCAGAGGCAGTGCCAGAGACCAGGGCCATGGGGCTCCTCCCTTCCCCTTGCCTGCCACCCTCTCCTGGCAAGCCCTAACTGGAGGCTAGCTGACTGGCAGTGTGGTGGAAGATTCCCGCCCTGGCAGTAAAGGAGGTCACTGAGAAGTGAGTGTGGAGCTGAGCACAGTCCACACCCTGCAGCCCACCTCCCTAGAAGTCACAACCATAACAAATGAGAGACTGTGTCACAAGTGCTCAGCTTAAGTGGCTGGTGTGTGGGTAGCTATGATGATGAAGAAACCAGTCGTGCCAGTGATTGGGTCAATGGTTTCACTTGATCATAACAGGCAGGGGCTAATTGTGGGGGAGCAGTGGGGAAAGCACTTAACCAGAACCAGAAGTCCCGAGTTCCTGACCCAGCTCTGCCGTCTATGGGCTGTGTGACCTTGGGCAAGTTGCTCAACCTCTCTGAGCCTCTTGGGTCTCACTGGCACAGTGATGTGAATTATCCCTTCCTAGCCTGCCAGATCCTTATAAAAATCACTTCCTATAAAGGATATGGAAAGTCTTTCCAACTACGAAATGGCATCTAAGAGAGAGGAGGCTTTATTGGTGTGATCTTGTTTTGTGTTTCTGGCTGAGATTTGTTTGTTTGTTTTTGTGGGGGGTGGCTTATCTTCTTTTAGGATAATCCTGGAAATCGAAGAACCAGCCTCGAACCATAATGGAGGCCAGCTGCTCTTTGGGGATGATGGGTACCTCTACATCTTTACCGGAGATGGCGGGATGGCTGGAGACCCCTTTGGGAAGTTTGGAAACGCCCAAAACAAGTATGTTCTGATTTGGTTGGTGGGTGGATTGGTTTATGTACTCTCCTGGAGGGGGAATGACTTCCTCAGCCATGAAACTAGGGCAATAGAAATGGCTTTGGGTCCCAGCTCAGCCTGCAGCTAGCCAGCTGGGGAACCCAGTGCCTTTCTCTTATCAGTTAGAAAGCAATAATGATCATCTCCATGGGGAGGCTTGTTATGAGGAATAAAGATGATGGGTACCTGAAAGGTAGCATCACAGAGCCTCTGGGAAGATGAGATTTTTCTCTGAAGTCCGCCCAGCCCTGCTGGAGCCAGAGGAAGGAAAAGGGTGCTTCCCAGACCAAATAGGGAGTGTGAGCTGGCTGGAGCAGGGCTGTATGGATGAGCATGTGGGTTTTCTACCCCAAGGGTCACCCGAGATGACCCCGAAATTGAAGCAGAGTCTTGCTCTCAGTTCCTCAATTCTGGGCTTGAGAAGATGGCCTGCCACCATTCCCTTCCTTTACACAGACACACCCACAGACACAGTCTCCAGAGTATAGACGAGGATACCCAGGAGTCTCAGGGCAGCCTCCTCCATTCTCTCAGCCCAAATCACAAAACCTTCCTCAGCCCAGAGAGTAAAAATAGCGCATATGATGCTGATTACAGTAATTAAAGTGTCCCCAGTTTGTGACTTGTGCCTTCATATGTGATAGCGTAAGAATCACTGCAGTTTTCTCCTGTATGGGATGTATTTAGAGATGAAGTTGAGAAAATAGAAATTAAGGATTTGTGGATAATTGGACAAGACTTAAAACATTATTTTCCTGCTATGAGCTTTGCCCACTTACATATCAAAGCCTGGAGCGTGGTATGTGGGCTCTGGGGAGTAATCCGAAGCTTGGTGCAGAGGAGGCTGGAGAGTGTGAGAGGAACTCACTGGAGCAGAACCTAGAAGTCCACAATAGGGGATTAACTGTGGGGCAGCTACTGGGGCGGGGGGAGCGTTTTATCATCATGAAAGAGGACACTTGTGTGGTGTCTTTAGTGATGACAGAAATGCTTGGGTGCTGATGCTCTGTGAGGATGTGGGGTACATGGTTGCATAAAATGGGCAGAGCAGCCAGTCCTGCCTTAAGAAGCAGCCCAAAGGGAGTGCACCCAAATGCTAGGGGAAAACCTTGCAGTAAGCGCATCAAAAACTCACAGATGAAGGGACTTCCCTGGTGGTCCAGCGGTTAAGACTCTGCCCCCAGTGCAGCTCAGTCCCTGGTCAAGGAATTAGATCCCACATGCCAAAACCAGGAGTTCCCATGCCCGAACTGAAGATCTCACACGCCTCACCTAAGACCTGACACGGCCAAATAAATAAATAAATACTGTAAGAAAAAGCCACAGATGAAGAGGGTGTGTTCCCCTCTGGACATCTTTAAGCACGTCACAGATTCCATCGTGTGTGACTTTTGTCCTGCAATGAATGAGCCCCAGAAGCTGCTCACCCCAGTGGCTGCATGGAGGTCCAGGCTGCAGCTGCGCCCTGTTCCGCGTGGCTCTGGAGGCAACCTGCTGAGGTCTTGCTCCCAGGCCCCAGAAGCCGATGTTGCCAGGCACCCTGAAGGGACCTCACTTCCCAGTCCAGAGCTGCCTGGGAGACTGACAAGTTGTTCCCCTCTCAGAGCCTGAGTTCAGGATGGTGTGTGTGGAGTGTGGGGTGAGCTGAACTGCTTCGGAGGCGTGTTTGGCCCTCTGACCTGCTGCGATGGCCTTGGGCGCGTGTGTGAGAGAGTAGGCAAGAACCCCACCTCCCACTTCCTGCTAACATCTGCCGCTTTCTCTCCCGTCTCCCTGCCCTCCCTTGTACTCTTACATGGTGCACTTGACTTTGATTGCAGTTATTCATTCATTCACTCACCAAACACTTAATGAGCGCCTACTGCATGCCTGTTGTTGTGCTAGGTGCTGAAAGTAAGCTGTAAATAGACATTATTTTTCTAGTATCATTTTCACCCTGTAGCACAGTCCTGCAAAGAAAGAGAGGGACCATCTAACATTACAGCAGAGAACCCCAAGGCCTGGGGAGGTCAGAAAGTGCGGTGAAGAGCTTGGGTTTCTGCAGCCAGGCTACCTAGACTGGATCTCAGCCCTACGGTCTATGAGGGGTGAGGCAAGCAGGCAGGGGTGCTCCATGGCCCCTCTGAGCTCAGCTGCCCCGTCTGTGAAATAAATGGCGCAACAGCACCCATTTACCTACAAGACTGGGGCTTCCCTGGTGGCTCAGTGGGTAAAGAACCCTCCTGCCAGTGCAGGAGACTGGGTTCGATCCCTGGGTTGGGAAGATCCCCTGGAGAAGGAAATGGCAACCCACTCCAGTATTCTTGCCTGGGAAATCCCATGGACAGAGAAGCCTGGTGGGCTACAGTCCAGAGAGTTGGAAGAGCTGGGCATGACTTAGTGACTAAAGGACAACATAACCTAAGAGATTTGCTGTGAAGATGAAACAAAGCAACAGATGGTAGGTAAGTCAAATGCTTAGGATGGAGCCTGGCACATGGTAAGGTGTCTGATAACGTCAAATTGAATGATTGGGGTTACCCAGCCGGTGCGTGGCTGCTGAGGACTTGAACTTGGGGTCTCTGGCCCCAGAGCCAACTTGCCTTGCACAGGGCGGCCTTGGGCTCCAGGCCCGCTACCCCCAGCCCCAGCCCCGCCCCAGTCGGTGCTTTCTCCCGCAGATCGGCGCTGCTGGGCAAGGTGCTGCGCATCGACGTGGACCGCAACGAGCGCGGCCCGCTCTACCGCATCCCGCCCGACAACCCATTCGTGGGCGACCCCGCCGCGCGGCCGGAGGTCTACGCCTTCGGGGTGCGCAACATGTGGCGCTGCTCCTTCGACCGCGGCGACCCGGCGACGGGCGCGGGCCGCGGGCGCCTCTTCTGCGGCGACGTGGGCCAGAACAAGTTCGAGGAGGTGGATCTGGTGGAGCGCGGCCGCAACTACGGCTGGCGCGCCCGCGAGGGCTACGAGTGCTATGACCGCAAGCTGTGCGCCAACGCCTCCCTCGGTGACCGCCCCACCCCACCCCGCTCCGCGCCCCCGGGGACCCCGTCCCCAGATCTGCCACCCCTCACTCCACGGCTGTGCGCCCACGCCTCCCTCGGTGACCGCCCCACCCCACCCCGCTCCGCGCCCCCGGGGACCCCGTCCCCAGATCTGCCACCCCTCACTCCACGGCTGTGCGCCCACGCCTCCCTCGGTGACCGCCCCACCCCACCCCGCTCCGCGCCCCCGGGGACCCCGTCCCCAGATCTGCCACCCCTCACTCCACGGCTGTGCGCCCACGCCTCCCTCGGTGACCGCCCCACCCCACCCCGCTCCGCGCCCCCGGGGACCCCCTCCCCAGATCTGCCACCCCTCACTCCACGGCTGTGCACCCACGCCTCCCTCGGTGGCCCTCTAACCTCACCTACCGCCCGCGCCACTGGGGACCCCCAATCCTGGTACAACATCCGCCCCCCCATCGGGATGCGCGCTGTAGCCAGCCGCGCGCCCACCAGGGACTTCCCTCGCTTGCTCTTCCCTCCGGAACGGCTCCCCCGCCGCCCTCCCCAAATCACTTCCTGCCCGGCAAATCCTTGCCCTCTCCGTACCATACAAACTTTAAGCATCACCCTTTCTCGTTGACTCTCTGGGGCCCTCCTAGGGACCTCCCACCCCTTGGCCGGGCAGGACTCAGGACCACCCGCGGAGCCTCCGGGGGGCTCCCCCGCAGGCTCACCCAGCGTCTCCTCACTCGGCAGATGACGTGCTGCCGATTTTCGCCTACCCGCACAAACTGGGCAAGTCGGTGACTGGGGGCTACGTGTACCGGGGCTGCGAGTACCCCAACCTGAACGGCCTCTACATATTTGGAGACTTCATGAGCGGGTAAGTGACCCGACAGCAGTTCTGAGGGTCAGGGACCGCAGAGGTGAAAGGTCGGGGAACCCGAATACCACCTTTGACCGCTCTAGGTCATCCGTCTCCTGGAAGCCAGGACCTGTGCCACCTGGCCAGAGAGGTCACCGTGCTGGAGAGAGGGGACCTGGGGATCCAGCTGAGGTCAGCCCCCTGGGCCCCATGGAGCCTTCCTGCGTCCACCCACTGAGCCCCCAGAGAGGGGTTGCTGTGTTGGGGGAAAAGAGGGATGTGGTAAATCACATCCCAAACAGGTTTCAGAGAGGGTTCAAGACCATACCTGCCAAGTCTGATGTGGGTCAGACTCTTTCCCCGGGGGAGCTTACCTCATGACCACCTGTTTCTCCCATTGTACAGAGGGGAAAACTGAGGCCCAAAGAGGCCCAGGGAAGCCACACACCTGGCATGATGTTTTAAAATGTAGCTGAGATGACCTGTGTCCGACCTGGTGCGCTTATTAGCTGTGTGACCTTGAGCCAGCTGCTCCACTTCTCTGAGCTTTAATGTCCTCATCTGCAAAATGATAATAGTACCTGCTTACTAAGCTTATTTAAGTCCTGTTCACACATATATGGGGAAGTTCCCTGGTAGCTCAGACAGTAAAGCGTCCACCTACAATGTGGAAGACCTGGGTTCAATCCCTGGGTCAGGAAGATCCTCTGGAGAAGGAAATGGCAACCCACTCCAGTATTCTTGCCTGGAAAATCCCATGGATGGAGGAGCCTGGTGGGCTACAGTCCATGGGGTCACAGAGTCAGACATGACTGAGTGACTTCACTTTCACTTTTCAGTTTCATACATATACAGCACTTAGAATCTAGAATGCCCAATTTCTGGTTGATTTGTTGTTGTTTTGTTTTATTAATAAAATGGAAGTATCTGTTAGTGACCTCAGGACCTTCCCAGCCTCGTGTGAAATGAATTTTTTTTTTTTTTTTTGGTTGCACCATGCAGCTTGAGGGCTTTCCTGGTGGCGCAGAGGATAAAGCGTCTGCCTGCAACGCAGGAGACCCAGGTTCCATCCCTGGGTTGGAAAGATCCCCTGGAGAAGGAAATGGCAACCCACTCCAGTATTCTTGCCTGGAGAATCCCATGGACAGAGGAGCCTGGCGGGCTACAGTCCATGAGGTTGCAAAGAGTTGGACACGACTGAGCGAGACACTCCCCTCTCACTCCCATGCAGCTTGAAGAATCTTATTTCCCCAACCAGGGATCAAAACCAGGTCTCCTGTAGTGGAAGTGTGGAATCCTAACCACTGGATCACCAGTTCTTAATTATTCGCACCCTAGCCTCTCCACATAAGGGCAATTGAACAGGGTCTCTGTTCAGAGAGGAAGTAAGGAAGCCTGAGGCTGGCAGAATTCTTACCTCTTGCAGGCTGCTGAACTGGGGTGGGTTTGTGGCCATTTGTGTATAGCTGGAGCTGACAGAGAACCTTGACCTGGGCCTCTGGTTGCTGGGTCCTTCTCCCAGCTTGGAGAATCTCCCTCTGGACTCAGTTATCCCATCTGGAAAATGGGTCTAGATGAAACCTCTCTTTTTACCCCGATTCTCCTTTTACTCTTCTGCTACGCCTCCCACCCCCACCCCAGAAATGTCCAAGTCACCTGAACATAGAAATTCAGTGAATTTTGCTGGCACTTGCCAAGCTCCTCTGCTGGGTCAGG
Organism: Capra hircus; assembly: GCF_001704415.2. Taxonomy (NCBI): domain Eukaryota; kingdom Metazoa; phylum Chordata; class Mammalia; order Artiodactyla; family Bovidae; genus Capra; species Capra hircus. The sequence goes on from NC_030828.1 coordinate 63,934,378, forward strand.
CTTCATGCCAAGGCTAGAGCAACAAAGTTGAAGAACACCTTACACCCAAGTCAGGTGTGAGTCTCACATGCTCTTTGGGGAAGCCCAGCACAGGAGCAGTCAGGAGGGCGTCTAGGAGGAGGGGCAACCAAGCAGGGCCTGAAAGTATCCATAGGCGACTAACAAGCGTAGAAGGAAGTAGGGACAAAATCAGCATATTCTGGAGATGCCAAATTCTCCACTCTGGGAATTCCCTGGTAGTCCAGTGGTGAAGACTTTGCCTTCCACTGCAGGGGCCATGGATTCATCCCTGGTGGGGAGCTGAGATCCCATGCGCCTTGTGGCCCTGAAACACCAAAACATAAACAACAGAAGCAATATCACAACAAATCCAATGACTGCTTTTTAAATGGTCCACATCAAAAACAAAAAACAAAAAACCCAGATTCTCCATTTCATGCTCCCAAGTGGAGGCAGCTTCCAAGTGGAGGCAGCTTCCAAGTGGAGGCAGCTCCCAAGTCTACGCAGCCTTGGAGGCTTCTGAACTGGAAGTTGGCTCCTGACTGCCTCCTGCTGGTCAGTGATTGGAACTGAACGGAGGAGGCTGAAACCAAGTTGGTCTTGTTCACCCATGTGCTTCTCCTGGGCTTCCCTGATGGCTCAGGCGGTAAAGAATCTGCCTGCAATGTGGGAGAGCTGGGTTGGATCTCTGGGTTGGGAAGATCCCATGGAGGAGGGCATGACAACCCACTCCAGTATTCTTGCCTGGAGAATCCCATGGACAGAGGAGCCTGGCGGCCTACAGTCCGTGGGGTCACAGAGTCGGACACCGCTGAGTGACTCAGCACACATGCTTCTCCTGCCGTGTACTGGGTTAGCCAAACAGTTTGCTCGGGCTTTTCTGTACATCTAACAGAAACACCCAAACAAACTTTTTGGCTGACCCAACAGCCGGTGCTCAGTAAAGACTGCACACAGGGCAAGTTTCCCGGATGTGGGGTCTGTGCTCTTGCACAGATGTGCTCAGAAGGGCCCACGCTCAGTTTAACGATCTGCTCTCACTGTCTTGAAACTTTTAGTACATTTTGAACAAGGGTCCTTGCACGCTCATTTGGCACTGGACCCTGCACATTATGTGCAGTCCTGGTTGCATGGCTAACAGATGAGTGGATGGGTGGGTTGGTGGGTGGGCTTCCCCCAGGCACCCTGCCAGGCAGGACCCCTCAGCCCATCCTCCTTTGCAGGCGTCTGATGTCCCTTCGAGAGAACCCAGAGACAGGCCAGTGGCGGTACAGCGAGATCTGCATGGGCCGAGGCCAGACCTGCGCGTTCCCAGGCCTCATCAACAACTACTACCCACACATCATCTCCTTCGCCGAGGATGAGGCTGGTGAGCGCTCCTGAGGCCCTTCCATCCGGGCTGCCCCTGCCTGGCACTGACCCCCCACGCCTAGGTGCTTCTGGCCTAGGATTCCCGGGATGGCGTCTCAGGCCTGAGTCACCTTCAGGCTGGAGGGTGACATGTTCAGAGGTCTTGAGCCTTGCCTGGGTGTCAGTTCTCACCTGTCTGAGCTTCCATTTCCTCATCTGGAAAATGGGAGCAGTGGTCCCCCACTCCCACCACGGGCAGAGTTACTGGGAGGGATCACGTGACCCCACAGGTAAGAGTCCAGGGAGGTTATGGGGCCAGGAACGGGTGTGATGGTGAAAAGGCAGGCAAGTGGCGGGAGAGTGCCTCCCTGGGGACCCCCAGCACCCTGGATTCCTGATGGGAAATGCACTGGGGCCTATGAGTGAAGCCGCATTGTCCTCGGAGAGTGGTAGGCACTGCTTTCCTGCCTGTTAGTGGGTCCCCTGTTCAGGCGCTTGTGTTTTCAATGCCAGGAGCAGAGGGGGAGGGGAGAGGAAGAAGGACCCTGGGGGCTGGATCCCGCCTTTGTCCTTGGCCCCGGATTGTCCCTGGACAAAAGCCGAGGGGCCCCCAGAGGGGCCCGGTGGATGCTTGGCCAGGTTACTAGGCAACACCCTCCCGAGGGCCTTTCGAGAGGTGTGCCCCCGCAGGGCCCAGTGCCCAGAGCCCCCGGGCCTGAGTCTGGGAAACCTTTGTTGAACCGACACTCGTCAGAATCTAAGTTTTCACAGGGCAGCCCCAGCCCCCACCACCCTCCCCAAGCCCACTGGGCCCTTGAAAGCCTTTTCTTTTGGTCAGTAGGGGGTTAACATGTTTTGGAAGGGGGGGTGCCCTTTCCCGGTGCACCTCCCACAGAGCCCAGACCCAGAGGCAGGCCCGGGGGGGCCCTTCTGAGTGACACCGAGGGCCAGGAGGAGGCCCCTCAAAGACAGACGGGCTGAGGGACAGTCTGCCGGTGAGCGCAGGCAGGCGGCCCCTGAAGTCATAGAGACCCGGGGAGCTGAGGCCTGCAAACTGCCCCAGCTCCCTGCAGCCTCTGCCTCTTGGCTTGCTCTTCTGACGCTTGTAAATTGCACAACAAGGACCTCTGCTGGCCCAGTGTCCTCCAGGGACAGTCCACACTGCAGAGACCAGGGGGACGGTGTGGCCCTGGGCAGAGCTTAGCAGTGCCATCAGGGATCCCTGGCTGCGCATGGGGTTGGGGGGCCATGGCTTCCCACAGATTAGGCTGGATGGGGCCTTAGAGTGCGCCCAGTCCAGTGCTGCCACTTTACAGATGGGGGAACTGAGGCTGGCTTTTCCTGCCCAGCCTTGGGATGGGGGGGGTGGGGCACTGGACACAGCCTGGCCCCCCGAGGCCTCCCAGAGCAGGGTCTCAAGCTGGAACTCTGTCAGGCAAAGGCAGTCGATGGAGAAGTGCATCCAGGCCAAGGGGGCAGCATGTGCGGGGACCCCAAGTTCCTCCAGGGCCTGGAGTGTAGGTTCAAGGAAGGCTGCCCAGCCAGGGAGGAGCCAGGCCGCTCCCAAGGCCTCTCTCCAGAAAGGTGCCCAGAGACTGGAAGTGATGGCTCAAGTTCACGGCTGTGCCTGTGGACTCTCCAGCAGGGACCAGCTTGCTGGAACCCTGCTCCCTCCCACAGGGTGCATCTACCTCGTGGGCCTATTCCACCCCACCACCCCCACCACGGTAGGGCTGGGGCTCCTGGAGGGAGAAGTCAGAGGGCATTGACCACTCAGTGTCCTGCCCTCCCCAGCCCCCAGTTCCCCGATAGCTGGCTCTACCCTAGTTACACAGGTCACCTCTCAAGCGTCTTCCCCTTCAAGAATTCTCCAGGTTTCCTGGGTCGTGATTCTCAGACACCACCATCATGTAGCCCTCCATGACTGTACCAGCCACCAGGGTCATGCTTTCCTCCAAGCTCCCATCTCACTGCCTGTCCCAGCCTCTCTTTGGGGAATCCACCCGTGTCCTGATCCTTGGGAGAGCTCTTCGCTGCCTCTTATAAGGATGGGAGGTATTAGCATGGCTGAACCATCACACTGAGCCACATGTGGCTTATGTCTAGGCCTCCCAGCTACCATATGTCCTATATCAGCGTGGTCTTGGGGGCAGGAGATGTTTCTGAGTTCAGGGCCTGCTTAACCATTCACCGGCTGTGTGACTTTGGGCAAGTCACTTGACCTCTCTGAGCCTCTATTTTCTCATCTGTACATTAAGAATAATGAAACCTCCTTTTCGGACATTTGTACCTGTGGCTGCAAGGGCCAGGGGGTGGGATACAGGTGAGGAGAGAGCAGAGAACTCAATTCCCCTGAGAGCATCCATGGTCCAGGTGCTCGTAAGTCCACTTCTACAAACTGAGGCTGGAGGGCCTGTCCCAGAGCCGCGGGAGCTCACGTGGGGCCAAGTGCCAGGGCCGGGATTCACACCGGAGACTCCCCAGGCTTGTGCTCTTCTGGCCCTGCTACTGGTCTGGGAGGTGCCTGCTTCTCCATGGAGAGAAGGGGGTCCCTGTCCCCAGGGGCCAGGCAGGGCCTGGGCCCCGGGTGCCCGTGACAATAACAACAACGGCAGTAATAGTTCTCACTGATGGAGCAGGTACCCCACGCTCTTATCCTCACAACAGCCCTATGAGGCAAGCCTGTGGGGGAATTCGGAAGCTGGTCACCAGTAAGCAGTCGATGGGGAGCTGGGCTATGGACCCCCGCTGGTGCTCAGAGGTGTGTGTGCTGGGCATGAGACCAGGCAGGGACCAGGAGTGGGGTCCCTGGGGTCACCAGGAAGGAGGCATGAGCAGAGGTCAGAGCCGGGGTGGGTGCAGGCAGAGTGGCCAGCACCCCGGGAGGCTGTGCTGCAGAGACCCCAGGGTGCTTCTGGATCCCTTTCTCAGCCTCATTTCCCCGTTCTAGGGACTGGAGAGGTACGCTGACCTGGAGCATCTCCCCTCCTGGCTCACTGAGGTTGGGGTGTGCCCCAGAGCCTGAGGTGGGGGCGTGGGGCTGGCCCAGATGGTGTTCCAGGCAACAGTCTCACCCTTTGCTTTGCATCTTGTTCCAGGGGAGCTGTACTTCATGTCAACAGGCATGCCAAGTGCCACTGTGGCGCGTGGGGTGGTCTACAAGATGATCGACCCTTCCAGGTGAGTACCCACCTCCCGCCCATCCTGCCCCCAGAGGGCCTGAGCCCCTTCTGTCTGCCAGGAGCACTCCCCTCCGTTACCGCACTTCCCCTCTCTACCGCATGCTCAGGTGGGTGTGATTGACACCCCCATTTTTCAGAAGAGAAAACTGAGGCCCAGAGAGGGGAAGTGACCAGCTAAGCTCATACTGCTGGTAAGGGCAGATCTAAGATTCAGAACCTCTCTGCCAGCCTCGAAGTCCTGCTGTATTCATAGGTGGTGCTATTGGTAAAAACACACACACACACACACACACACCTGCCAACACAGGAGACGCCAGAGATGCAGGTTCAATCCCTGGGTCAGGAAGATCCCCTGGAGGAGGGCATGGCAACCCACTCCAGTATTCTGGCCTGAAAAATTCCATGGACAGAGGAGCCTGGCAGGCTACAGTCCCTGGGGCTGCAACAGTCAGACACAACTGAAGCAACTTAGCACGCACACTTCCATCCTTAGAAAGGTGCCAAAGATACCAACGGGGGCTGATAACCATGGACCCCACCATCACATTTTTAAAAATTCTTTAAAAAATTTTAACAGTTTTTGTTTTACAGATAAGTTGCCATGATAGCACAGTTTCCCGTATAGCCACCAGTCAGTATTCCCTGTTATCATGGTACATTTGTCAGGATTAAGGACTTCCCTTGTGGCTCAGATGGTAAAGAATCTGCCTGCAATGCAGGAGAACCAGGTTCCATTCCCTGGTCAGGAAGATCTCCTAGAGAAGGGACTGGCAACCCACTCCAGTATTCTTGCCTGGAGAATTCCGTGGACAGAGCACCCTGATGGGTTACAATCGATGGGGTCCGAAGGAGTCAGACACAACTGAGCAACGGACACTATCACAGTTAATGAACCGATACTGGTACTTTACTATTCATTAAACGCCACGCTTTTTAAAAAGTCAGGTACCTCCATACTTTAAAAAAAAGGATTCCTCTGGTTTTTCCCTCATGTCCTTTGCTTTGGAATTCCACCCAGAACTCCACGTTGATTTAGCTACTGTGTCTTGTTAGCTTTCTCTGGTCTATGACCGTCTCTCAGACATTCCTCGTTTACCACACTGTTTTGTTGAAAGCACAGAGCTCTTCATTATTGACATAACTATCAAGAAAAACAGAAGTGCTTGCTTCTTTCCCTCCTCTGAGGTCTTGGCCCCTTTTGGACTGCTGTCGTTCTGGAGGAACACGGGCAGGCTTTGCATTTTTCTTTGTCGGTCTGTCCTTATTTTGCTTAAACATTTCCAGTTTGCAACATCACCCTCAGAAGGCTCGTTTTTGATGGCTGCATAATTTTCTGTTGAGTCACTGTGCCGTGACTGCCTTATCCATCCCTTGGACATTTAGGTTATTTCCAATTTGGAGGGGAAAAACGCTTCTCTAAGGAAATATCACCTAATTCATGCCAGATGCTGCCTGAGACCCACCAACTCCTTTAGTCTGTACAGCGTCCTTCTGGGCTCACGCATGCAAGATTAGTCTTTTCAGTCGTGTCCGAGTCTTTGTGACCCCATGGGCTGTAGCCCGCCAGGCTCCTCTGTCCATGGGATTTTTCAGGCAAGAGTACTGGAGTGGGTTGCCATTACCTCCTCCAGGGGATCTTCCTGACCCAGGGACCAAATCTGCGTCTCTTGCGTCTCCTGCATTGGCAGGAGGATCCTTTACCACTAGCGCCACCTGGGAAGGGTAGCTATTCCCTCCTCCAGGGGATCTTCCCAACCCAGGGATAGACCCCGCGTCCCTTGCAGCTCTCTGGGCTCATGACCCGCCTACAACAGAGGGACCTGAGGCTTAGGGATCTCTGCTCAAGGTCTCATGGGTCAGAGGAGCAGGCAAGAGGCTAGACGCCCCTTTCCCGCACAGTCTCTGACCCTTCTCATCCCTTGCACTTTTCTCTTTTGGAATCCATGTTAAGTTTTTGCACCCACAACATACGGCACTGGGGCCGCATTCCAGAACATTTGGAAAATGAAGAAATGGGAAGTGGAGGGGGTAGGGTGGGGGTCCTCTGCCCAAACATAGCGACTGTGGGATTTTACTGGGTGTATCTCCTACCCTTTGGCAAAACAAAATTTTTTTTACGTAATTTCCTTAAGGAACAAAACTCAGCTGGGTCGGTCTGACGCGTGTGGCTATTATCTGGAGCTCAGAGCAGCCGGAAAAACCACCCTTTCTGCAGCTTGGAGAAGGATGTGAACCAGGCTGTGTTTCAGCCTCGGGGGGCGGGGGGGAACGGCCCATGTCCCACGTCCTCCCTCGCTTTCTCCCTTCTGCCGGGGCTGTTTGAAAGCCACCGGGGTCACGTGGCTGCTTCAGCCTTTGGGCTTTCCCCTCGTGCTCCTGGAACCCATTGAAGTCTTGGACCCACGTGGGCTGGTCCCAGAATAGGGTCGGTCCCATTCAAAGACTCACAGATCAACAGCCAGAAGCTCATTAAAATGGGATTCCATTCCTTCCTTGTGCCCCTCCAAGATGTCCAAGGAGACCCAATTCAGAGCCCTGGCAACCCTTCTCAGGCTCTTTTCTCTCCCGGCGCTCTCCAACCTGGCACTCCAAGGCCCCCAGTTCCCTCAGCTCTGCTGCCAGCCCCGAGGCTCTCCCGCTCTCCCCGCTTTATTCTTCAGATCGACTTAACCTTTCCCTTTGATTCTGTATCACCAGAAATCTCAGAACCAGAGGGACAGAGAGAGACCCTCCTCAAAGGCTGTGGGGGACGGGGGCCAGGATAAGATGCCGGGATGGGGCTACTGTGGCAGCTACAGGAGTCAGACCTGGCAGGCTGAGGAGGAGGAGTGGGGCGCTTGATCTCATCCCAAGCACGCTTCATGCCCTGAGTTAGCAGTGGCCACTGGGGCCCTCGTGCACTTCAGGCAGAGGCTTGAGTGGGTGTTCAGCAGGCTGTTCAGGGGTGTTCCTGTCCTGGGGTTGGGCTCTTGGGGTCTGGGAGGTGTGTGCAGCAGGAGTGTGCTGTTGGGTCCGACTCTCATAGCCCGCCAGGCTCCTCCGTCCAGGGCTTCTCCAGTCAAGAATACTAGAGTGGGTTGCCATTTCCTTCTCCAGGGGATCTTCCCGACCCAGGGATCGAACCTCTGTCTCTGGAGTCTCCTGCAGTGGCAGGCAGATTCTTTACCACTGAGCCGCCTGGGCGAAAGTGAAAGTGAAAGTCGCTCAGCCGTGTCTGACTCTTTGCGACCCCTTGGACTATACAGTCCATGGAATTCTCTAGGCCAGAATACTGGAGTGGGTAGCCTTTCCCTTCTCCAGGGGATCTTTCCAACCCAGGGATCGAACCCAGGTCTCCTGCACTGCAGGCGGATTCTTTGCCACTGAGCCACCTGGGTGCTGCTCCATGAATGGCCACCCTTGTTACAGTCCACACTGGCCCAGGCCTGAACGCATACCTGCCCTTCCCCTTCATGCATGGCTGCAGGGGGTGGGTGATACCGGAAGGACACACTCAGGGTGAGCTCCCAGGGGGGTGGGGTGACTCATGACGGGACGTCCTGTGTGTCGGCAGACGGGCACCACCGGGCAAGTGTCAGATCCAGCCCTCCCAGGTGAAGGTCAGGAGCCGCCTCATCCACTTCGTGCCCAAAGAAAGTAAGTGCCTACCAGCGGGAGACACAGAGGGGGTTTCCACAGCCCACACTTGCCCCTCCCACCCCCCAGATGTGCATGCTCCTAGCTGGGTCTGGATGCCCTTCCTCGGCTCCCTCACTGGGCCCAGCACAGTGCCTGGTACACAGCAGACACTCAGAGGGCGTGGAACTCCTGAAACTCCCTTCCCCTGGTGTGCGTCAGTCCCAGGCCACGGAAGGCAGCTCAGAGGGGCTGCAAGTGTCAGAACCCATGTGGCGAAATAGTGGGTCCCAGGCAAGGCTCACTCAGAGTTCTAGGGAGGGGCAGAGAACGGAGGTCGATCTATATGTGAGCGAGAGTGGGAAGAGTTATTCTCAGCACAAGGGCACCTAGGGGAGGGGACGTTTGGGCCAGGTGTTCTATAAGCTGGTTCTGGTTTTGACAAGCTTTGTGGGGAAGGAAGGGGTGCCAGTCCTCCGGAGGGGCCAGGCAAGGCCACAATGACCGCCCGTGGGATCTAGGGCCCTCTGAAGAGGGTATGCCCTGAGGAGGGGCTGTTCCCGTGGGCTCAAGCTGGGTGGGAACGGAGACAGACCCTGTGTTGTCAGATCTTCCAGTTCTTGAGACAATCAGGATATGCATGCTTGCATCCATCCAGCACATGTATGTGCTTCAGTCTGGGGCTTTAACGCTGAGCAAGCAGATATGGTCCCTGCCTTCTTGGGTAGTTATTATACAATCTTCTGATTTGGAAAATATTGGCAACTAGTTCACAATTTTAAAAACCACCCTGTGGGCCAAAGGAAATATTTCAGTGGGCTGAGTGTGCCCAGAAGGTCTCCAGCTGGCACACTGGAGGTGGGGGTGGGGCAGGAAGAGGGGAACTAGGCAGCAAGGCAGTGGGGGTGCCTGGCCCTGAAGAAGGAGGAGTTTGGGGGAAGGGGTGAGCTGGGTGTTCCGGGGTGGGAGGTAATTCTAGCCGCAGTTGGTTTCAAACCTTGGCCCTTTCCCACTCACTCATGCAGTAGTTTCTGCTCTTCTGTGAGGTCCCGGCTCTGTGCTGGATGCTGAGGCTATAGGAGAAGTCAGACCAGGCCGTGTCCCGGCTGGGGCAGACAGAGAAGTCATTTAGCGTCCCAGGACCCATGGGAGAAGTTGTGCGGGGCGCCTCCGGGACCCAGAGCCAGGAGGAGCTGGAGGGGGTGGGGGCGGGCCCGGAAGGGCCTGGAGCTGATGCGGGTTGAGCCTGGGTGGGGAGGATGGTGCGGTCCAGAGGTGGGGGAAGGGCGGGCTGGGCAGTGAGGGCAGCAGCAGGGCTTTGCAGAATGACCCGAGAAGTGCCTAGCCCCAGCTCCAGATTGGCATCTGTGGGGTCAGGGTGACCCCAGAAGCGCTGTTGGGGACCTCATTCTCAGGGTCTGAGCAGAGGGCAGAACCAGGACCCCTTTCCCTGGGGTCTGCTTTCCGGGGTGGAGGGCTGGGGTGGGCTGGGGCGGCTGGGGTCCCTCTGACCGCAGGCTCTTTCTCTGTGCAGAGTTCATCCGGAGAACAGAGAGCATCCCACGGCCCACCAAGGCTCCCCGCCGCAGCCGCCCCACGGCCGCTCCGCCAGCGCCCACCCCGCGGCCCTCACGGCCCACCCCGCGGCCCGGGCGCCGTCGGGGCAGCGGGCGGCGGCGGGGACGGCCCAGCACAGCCGATCCCGAGCCCTCGAACGGCGCAGTGCGCCTGGTGCGGCCGGCGGGCCTCAGCCCGGGCCGCGGGCGCGTGGAGGTGTTCGCGGGGGGACGCTGGGGCACCGTGTGCGATGACGCCTGGGACACCAAGGCGGCGGCCGTCGTGTGCCGCCAGCTAGGCTTCCCGTACGCTGCGCGGGCCGCCAAGCGCGCCGAGTTCGGCGAGGGCCGCGGGCTGCCCATCCTGCTGGACGACGTGCGCTGCACGGGCAGCGAGCGCAACCTGCTGGAGTGTGCGCACGCCGGCCTGGGCTCGCACAACTGCGGCCACCAGGAGGATGCCGGCGTCGTGTGCAGCCGCGAGGACCCCGATCTGTAGGCGAGCATTGTCCGGCTGGAGCCAGGGAGGCCCCTCCACCCAGGGCGCGCACCTGGTGCGTGGGCCGGGGTCCGAGGGTGGAGCGGATAGTGGGGCGGGTGCCTGGGGTGACCCATCTGCAATGCTGTCCGGTGGATGCGTGGGAGGCGTGTGCTGTGCGCACGTGTTCTCTGTGTGTTTCTGCCTCTGCGTCTACCCGGAAGCGGCAGAGTGTGTGGTGGGGGGTCGGTATGGTCGCTGTGGGCGCGGTGGTTCTGGGTAGAAGTATTCTTCCCTCCAAGCATCTCAAGTAGCAGGCCAGGAGCACAGCCCTGAGCACCGAGGGCAGCTGCCCTTCAAGGGTGGACCTGACCACTGGCGGCATTAACAGAGGTCTGCCGGAGGAGGGAGGGGACCAGGACTGCCCTGCTCAGCTGGGGAGTGGAAGGCCTGCCAGCCAGCTGGATCATGGCCTGAGAAATGCGACCGGAAGGATGTGGACCGGCGGCCTGGCAGTCAGAATTGTGGAGGAGAGCCTGAAGGCATCTAGTGGGACCAGGGAAGGCATCAGAGGGGTGGGTCTGGGGTGACCTGTGGGTGGCGGGAGTCAGGCTGCCCTGGGGAGGGCAGGCAGAGGGCACTAGGTGACTGCTGGGAGAAGCCTCCCAGGCCCAGCCAGTCCAGGCATCATGGTCGCTGGTGAGGCTTCATGTCTCTCCGCTGTCAAGCCTGTGCCGGGACCACCTCTCTCATCTGCATCCCCACCCCAGCCCCTCAGTGAAATCCCAGGGAACCTTCCGCTTCCTCCGGCCCGCTCCAGGGGCTGGCCAGGCTATGGGCCCAGCGAGACTACTGATGCTCTGTCACCCAGGGCTGTGCCAACAGCGTGACTGTTTACAAACCCTCCTTCCCGCCTCTTTTCTCTGACTGGAAGCTGGGGGTGGGGTGGGAGAAGGGGCCCCGGGCCTGCAGTTGCCCTCCTGCTCACAGCTGGAAGTTCCTTTGCCCGCAGATGGCCCCAGCCTGGGCTCATGCTAGGCCTGTCCAGCGGCATCAGTGTGGCTGGGTTCAGCCTCTGATGGGGGGCAGGGAGGAGAAGCAGAGGGGTGGTCACTGGGCAGTGAGAATGGATATGGCCCATGTCCGGGAGGCGGTTGTCAGATGGGGCATCCCAACCCAACCTGGGTGTTGTCCTGAGAGTGCAGCTAGCACTGGGTGGCATGCCTGGCAGAGAAAATGGTGCAGGCAGAAGCCTGTCAGAGTCTCCCAGCTGCTCGATGAAGCTCATTGTGGAGTATGAGGCTGCAGAGAAAAGCTTCAGGGGTTCTTTCCTGGAGAATCCCACGGCCAGAGGAGCCTGGCAGGCTACACAGTCCATGGGATGGAAATAGTCGGACATGACTTAGAGGCTAAACCACAACCACCACCACCCTCTTCAACTCCCCCTACCTCTGCCCTATGTGGGGCTGGCGAGGGCCCCAGATGCTTGTGGCTCGTCTAACCCTGTTGAGCCCCACCTGGAAACCACAATTAATCCCCCACGGGGTGTGGCTTCATCATAAGAACGTGCAGCACGCCTGAACTCATTCAATCCTCAAAACAGCCCTCGTCCTCCCCTTTTACAGATGGGGAAACTAAGGGTCACAGAACTTCAGTATCTTAGTTGAGATATCACCCTGCCAGGGAGAGGGAGGCCAGATTTGAACATGAGCTGACTAGCCCTAATACCTGCCAGCACCTGAACCACTGAAGCCCCTGGCTATACCCGCAGAAAGTCTCAGCTTGCCCCAGGGTCCCCCTGCCCCCTACTGCGGGCTGCCGGCCTCTCCGGGAAATAACTGATGGAGACCCCCGTGGGTCTCCACGGGCAAGCAGGTGGCCCATAGGGACCATCCAAGCCGAACTCCTCACTGGGCAGCTGGGGGAGTGAACCTGGGAGGCTGAGTGTCCCAGGCCTTTGCTCAGATGGGGCTGACCTAAGACTAGAGTCCAGGGGAAGCAGGGTGGCCCCAAGACCCTCCGAGAAGGCAGCGCCATGGCCCTGCCCGGCGAGAGGCCAGACCTGTTGGTCCCTCTGGCCAGAAGCCAGGGGATGGGTTGCAGCATTCTCTGCCTCCTAGTCCAGGGGCTCCTCCGTGCTCTTCCCTGACCCTCCCCACCCAACAGAGCTCCCCTCTAAGTTCACGGCCTGGAGGACATAAGCCTACAAGGCGGGGCCTGGGAGGTGGGTGCCTCCCACTGACCTCAGCACCCACAGCCTGGGCCACCATCTGTGGCCCTGGCACCTCCCCCAAGTGGTGAGCTGGAGTGGCCCAGCCCCCTGCTAGGCCCTGAGTGACGCTGCTGTTTGTGGGGGTAAGCGGGGGAGGTCCCAGGCCCCATCGCTCCTCTGGGCAGTGCTGGCCTTGGCAGGCAGAGTGCTCCTCCTCCCCAGTCTGAAGACCCATCACCCCCTCAGGCTCTGGATGAGGCTGAGGCTGCAGCCTGACTCCTGAGGAGGCTTATAGACTCACTGCTCTTTCATTAGTAAAAAGGGCGGGTAGCTGACATTGGCTGAACACTTACTGCGCCAGGTGCTGTCCTAAAGTTTTTACATATTAGTCACTCTTCAATCCCCTTATTAACCCTAGGAGGTAGGTGCTGTGGTCACCTTCCCACCCATTTTACAGATGTGGAAGCTGAGGCCCTGGGGCCTGAGTTACTTGCCCAATGTCACACAGCCAATATTAGAAACCAGGCTTTGGGCCTGGTCATGTGTAGCTGGGGTCACGGCCCCAGGGAGGGGCAGAGTTGGACACGGACTCCCTGTCCAGTGCTCCTCTCATTCTGCCGCCAGCCTCAGCAAGTGGAGGGAGCAATCACAAGTGACCCTGTCCGCCAGGGACTTGGCTCCTGACCTCCGAGTCTTCCAAGGTCTCTGGGGATGGAGGCGGGTCTGGGCCAATGCTCCCCCGGCTCCCTAGAGGCCTCTTCCCTCATCCCCTCTAAGCTGGGCTCCGGTCAGCAACTAGAGTGACCTCTCAGAATCTGCCCAGAGAGGGCCTGCCTCCACCCAGCGTCACACAGCTCAGTCTAGAGCCCTCAGAGTCACTGCTGCAGGGATGTCCCAGGTGTGGCCCAGAGCCGAAGACTGCATCCTGGGTGTCAGCCTAAGGTAACAATACGCCAGGTCCCCGGCTGGCCTCATTCATTCCCTGTTTACCTGCATCCCTCCAGCAAGCCCCCTCCGAGCAGGGCCCTGATGACCATCCTTTCTCCCCTGGGTGCCGGACAGCTAGAATCAGTGGCTGGAGGCCGCCCAGACACAGGGCAATTTCCAGCTCTGTAAGGTATTCCTGTGTTTCCACCTTGCAAATGCTAGGCTTGGAGACAACACCCGAGATTCTAGACAGCAGGGTTCCAGCCTCGACTGTGTGACCTTAGGAAGGTCACTTAGCCTCTCTGAGTCTCACTGGAAAGCAGAAATAATCAGCAGGATTGTTGGAAGAGAAAAATGAGACAATCTTTACAAACGTGCCCAGGCTGTTCCATGTTGCTTTCTCGATGGAAAGCTCAGTAGCAGGTTGGTGGTGTTCACACCTACTACTTGTCAGCTGCACGAGACACGGTGGGGAAGGGCATGCCACGTGGAGAGACCAGCGGGAGAATGATCCAGCAGCGAATCCTTAACATGAGGGGAAGATGAGCCCCTTCAGCTCACATGGAGAACCCACATCTTCCTGTGGGGAGCATCTGTCCCCTCCTGCCCTGCTGAGGGCTAGCCTCAGGTGTGCAGGATCATTTAATCCTCACATTTACTCCATGTGGTACCCCTGACACTTGGAAGAAAAAAAATGTTGCCTACCATTCCAGGTAAACAAGGAATGTTGCCCGCCATCAAGCCATCAGCCCCTGCAGCCACTCCCTACAGTGTGACTTGAGGGATTTTCAAGCTGGAGAATAGCTGGACACTGGCCTTATATAGTTAAGATGCGTCTGCTGCCATTCAGTCGCTAAGCTGTGTTCAACTCTTTGCAGGCCCATGGGCTGCAGCCTGCCAGGATCCCTGTTCCTCACTACCTCCTAGAGTTTGCCCAAGTTCATGGGCAAGGTTGCTCAAGATGCCTATCTGAGGAATAATTTCAGTGAGCCCAGACTCTGGCGTGTCCAGCACTAAAATCATTAACTTGAGATGTCTGTTTTTTATGGTTAGCAGTCATCTTTTGATGTTTGACTACACGTTTTTTATTTTTGCAAAAACACACATATATATTAATATATGGTGATAGTGGTTGCTTTTGCCAAGTCATGTCCGACTCCTGTGACCCCGTGGACTATAGCCTACCAGGCTCCTCTGTCCATGGATTTCCCAGGCAAGAATACTGGAGTGGGTAGCCATTTCCTTCTCCAGAGGATCACCTCAACCCAGGGACTGAGCTTACCTCTATGTTTACGGGGTTTCCCAGGTGGCACTAGTGTTAAAGAACCTGCCTGCCAATGTAGGAGACATTATATATTTATATATAGTAGCAGTGCTTAGTCACTCAGTCGTGTCCGACTCTTTGTGACCCCATGGACTGTAGCCCACGAGGCTCCTCTGTTCATGGGGATTCTCCAGGCGGGAATACTGGAGTGGGGTTGCCATGCCCTCCTCCAGGGGATCTTCCCAATCCAGGGATTGAACCTGGGTCTCCCACATCGCAGGCGGATTCTTTACCAGCTGAGCCACCAGGGAATATATCTTTCTCCTCCCTTACTTCTTTGGAACAGTTCCTCAGGGCTATCTGAGAGGTAATCTCTGGCTTTAGTCCTCAGTAATGTCCCCAAATAAAACGTAACTCCCAGCTTTTAGGTTGTACATTTATCTCACGGTCAGCCATTCCTAACCAGGTGATCCCCAGGGTAGCTGTGTAACTGGGTCCCAGTTCAGAGAGGAAGTGAACTTTGAGCCAAGGAGCCTGCTCTTTCTTGTTCCCTGGGCTACGGCTGGACCTGTGCCCTGCCAGACCACTCAAGTGGAAGCAGCCACTTCAGAGCCATTTCTTCTGCCTGTACCTCCCTCAGTGATTTCTGCTGGGAAACCACTTCCGGTATGGAAGCCACATGGCCAGTGTCCACCACAGTGGACAGCATTTGTCCAGACCTTCCCAGAGAAGGGCCAGGTGGTTGGCCACGTGCTTCCAGGCGGTGCCCTCTGCTGGGGACTCCCAGGCAAAGGGCCTCCCACCCGAGCCTTAGTGTTTGGTCCCAACACTCTCTACTGCTCCCAGGAGAGCTGGGAGGATCAGAGGAGATGGCGAAGGGACAGAGCCAGAGGTCACTGGTGTTGACCGATGCACCCACTTCTCTTCCTTCCTTAGTTGGACAGGCTCGCACTCACAAATGTACCCTGAGGCTGTTCCATGGCCGCCCTGCACTGTGGCCAGAGCAGGTTAAGATCTGACTCTGGCTTCCCAGGTGGCGCTAGTGGTAAAGAATCGGCCTGCCACTGTAGGAGATGAAAGAGACATGGGTTCAATCCCTGGGTTTTGAAGACCCCTTGGAGAAGGAAATGGCAACCTGCTCCAATATTCTTGTCTGGAAAATTCCATGGACAGGGAAGTCTGGTGGACTATAGTCCAGGGGGTCGAAAAGAGTCACACACAGCTGAGCACACACACTGCCCTCAAGGAACAATCGTTTGGCGTCCTGCCTTCAAATGGCCCCGACCCCTGGAAGTTTCACAACCTAGAAGGGTCTGTCTGCTCTCCCTGGCTGCCTCTCCCCTGCCCCACAGGGCCGGCCAGTGCGTGCCTGTGGCTGCTTCTCACTACCTCCCAGCCCTAGGGAGAGGCTGGTGCAGTCTCTGAGCTGGGATAGACGTCCAGCTTGCAGTGGGTGTGTGTGGGGGTCTCCCCTATGCTTGACCCAGCTCTTAAACCTTGGCTCTCTCTCTGGCACCCTGTATCCCACACACTGTGAACACTCATGATGGGGACTGTCCCCGGCTGTACCTGGAAAGGAGGTGTACAGGCTTTCTCTATTTTTCCCAAATCTCTCAGGATTCTGGCCCACGAGTGGGGCCGGGAAGTGTCCTTTTCTCAGAAACCCAGCAACTTTAAACTCTTTGGACGCCTCCTCCCTGGACTGGAGGATCTTTATCTGGATGAGAACCAGGGCGGGGGCGGGGGGTGGGGAGGCATACCTGGCCCTTTCCATCTACTCCTTTCATACTGGGTCGCTCCTGAGTATAAAGGTTGGGAGCTAAAAAGCCCCAGACGGAAGAGCTGGGCTTTTCTTGGATCATACCTGGATTGGTAAGAGGAAACAGTTATAAAAGGGAAGGAGGTCTTGGTTATTAGTTCAAAGATACCCTTTGGCCACCTTGGGCACACTTCCCATTTTCCCCTTGACCGGGACTTTTCGCACACAGATTTTCAACCACTCCAACTCTAGCTCCTTCGGACCTGGATCAACGCCTAGGACATTGCACCCGCGGTCCCCCACTGGGGCTTCCCCTCGGTCTGAGTGGCAGCCTCGGGTCCAGCCGTGTGCTCTTCACTCGCAGACACAGGCCTCCCTGTGTACCCAGGGTCCTTTTCACCTGCCCCGTGAAGGGAGACACCCGTTTTGGAGGTTGGGGCTTCCAGAGAGAAGTCTGGGAACAGTCGGCGTAATACAGAAATTTAGAGGCTGGGATGGGGTTTCCAGGAAGGTTTAGGGAGAAAAGAAGGGGCCTGGGACTGCGCGCGGAAGGCCATTTATTCGCCAAGGAGGGCGGACAAGACAGCAGGATTTAGCGCCGCCGCAAGGACAGTAAGAGCGGAGGAATTAAGGTTGCCAGGGACAACGCGTTCTGGGCGGAGCTGCTGTTGGGGTGGAGCTTGAGGCGGTGTGGGCGGAGCCTGGGGAGGTGGGGAGAGGGCGGGGCTGAGGGGGTATGGGCCAGAAGCCTAATTGTGATTGGTGGAGATCACGTGCTCTGGGCGTGGCCTAGGAACTGGGCGGAGCACTATTGCTGTTGGGGCGGAGCTTAAGCGTGGGCGGGGCAAATCTGGGGCCGGCCCCGAGAGCTGGAGCCGGAGGCGGAGACGTGGTTGGCGGGGACCAAACGCCCTGGGAGGGGTCGGAACTAGCGGGGGTGGAGCCGAGCGGGGGGGGCGGTGCTGGGTCGCGCCGGGCCTGGGGCCGAGGCGGCGCGCGGCTCTGACAGCTGAGTCGGCTCGCGGCCTCCCGCCCCCTCCATGCCCGGCCCCGACCCCGACCCCGGCCAGGCCGGCCCGGGAGCCATGAGCCCCGGGCTGCTGATGCTGCTTGGCAGCGCCGTCCTGGTCGTCTTCGGCCTCTGCTGCACCTTCGTGCACCGCGCTCGCAGCCGCTACGAGCACATCCCCGGGCCGCCGCGGCCCAGGTGAGCGGGGGGGTGGGGGTGGGGGCCTGGATGGGGCGCTGGAATGGGGGGATCGGGGAACCGCGTCCAAGCTGGCATCCGGGCTGGGGGTCCAACCTTGCCGCTGCGCGCGGCCGCTTGGAAACGGCGGCCAGGCGAGGGGCGCTAACTATTCTTAGTAACAAATTACTCACAGCCGCAGCAGCTGCTCGGCGCCCACCGCGCTCTGCTGGGCCCCGACAACGTGATGGTAGCGACAACCCTGTTAGGTAGACGCTATTGTTACCCCATCGTTCAGACGAGGAGACTGAGGCGCGCAGAGGCAAAGTCACCTGCCCAAGGTCACACAGTTGGTAAGCCTAGATTTAAACCCGGGTCAGCCTGGCTCTTAAAGTGGGCGCTCTTAACTTTGGGAGTTGGATGAGGTCACTCAACCTGGATTGGGGTACACTGTACTTTGGTCACATTACCCCCTCTTATTTTTTCTCCCCTATTTCTGTCCTGGTATCTCCTTTTTGTCTTCTCCTTAGCACTTCATTCCATCCTCCGCTCTCATCCCCATTCACGTTCCCTCCCCCCTCCCCACCAGAAGCTTACCTTTCTGAAGCTTAAATCAAACGTGTTGTTTCTTTGCTCCAGAAGCTTCTCATCACTTTAAAACTAAATCCAAATCTAAACCAAGTCCATTCTGTAGCCAGCAAGGCCCCTGCTGAGCTCTCAGAACCTGCTCTCCACTCTTCTCTCCCCTTGCTTGCTCACTGCTGTCCCCAGTCTTTCTGCACCCACCCACCCCAGCTGCATTCCTCCTCCAGGGTCCACCTGTTCCCCAAGCCCACTTCCTAGCTCCAAACTCCTCAATGGAGCCCTTACCCCCGAACTTACCTCCTTTTCACCTGTTGACTGTTCACCTGTTGACTGTCTGTCTCCCCCCTTTAGAATGTGAGCCCTGGGAGGGCAGGGATCTTGTGTGTCCACATGTGTATCCCCAGCACCTGGCACTTTGCGGATGCTCAATAAATATTTGTTGACTGAATGAATAAACCATGGTATTAGAACACCCTTTGTAAAACCTCAGGACACCAACATTCTGGAAGGCACCCACCTCCAATGCAAGCCGGATGCCCTGCCATGAGAAGCCTGAGTCCCTGTTTGGTGGGTCAGGAAAGATCTCTGTGACTGGGGATGTAGGGAGGCAACTGTTCTCCCTGGTGCCTCTTTGTCCTCCCAGGTGCCCTCTCCCAGCCTTTTCCCTTACTTCACAGCTGTGTTTTCCCCTCCTTCTAGATGATTCTTCCCCAGCCTTCTAGGCTTGGCTTAAATGCCAACTTTGGGGGGAGGCCCTACCTGCTCCCACACCCAAATACATTATGATCATTTTATAAAGTCACCCAAATGGTGCAACCTCTAGTTCAGAGTCTGTCTCTCCCATGGGACTGTATCTGGCTTGTTCACTGCTGTGTCCCTGACACCTAGCTCAGCAGCACTGGTCCATGCAGAGTAGACCCTGGATAAACTCTGATTCAAGATGGCTGGTAAAAGTCTCTTGCCAGTTCGGTTAGGTACACTGTCACCCTTTCAAGTTTTCATATCAGTCATCAACAGCTTGGAACTGTGAATTTTGCACTCATCCAGATAGGCCTCCCCCTGACTTGACCTTTTTGTAAACCCAAGTGCTTCAAACACTGCAGGCCTGGGCCAGTCTCTGTGTCTTGAGAAGACAGAACTTAAATCAAGCCCCTTTCTGCTACTCTCCCCCCATCAATTTTTTGAAATTGCATTAAAAAAATAAAATTAGGTATGTGTGACATGTACCCCTTTAAAGTGTACAATTCAGTGCTGCTTAGTATAGTGACAGAGTTATGCAACCACCACTGCTAGCTCCAGACATTTTCATCATCACAGAAAGAATCCCCATACCCGTTAGCTGTCACTCCTCATCCCCCAAGAACTCCCTGACAACCACTAATTTGCCTTCTGTCTCCATAGATGTGCCTGTTTTGGACATTTCATATAAATGGACTCATACAGTGTGTGACCTTTGTGTCTGGCTTCTTTAGCTTAGCAGAATGCTTTCCAGGGTCATCCATGTAGTAGCATGTGTGTGTGTTTCTTTCCCTTTTATGCCTGGATTCTCCCTGAAATCTTACACTGCAGAATTGACATGTGACCTACAGGGATGCGGGTGAGTGGGTGGAGGAGTTGGGGTCTTTATATAATGTGAATATAATGTGGGTTGGGGTCTTTATTCTAATGAGGTCAACTGAACAGTGCATGTGCAAAAGGCTGTGGATTAAAAATTGGTCACTGGTCAAATACAAAACTGCACTGAAGGAAAGTTCTGGAACCTCTTTTTGCTACAAATCTGATGCTTTGGCATTCAAAGTTTGGGTCCCTAGGCCATCCATGACTGGCAACATCACAGTTGACAAGAAATCTATGTGTGTATTGAGTTTCCAGTAGTGGCATTCACCCCTCGTGCTTTGAGGCTCTGCCAGCCTGAAGGCGGGGAACCCTCTTCCCTGCAAGAGGCAGCTGCTGTGTTCTCCCAGCCTCACTCCTCATCTTTATTCTGCAGGAGTCACCAGGTTGCCCCCTGCTCCATGACGCCCTCCCTGATTGCCCCACTTCTATGTACTCATTACAAACAGCATCCTACTGCAAGAATCCATGTGACATCTGAAAACACAGACCTCATGTTCAGATCCCAGGCAGACACTGTAGCTTCTGTATTGTCACTACTTTGAACTTCCTTAGCAGCCCCACACCCTCCCACCAACCCCCTACCCCAGTGTGGGATGACTGTAAACTTGACAATGAAAAGTCTCTCTCTCTCTCAGTTTTTATTTTGTAAGAAAAAAATTTTTTTTTCAAAACTCCTGGGCAGCATTGGTTCTCTCTGCCCTCTGTTCCCAGCAATGGTGGAGACACATGGCTGGCTCTGTTGGGGGGTGTGCATCCAGTGGGCTTGGGGTGCCCAGCTGAGCACTCCCCCCCACCCCCATCCCTCTAGCACGAGGCAAATTCATGGCCCCTCACCCTCACTTCCAGTGGGTGGCCCACCCCTGAACCATTTCGTGGCTCCCTGCACCCCTCTAGGTGGCCTCACAGTGGGCCCTCCAGATGACTTCTGCTCCAGTAACTGTCCCACACTTTCTCTGCCCACTGGGAACCTCAGATTCCCACGGTGCCCATCGCGGGATTATCAGAAACTAGGCTTGCTGAGCACCAGGCAGGGGAGGGGCATTTTTGCCCGCCCCTCCCTCCCTGTCTGGGCTGCTCTGCCATATGCTGTCTGCTACCAGAGGCACACCAGGTGGGCTTCTGTCTGCCCCTCCGGGTGCCAGGAGTCTCCCGGCACCTCTTTCCTTCATCCTCACCGGCTTGTTTCTAACGCCTGGTCTCAGCGCTCCGTCTTCGCCTCCCCAGCGCCCCCTGTAGGAACAAGGAGGAACGGGCCTTAGACGCCTTTCTTGCCTGGCCGCGGGGACCCCGCGCCACTCCACGCCTTTTACCTTCTTGAAGTGTCGCTCATCTTCCTGCCCAGGTGGCTTTGGACTCTGCTGCTTAGGGTAGAGATTCTCAGACAGGTATGGGGGAGCGAGGAGGGTCTAGACTCAGTTCTCACTCAGGGGACTCAAAGCTGAAAGCATTCTCCCCAAACATGCAACTTTGGGGAGTGTCCAGGGATGCTGGATTATTCTGGAAATGAAGCCAGTCATGTGTGATGCCCACAGTCCATCTTGCCGCAGGTGGCGTGGCGTAAGTTCAAAGCCACTCACCTAGAGTGGCTTCGGCGGCCCACTGAACTGCCTTCCGCCCAGCCACTGGAATGAAGTCCTACAGTCCCGCATCTTTCTCCACCAGCCAGCAGACGCTTAGCCTTTATTCTCCCCTCTTACTTCCCTGAGCAAATGAGCAGCCTGACCGAACTTCCTTCCAGGGTTCTGCTGTCACAGCGGCCCCCTTCCCTGCACCGCTTTGCTGGGACCTCGATGCTCCTGGCCGAGGACGCCCTCCTCCTCCTCCACCGCTCAGCAACCGCTGCATTGCCCACCCCGCCCCCATCGCTCCTCCTCCTCTTCTGCATCGTTCCTATTTTTATACGATAGGCTGTAAAACAAACCTCCTCCCCCTCAATCCCTCCAGCTGCCGCCCCCCCATCCTGGCTTTGCACCCCAGTGGCAACACCCCCTCCAAAGCCTGCCTGTTTTGGGCCCCCCGTTCGCCCCTTCCCTTCTCTCTAGAATCCCCCACCCCTTGGGCTCTGACCCCCGCCTCTCCACCCAGTGGGTTTTGGTCAAGGCCCCAGTGACCTCCACGGAGCCGGGCAGCTGGCTTAGTGCTTGGTGCCCATCTTGCCTGGCCCCTCCGCAGCCCGGGACAGGGCCAGTCCCTGCCTACCTCCTGGAGCTTGTCCTCACAGGCTTCCCCTGTCTGTCTCTGGCCTCCCCACCTGGCAACTCCTGCCCAGTCTCCCTGGGTGGTTGTCCCCTTCCTACCTGTGCCCCCAACAGCGGCTCACTCTTGGGGCCTCTTCTCTGCACCCACCGCTTGTGGTCTACCCATCTGTAAGCCCCACTTCTTTGCTGAGGGCTCACACTGATATCTCTAGGAAGGAGCTCTTTGCCCAACTGCAGTCTCAGGGGACTGCCTGCCT
Organism: Capra hircus; assembly: GCF_001704415.2. Classification (NCBI taxonomy): domain Eukaryota; kingdom Metazoa; phylum Chordata; class Mammalia; order Artiodactyla; family Bovidae; genus Capra; species Capra hircus. The sequence continues at coordinate 63,956,564 of NC_030828.1, forward strand.
GCATCCTTTCCACGTGAGATGGGCAGCACACACCTAGCAGCTCCAAGGCTGGCTCCCAGTTTCATCCACTTGTCTCAGGCTGGTTGCCAGATGCCCATCCTGAGACGAGAATTGACGTGTAAGCAGTCTGGGGAAGGTGATCCTGGTGGGGTTGGAGAGAGAAGGTCAGAAGCCTAATAAAGCAAGTTACCTCTGGGGGCAACTGAGATGCAACCTCCTTGGGGAACTCTGGGATCCAGTGGTCCCTGCCTAGAGGTGGAGGGAGAGGGGATCACTGATGGAGGGCTGGTCTAGGGGCTGTTGGGCTGGGATTTCCAGCCTGCCTCTCCCGCAGGCAGAGCCAAGAGAGCACAGAGCACGGTCTCGGGTGCTGGCCTTCGGAAGCCGGCCTTCGGAAGCCCCCACCTGCAAGGATAAGGGCAGGGGGCGGGCATGCAGCGTTTGCTGCCGCCAGCAGCTCCCCCTCCCAGGCCTCCTCACCTTGGTGAATGGCAGCTCCAGCCAGCCTCCCAGTGGCCCAGGCCAAAAGCCCAGGGTCATCCCTGACCCCTCTCTCACGCCCCACGTCCAGTCCTTCAGCCTGTCCCCTTGGCTCCACCCACCTTCATGCATTCGGCGTCTGACATCTCACCTCCACTTACGGCCCCTCACTGCTGCCCCTGCCTCCACCTCTGCCTGCCCTGTTTACTCTCTGCCTTGTAGCAGTGAGGTCGGTTCATTTAAAACCCAAGCCAGATCCCGTCTCTGGTTCTGCTCAAAACCCTCCTGTGGCCTCCACTTCAACAAGGTCAAAGCAAAAGTTTGGATAACAGTCTGCAGGGCCGCACATGATCTGAACCCCATCCTTGGCAATCCCATCCTGTACCACTTTCCCTCAAGCATTCTGCTCCAGCCACACCACCTCCTCGCTGTTCCTTGAATTCAGCAAGCATGCTCCTACCTCAGGGCCTTTGCACCTACTATTCCATTTGCCTGACATGCTCTTCCCCTAGGTACCTGAGTGCATGAGTTCCTCACTCCTTGTACCTCACATGTCACCTTCTTAAAGTGATGTTGCCTGTTTAAAATAACCCTGCTACATCCATCCCCAGCTCTCTTTATTTCCCCCAACTCTGATTTTTCTCCCATCTGACTTCCTGTTTACTTACTTGTTTGTTTATTTTATTTTATTTTTAAATTTTATTTATTTTTTTATTTTTTAAATTTTAAAATCTTTAATTCTTACATGCGTTCCCAAACATGAACCCCCCTCCCACCTCCCTCCCCATAACATCTCTCTGGGTCATCCCCATGCACCAGCCCCAAGCATGCTGTATCCTGCATCAGACATAGACTGGCGATTCAATTCTTACACGATAGTATACATGTTAGAATGTCATTCTCCCAAATCATCCCACCCTCTCCCTCTCCCTCTGAGTCCAAAAGTCCATTATACACATCTGTGTCTCTTTCCCTGTCTTGTATACAGGGTCGTCATTGCCATCTTCCTAAATTCCATATATATGTGTTAGTATACTGTATTGGTGTTTTTCTTTCTGGCTTACTTCACTCTGTATAATCGGCTCCAGTTTCATCCATCTCATCAGAACTGATTCAAATGAATTCTTTTTTACGGCTGAGTAATACTCCATTGTGTATATGTACCACAGCTTTCTTATCCATTCATCTGCTGATGGACATCTAGGTTGTTTCCATGTCCTAGCTATTATAGACAGTGCTGCGATGAACATTGGGGTACATGTGTCTCTTTCAATTCTGGTTTCCTTGGTATGTATGCCCAGAAGTGGGATTGCTGGGTCATAAGGTAGTTCTATTTGCAATTTTTTAAGGAATCTCCACACTGTTCTCCATAGTGGCTGTACTAGTTTGCATTCCCACCAACAGTGTAGGAGGGTTCCCTTTTCTCCACACCCTCTCCAGCATTTATTGCTTGCAGATTTTTGGATCACAGCCATTCTGACTGGTGTGAAGTGGTACCTCATTGTGGTTTTGATTTGCATTTCTCTAATAATGAGTGATGTTGAGCATCTTTTCATGTGTTTGTTAGCCATCCGTATGTCTTCTTTGGAGAAATGTCTATTTAGTTCTTTGGCCCATTTTTTGATTGGGTCGTTTATTTTTCTTGATTCTGTCTCGCCCACCAGGAGAATGTGAGTTCCATGACCCAGGAAACCCCAAATGCAGTTTTATTGCCACCCATTCTGGAAGCTACAGTAAGTGAGCTTGGCAGGAATAAAGTTAAACAGGAGACAGGAACTCACCAGTACCTTGAAATGTGCCTAAAGCAACACCAAACAGGCTTGTTTACAATCTGGTTATCACACTGCTGACTTAGCATGCTCAAAATATGCCCTGGTGAGAAGGGCTGCAGGGCACCCAGGTACCAGCCATGCCCTTGGGGCCAGGTGACTTCCTTTTCCGAGGCTCAGTTGCCCTGCCTGTTAACTGGGTTAGTAGTAGACCTGCTTCCAGAAGGTGTGAGGAGTTCAGATGGAGTCAGGCTCAGCATGGTGCCCGGCATTTAATAAATGTTCAGTGAATGTCTCAGGGTATTCCCCCTGTGGTTCAGTTGTTCAGTCGTGTCTGACTCTTTGCGACCCCATGGACTACAGCACGCCAGGCTTCTCTGTCCTTCATTATCGCCCAGAGTTTGCTCAGATTCATGTGCATCGAGTCAGTGATGCTATCCAACCATCTCATCCCCATCGCCCTCTTCTCCTTGTACCTTCAGTCTTTCCCAGCATCAGAGTCTTATCCAATGAGTTGGCTCTTTGCATCAGGTGGCCAAAATATTATTCCTCATGCCAACCCCCAACTTCTGCACCAGGGAGATGGTTTTATCCTTCTATATCTTTCTAATAAAACTTCTGGAGCCAATCAGCCTGGGATTTGCATCCTGCCTGGTGACCCTGAGCCAGGGCTGTACCTCTCCATGCCTCAGTCCTCCCATCTGTGAAGTGGGCCTGATAATACCGACTCCACAAGGTCCTGTGGGGAAGGGAGCACTCTTTGATGGTGACTTCCAGAGACCTTAATGTTTCCCATTTCTTCTAGTTTCCTTCTAGGACACCTCCCCTACTTTTGGAAAAAGGATGAGGTTTGTGGCCGCGTGCTCCAAGATGTGTTTTTGGATTGGTGGGTCCTAACTTGGTATTTGTTGCTCCTACCCCAGCCCCCACTGCTCATGGGCCAGCTTCCCTCCACCCCCAGTCCAGCACACACTCCCCTCCCTGGCCCAGGCCATTCTCACCCCCAGTAGTTCCTCTTCTAGGCAGACAGGCAGGTTCATACAAGGTGGGTTCAGAAGGCAAGCTCCAGGAAGTCCCGGTGGTCCAGTGGTTAAGAGTCTGTGCTTCCAACGAAGGGGCATGGGCTCAATCCCTAGTTGGGAAACTAAAATCCCATATGCTATGTGGTATGGCAAAAAAAAAAAAAAAGGAAACGAAGAAGAAGGCAAGTTCTGCCTTTAGCCAACTTTGCATGGCTTTAGACCAACCATCGGAAGCTCTCTGAGCCTCAGTTTCTTCATCTGTAAATTGGGTGTGTGTGTGACTATGTAACAGTCATTGGTGTTTGGGATGGGATTTTACATTTCTCAAAGCCATGATATTGCTTGATTCCCAGCACAACCTTCTGGGGCAAAGAAGAAGAGTAGAAACCCTGCTTTCATGGATGTGGAAACAGAGGCCAGAGAGGGATGCAATTCAGCAGGGTTGACACCAAGGCAGAACCTAGGCTCCAGACCCCTGTTGAGTGCCCCCCACCCCTGGGGTGAGATGCCCTGTTTCTCCAGCTGAGCCCGGGTTGATCTGATGATGTGCACATCTCTGGTAGTTGACAGCCTCCTTCGCATCACTTTGGTTTCCAGGGCTAAGAAGTACGGGCCCGTTGTCCGGGTCAATGTCTTCCACAAAACCTCGGTCATCGTCACGAGCCCCGAGTCGGTCAAGGTAGGGAACGGCGTGGATTTGAAGGAGAGCCCGCCCCTTCCCTGGTTGGGGGCATGAAACACTCCCCCAGGGACTGTGGGAGAGACACTGCAGAGTCACACGGATCTGGGCTGGTCCCCAAGGATCCCAAAGGGAACAGCATCTTCCTCTCTAACCACCCACCTTTTGTTGGTAGCGGTGGGAGGGGGTGCTCCTAAAAGCAGGGCTGTTTGATGTAGACAGTGAGTTACTGTTCGACTCTTCTGGGTTGAGAACTGGTACACGTACGTCCAGTTAGTCCACCTCTCTGAGCAGTTCCTTCCTCTGCGAGCTGGGGCTATAACCCCTCTCTTTTAAGGCTCTGATGAGAAAGAAATGTTGATCCGTTTATTTAACAAATGAAGGAATAAATAAAGGGTCAGATTTTGCTTCAGCATGCACTTCTGTGTACTTTCCAATTATGAACCCATTTAATTGGTAGGGACTCTTTCCGGTCCTCATCTTGGAAGCGAGGAAACGAAGGCAGACAGCATAAGCTGGCCTGTAGTATGTGCAGGATCACGTCTTCCACCCTGGTACTGAGAATGGGCATCAGACAGTCTACTTTGAAGTTGGCAGAATTGGGCTCTGCCGCCAACTGGCTGTGGAACCTTGGACCATTTACATTGTCGTTCTGGGCCATCGTTTCCTTGTTTGTCAAATAGGGATGCTGCTGCCCTCGCAGATGGTTATAAGAATGAAATAATGCATGTGAGCCACCCAGCCCATGCTTGGTGCACAGCAAGTGCTCAGTAAATAATGGTGCTCTTATTCTCCTAGCGGGTACCAAGCTGACTTGTGGGCGCAGTGCTCTGCTTCAAGGGTGGCTGTGGTGATTAAGAGGGATAAAATACAACTCTGTGTCTAGATCACGAGACAAGTGGAATGACCGTGATGTCTCTAACAGGACGTTAAAAGTCATTTTATTATTATTTTTTTTAAAAAACCTCATTGCAAATTCAGACACAGTTTAAGACTTTTTAAAGCATGCTACCAAAAGCCCTACACGAGACCTTCATGATGTTCAATGAGAAAAGAAATTGAAAGATATATATTAATATGATGAGTCACATTGACTAGCATTCAGGTGTTAAACCAACCTTGCATTCCTGGGCATGATACAGTTTGTTGTTGGTTACATGGACACAATTTACACATCTTTTGTTAAGAACTTTTGTTTCCATATTTATTCTTGATCCCTGACTTTGGAATCAGGTTGATAGGCCTCATAAAGTGAGTTGGGAAATGTTTGCTCTCCTCTGTTTTTTGAAAAAGTTTATATAGGTGTAGTGTTATTTCTTCCTTGATTGTTTGCTAGAACTTACCAGTGAAGCCATCTAGGCCTGTCATTTTGTTTAAGGGAAGTGTTTTCTGTTTTCTTTAAATTATACAATCAATTTTTAAGATTGATATATGACCATTTGGATTTTTTATATTTTCTTGAGTTTTGCGTCATTCAAGGAATGTGCCTAGTTCTTCTAAATTGTTGAAATTACTGGTATAAAGTTGTCTGCCATATTTATTTATTATCTTTATCATGTATACTAGCTCTGTGGTGGTGTTCTGTTTTGTTCCTGAGAATAGCGATTTCAGTTTTACCTTCTTGAATAGACTAGCAAGAGGTTTTTTTTCCCCCAATCATGTTAGTTTTATTCCTTTAAAGAGTGCTGGACTTCATCAAATTGCCTGAATTCAAATCCTGTGTCCATCATTTCTCATGTCTGCGAATTTGGGCCAGTTTTTCATCTAGGTGTAAGAAGAGGGTAGAAATGCCACCCACATCTTAGGGATGATGGGGCCTTAAATGAACAGCAGGATGCCGTTGTGTTCTGGAGCTTACAGAGCACCTGCTGTGTCCAGGCGCCATTCTCCACACTCTTGATGTGGAGCTAACTCACTCTCACAGCAGCCCTACCAGGCAGGCACTCTCCTGATTCCCATCTTGCAAAATAAGGAAACAGGGGCAGAGGGGGTGAGTAACTCACCTAGGGTCATAGAGTCAGCAAGCGGTAGAGGAAAGATCTTTGAGCCCAGATTCAAATTTAAGCCAGCAGAGTCCACAGCCTGAGCTGTCAAACCCTAGGCGGTGCTACCTCAAAAGCTGTTTGCTAACTTTACTGTTGCTACCATCCTGCTCTTGGTGAGGAAGTGGACCCTTCTTCCAGGAAGCCTTCCTTGACTTCCACGATTAGGTTGGCACTAACAACGCTGAATCTTTGCTGAGTGCCTCTTCTGTGTCCTAGAAGCCCTCCCACCAGGTTTTTTCCCCTTTCCTATTCTGGTTTCAGAGCAGTCCATGCCTTTTCTTGTTTTAGCCACTGTACAAGGTGGTGTGGTGTGGGCTCCTGAGCGTGGGTGTTGGAGTGAGGAAGCCCCCTCCCCGGCATCATTCCCCAGATGTGTGACCACAGGAAAAAAAATCCCTTCACCCCCTATGCCCCGTTTTCCTCATCCCGGAAAGACAGGACTTCTAGAGGAAGTAGGTGAGATCACACGTACGGGTGTTCCCACTGTCGCTGGCACTCAGCTCAGGGTGACTTTTTGGAGGTGTGTTTCACAAGAGCCCAGAAAACTGCTGAGTCCTCTGCAGCCTCTCATGGGGGCACAATCTCATGTTGCTTTTTCGGGGATATTTAGAAGTTCCTGATGTCAACCAAGTACAACAAGGACTCCAAGATGTACCACGCGATCCAGACTGTGTTTGGCGAGAGGTAGGATTCGAGGGGTCCCGGGGGGCAGTCTGGGAGGGCCTCCGGCTGCTAGTGGAGGGTCCACAGGGTCCAGAATGTTGGATGTAGCATTCAGTCCCAATACCCCGGCTGCCAAGCACACAACAGGGGCCATCCATGGTGGGCACCGCTCTTGTCTTCAGCAACTTCCCGGTCCTCCTTTCCCCTCCAGGTGGGAATGGGGGGTCACTGAGGTTGGGACACACAGTCACCCCGTTTCTTATGTATTTGTTATGGTAAACTCACATCACATAAAACCTACTTTCTTAACTACACTGGATCTGATACATTCTCCACGTGCATAATTGTCACCACTGTCTGGTTCCAGTACATTCTCATTACCCTGAATGAAAGGTGAGCTGACCCTGTCAGGCAGTCAGTTCTCATTTCTTCACCCCGTTTCTCACATCAAGCATCTGTCTCTCTTGCAGGCTGTTTGGCCAAGGCTTGGTGTCCGAATGTGACTATGAGCGCTGGCACAAACAGCGGAGGGTCATGGACCTGGCCTTCAGCCGGAGGTGAGCGAAGCCACAGATGGGCCCCAGCGGTGTCACGGCTGGTTGCTCAGAGGTGGTGCTGGGCTCCCAGCCTGGGTGGGCTTGGGAAAGGCGCACCTGCATTTGAAGGGGCCTCACTTGGGCTGAAGGGAGAGAAGAAGAACACTGCATCACTGATCAGAGAGAGAGAGAAAGAGACAGGCAGGCCCGGGGGTGGGGGGCGGGAGTAGAGAGGCCCCCGTGTGGTTTGTGAGCATCAGGATCTGAATGACCTCAGTGCCTGGAGGTGTGGGGGTCCCTGCCCACCAGCCGCTCCCCTAGTTCAGATCTCATCTCTCCTCATCTGGACTTCTTCATTTATTGTTTTCATTTGAGGGTAACTTTTTTTTAACTTTTAATTTCTGTTTCTAAAATTTTTTATTGGAATATATTTGATTGACATTGTATTAGTTTCAGGTATACAGCAAAGTGGATTGGTTGTACATATACACGTACTGACTCTTTTTTAGATTATTTTCCCATATAGGCTGTTACAGAGTATTGAATAATCCACAATCCATATTCAAATTTTGTCTTTTTTGTAATGACAGCTATTTTTTCCTTGCCTAGGATCTAGTCCAGGTTCATGTGTTATATTTAGTTACCATATCTTTTTAGCCTCCTTTGTTCTAGAACAGTTCTTAGTCTTTCTTTGAATTTCTTGACCTTAAGATTACTGGCCAATTTTGTAGAATTTCCTGCAGCTTTGTTGGTCTGCTGTTTCTTGCTCCATAACCCTCGGTTTGTGCCTTTTTGGCAGGAATGGCCCAGGAGTGATGTTGCGTCCTCCTCAGGGTGTCGTATCGGGAAGCTTGTATAGATTTGTCCCTTTCCTGGAGATGTTAACTGCTCCCTTGCTTAAGAGCTTCTGTTTAGTATATAATCTGTGTGACGACCACGTTAACCTTTTCGCTTAGAGTTTTATCCCAGCCTCCTCCCCGGCCTCCGTGCCTCCTGTCTCCCTCCTCTGATGCATCTACCTCGCCACCCTGGGGAGATCCTGCTGACTCAGATCTAAGCATACCTCTCTCCTGTCCTGAAGCCTTCAGCGGCTCCCTATGATCTGCAAGATGAAAGTCAGACCTCACCCCCCTCAATCTGCTCCTGAGACCCCGCCAACCTTCGGACCCTCTCTCCTCCAGCTTTCTGGAACTGCTGGGTTCTCTCTGGCGTCTCTGCCTTTCTTGCTGCCACCCCCCTGCCCTCTGTGTCACCCCAGGGAATTCTTGCGCCTCCTTTGATACCCAGCTAAGATGTCACTGCTTTGGGGAAGTGTTTCCTGACCTCCTAAGACTGAGGTCATGTCTCCTATCACATTCGCTGCAATGTTTCCCTTTCAGTCTGCCTCCCTCCCTAGACGTCAGGTCCTTAAAGGCAGAAGATGCATAGTGTCCCTGGACCCTACACCCAGCCTGGCACCCGGCTCTGCACAAGCCCTCCAGAAACGTCCATAACGTGAATGAATGCCTGGAATAATGTTGGTTTTACTGGAATGTTGCCAGGAATGATAAAAGGAATAGACTAGGAGGCGGCATTTATTGAATAGATGCTTGTGCTGAGCACCAGGGTTATGAAGGCCAGCCGAGGTGACATAGTCCCGCCCTCAGGAAGCTTTGAGATCATCGGAGGACATGGATTCTAATCACATGACTGCTCACAGTGCTCATGGTGTCACTGTCTTGGTGGGCTCTCTCTAGCACACTGAACCTCATGCTTGAACTGCACTTTACATTTTATTAAATGCTTTTACAGATATTTTTATTTAAATTTTTTAAATTGCGGTAAGATACACATAACATCGCATGTACCATTTTGTCCATTTTTAGGTGTACAGTTTCAGTGGTATTAAGTATATTCATATTGTAGTCAACCATCACCACTATTTTTATTTTTTATTTTCACAATAAGGTAGTTGTCTAAGTTACATTTTATTGGAAACACAAAATTCACAAAGTTGTATGAAAGAAAAGTTGGATGATTCCTGTGTTTATGAAAGTGTCAGTGACCATTGGTGAATCTGAATTCGCTACCAGGGGTAAAAAGGCAGGAACCACTGGTGAGTTTCACCTCCAGCCATTGCACACAGAAAATCATCACTGCTGCTGCTGCTGCTAAGTCTCTTTAATAAAACTGTGAGAGTAACTGCCAGTTTCTGCTTTTTCAGGTATTAATTTTGCTGAAAGGCCTTGGTCCCAGTCATTCCATCATAAACAAGGGGTTGGGGCTTTCCTGTATGGCTAACGTTCTAGTCTGACATTTCGTACGTGCAGTAGCTGTAAGGGATTCAGTACTGGTGTGACAACCATCCCAGAGGACCCAAATAGTCAATTAGAATGTGACTTTTTTTTTTTTTTAAGAAAAAGACAAAAAAAAAAAAGAAAAAGACAACTACAAGGAATCTTGCAAATTAATATATACTTGCAAACCACACAAGTGTGAGAAAAAAAATCAAGAGTACTTTGAGGGGCATAGATTGAGCGCTTCCCTGGTGGCTGAGTCAGTAAAGAATCCACTGCAGTGCAGGAGACTGTCTGCAATGCAGAAGATCTGGATCCGGTCCTTGGGTTGAGAAGGTTCCCTGGAAAAGGGAAAGGCAACCCACTCCAGTATTCTTGCCTGGGAAATCCTATGGACAGAGGAGCCTGGTGGGCTACAGCCCATGGGGTCACAAAGAGTTGGACACAACTGAATAACTAAACCACCGCCACCAACACCCAGGCTTAGGAGACATTTTCCTGAGGATGTGGCATTTGGGTGTCCATCTGGAGAGCAGACAGATGTTAAGGTGCTAGTGCAGTGTAGGGGTTGAGGATGGAAGGGGAGAGAGCTCAGGCAGAGGGGACAGCATGCGCAAAGGCCCTGAGACAGGAAAGAGCGCCGTGCTTCAGAGGAGATGAAAGGCCGTTGTAACAGGAAAGCAATAATGCAGGTGGGGATGAGTAAGAGCAGACAGCCTCCTGGGCCCAGGTGAGGGTTTCCCCTCCCTCCTGAGAGAAACAGGGTGCTTCAGAGCATTTTAGGTGGGCAAGGATGAGATCAGAGTGGTGCTTTCAGTAAAGTCCTGGACCATAGAGAATAAGATATGCAGCTGTCATGGGATGGGGGCAGTAGTGACCACAAGGATGCCAGGACCTGTGCTAGAGCTGGAAACCAGAGAAGAGCTGGCTGATTGTAATGAAGAACTAATAGTCTTTCCTAACTAAAAAAGTCACTCTTTTTCTCTCTCTCTCTCTCTCTTCCACAATTTTCTCTTTTTATTGGTTTTAAACACCTCTTATTTGGAAATAATTTCAAATTTCTAGATAAGTTTCAAGAATAAGAATAGGAGAGAAAACATTCTTATGCCCTCTACCCAGATTGCTAACATTAAAAATTACTTTTAATTTCAAAAGCAAAAAAAAAAAAAATTTCAAAAGCAGCACTTTCTCTTTGTAAAAATTCTGAAATATGTAATGTACAAAGGAGCAATCTTCCCTCTTTCCAATCCCTCAGGGATACCGCTTTTGTGAATTTGGAGTATCTTTCCATACCTCTTTCTAAGCTGTTTGCCAGGCAGACAAGTCAGGTAGCTATCCTGGGGCAGGGGCACTGTGGGTTGAGAGTTCTGGGTCTGAAGACTCATTTCTGTTGGGCACCTTGATTGCTCAAGGACAGAGAGTGAAATGAGATGATTAAAGGCTGAAGATGGTGGCCTGGGCAGGTAAGGACAGTGGGCAGTATGAGCAGAGAGGTCAGAGGGGAAACCTCCTGGACTCTTAGAGGCCCTAGAGGCCTTTACTTCCTCCCTTCCCGCCCCCCCCCAACCCCCACACTGTCCTCTGGAGTTTCTACATTGCCACATCTCCTTGGAGTCAGAGTTGAAGGGCCCAGTGGCAGAAAGGGTACATGTGGAATCATTAAAAGAAGCATAAAGGGACACGAGCCATCTTGAGTGGAAGGGGATTGGGAACCCAAAGGCTTAGTTTGATTATTGCAACCCCAACCTGTGAGCTGGGTCTTGTGGGGAGATCAGAAAGGCTGGGGGAGGCCCCCATCACCACTCTGCACAGTGTCCGTCCAGAGAGGGGACAAAAGATGTCCGCAGGTCTGAGCTGGTCCCAGTGGCTGCTGATGCCTATGCTGTTTCCCCAGCTCCTTGGTTGGCTTGATGGGAACGTTCAATGAGAAAGCAGAACAGCTGGTGGAGATCCTGGAAGCCCAAGCGGATGGTCAGACCCCAGTGTCCATGCAAGACATGCTGACCTGTGCCACCATGGACATCCTGGCCAAGGTGATGGGAGGATGGTGGGGTGGGGCTGGGGCAGGCCACACCAGCAATGGGCTCTTCTTCCCTCCTTTTTCCCTTCCTTGCTTCCCTCCCCTCCCTCCTGCTCCTCCATGTATCAGCCACCCCTTCTCTGCGCTGGGAGGGTCATCTCCTTTATTTCCTTGAACATTCGGAACAACCTGTAGTGAGACTGGAGCTACTAACTCATTCTCTAGACATGGACATGCAGAAATGCAGGGACTGGCTCTTGGCTGGTCAGTGGCAGGACCAGGACTGGATCTCAAGTCTGCCTGACTGTCAGCCTGAGCCCACCCACCCCCACCGCCATCTCAGCAGGGGCCCAGATAACTTCAAACCCAGGTAAAACACGGAGTGCAGGCATAGTGAGCGAGGCGTTATCACCATTCAAAAATTCACTGGGAGTTTGGACTTAGAATAAGCATCCAAGGAAGGCTGCATTTCAGGGGAAACATCTTGTCAAGGAAAGAAGCCTAGGTTCCCTGAGTGGCTACTATGTGCCACTTAATCCTATCACATCCCACAGGGTCAGGACCGTCACAGGTTGCTGTAAGGAGTGGACGGCACAATGCACGCAGAGCTTGCCCTGGGTCTTCGGTCCTCCCATCCCCCGCGTGTGACCTCACCCTTCTGTCTCCCCCAGGCAGCTTTTGGGATAGAGACCAGCATGCTGCTGGGTGCCCAGAAGCCTCTGTCTCAGAAAGTGAAACTGATCCTGGAGGGCATCAGCGCATCCCGGAACACTCTGGCGAAGGTACCACCAGGCATCGTGGCTTGTCTTGTCCTCATTTGCTGGAGCAATTCCTCCAGTGATTTTTTTTTCCAGAATGGGTTTTGAGTTCTGATATGTCTGAAGTGACTTCCGAATCAGTCAGGATTTGCATACATCCCCTAAAGTAGAGGCAGAAAATCAAAATGGTTTCAGAAAATTAGGAGTAAATCTTTCTCGTGTGTGAAACGATCCTGAAGCAGGTAACCCAGGATGGCAATGGTGACTCCACAACGTCAGATGCTCCTGTCTTTCTGCTCCAGTGTCTTTAGCGTACCTCCTCATTGTAATAAGATGGCTGCTGCAGCTCCAGCTATCACCTCCTTGTTCCAGGCATGAAGGAAGAGGAAGGGGGAAAGGTGGTACTATTACTAAACCAAATTTGAGTCTGCTTGCCTGCACACAGTAAAGCCCATCTTATTGATACTGGGTTGTGGTAAAGGAAAGTGCAGGGTTTATTGCAGGGCATCAAGCAAGGAGTGCTAGTGCCTAAAAAGCCGGAACTCCCCTAAGGCTTTCAAGGAAAGATTTCAAAAGACAGAGTGAGGGAGAGGGGTTGCCAGGTGTGAGATCTTGTCATAGATATTCTGACTGGCTGGTGGTGAGGTAATCAGGAAGCAACATTATCAAACTTCTGGCTCTGTCTGGTCTGGGGTCTACGTGCTTATAGGCAGCATACTGCTAACCTTCTCCACCGGAGGAAGTATCTGCAAAACAACTCAAAAGATATGGCTCCTAATATTATCTATAGCCCCTGAGGAGGAACTAAATGTCCCTGACTTTATTTAATGGCTATTTTTATTTTGTCTTCCTTGGCTGTTTCCTTTCTTTCCGCATATTCTCACTTCTCTGATTAATGTACCCTTTGGAACTTGGGGAAGACTTGGGAGGCTACAGCTTTCCTATAGACAAGAGGCAGGTGGAGGATGGCAGGGGGCAGGAGGGGTTGGGTTCTGCTCTGGGAAGACCCCATAGGGTCGCACTCAGCCACAGCACTTGAGCTGATTCCCAGACAGATGCCCTCCTGTCCCCTGGGACTTCAGACTCTGTGCTTAGAATCCCCTGATGCCACTGCATCTGTTCAGCAGTTAATTCCACTCCACTTCCCTCTGGCTTCTGTCCACTTTCCGCCTTCAGTGTAACCCTAACTGTATCCATCCTTCAGGAATCCTTTAAAATATATATATATATATAATTTATTTTTGGCTATACCACCCACGACATATGGGACCTTGTTAACAGTTTCCTGACCAAAAATTGCGCCCACACCCCCTGCAGTGGAAGAAGCATGGAGTCTTAATCACTGGATCACCAGGGAAGTTTCCCCCAGGAATCCTTTCCTATTTTCCAGTGCTCCGTGGATTTTTAAAAAAATAATTTATTTTTAATTAAAGGACAATTGCTTTACAGTATTATGTAGGTTTCTGCCAAACATCAACATGAATCAGCCATAGGTATACACGTCTCCTCCCTTTTGAAGCTCCCACCCACCTCCCTCCCCTTCGCACCGGGAGATTGTTTCAGATCCCTGCTTTGCCTTCCCTGGGTCATACAGCAAATTCCCGTTGGCTATCTATTTTACATATGACAATGTATGCTTCCAGGTTACTCTCTCCATACATCCCACGGTCTTCTTCCTCCCCCCACCCCACCCCCAGCACCACCGACCCACCCCCAGCTCCCCATCTGTCCATAAGTCTGTTTTCTATGTCTGTGTCCCCAGTGGTCCGTGGATATTTTAAGGCATCTTTCCCAACATTTCTAGGGATTCAGAGCAGGAAGGGGAAGCCAGTGCTTGGGCCTAGCCCACCGTCTTGATGAAATATCCTGGCTACTTGATCTTTTCTAGAATGTTCCCAGGTTCTTCTGACTTCCTAGCCTGCTGTGGATTTCTGAAGTCGTTTTGGAGCTGGGGGTGCAGGGGAGTGGGGGTGGGGGCGCGCACTGACGGGAACTCTCCTGCAGTTTATGCCGGGGAAGTGGAAGCAGCTTCGGGAGACCCGGGAGAGCGTCCGCTTCCTGCGCCAGGTCGGCAAGGAGTGGGTCCAGCGGCGCCGCGAGGCCCTGCAGAGGGGGGAGGACGTGCCGGCCGACATCCTCACGCAGATCCTCAAAGGTGCTGGGCCTGGGAGTGGGGCGCGGCGGGGGTGCCCCTCCCCTGCCAGGGTGTCCCATCACAGGGGACAGGGGATCAGGCTCCCGGGGCCCTGAGACGCGCCTTGTCTTTCAGCTGAAGAGGGGGCCCAGGACGACGAGATCCTGCTGGACAACTTTGTCACCTTCTTCATCGCTGGTCTGTAGCTTCAGCGGCCACCGAGGGTTCCGAGCTTTGCAGGAATGCTGGGGACCGTGGGCTACCTGACTCGGAGCTGGTCTTAGGCTGAGCAAAGTCCCACTCTGGGGGGGCTGGGGTGAGGGGAGCAGACTACCTCTCTCGTGGCTCGGGGAGGCCCAGGAGGCTCTCTTGGTGGCCCCCCACCTGATTGTTGTTCAGTCGCTAAGTTGTGTCCAGCTCTTTGCAAAGCTGTAGACTATGGCCCACCAGGCCTCCCTCACCATCTCCTGGAGTTCACCCAAGTTAGTGTCCATTGAATCGGTGATGCCATCCAACCATCTCATCTTCTGTCGCCCCCTTCTTCTCCTGCCCTCAATCTTTCCCAGCATCAGGGGCTTTCCCAAAGGTGGCTGCTTGCATCAGCCACCTGGTTAACTCCTTAACCCACCTGGTTAACTGAAGTGAGTCGCTCAGTCATGTCCAACTCTGCGACCGCGTGGACTGTAGTCTACCATACTCTTCCGTCCATGGAGTTTTCCAGGCAAGGGTACTGGAGTGGGTTGCCATTTCCTTCTCCAGAGGATCTTCCCGACCCAGGGATCGAACCCAGGTCTCCCGCATTGTAAGCAGATGCTTTACCATCTGAGCCACCAAGGAGCTGGCAATTGTGAAGTTTCATGAAGCTCCCTTTGGGGGCTCAGGAGAGCTTGGCCACGTGAATGCAAGGCTCTGCCTTACTCAGAATTTGTGGTGAGGCCTTCAGTAGATTAGCACCGGAAGACGCGTTAAGCACATTGATTCGTTTATTCATCAGATACTTCTTGAGCATTGTTCTTCACCTGGAAAACTCCTCACCCTTCAGACAGGAGATGTACCCTCTCCAGACCTCAGAAGCTGGTGCCCACAGCTTAGGCAGGTCATGAGCCTTGGCCCCAAAAGCCTTGCTTTCCTTGAGTCCCAGCTCTGCCCCTCCTGCTGTGTGACCCAAGAGAGACATATCCCTGTCAGCCACAGCTTGCTCTTCTGCAAAATGGGGACAAATATCCCTCCAGGCCAGGTGAGGCCCAAGGAGGGTTGGAGGAAAGGTCTTCCAGGATGTGATACCTGCATGCATGGGGGCAAAGGCTGGTCCTCTGGCTGCACTGGGTGGCACCAGGTGCAGAGGTGGACAGCTGTCTCTGTATCTGGAGGTCTGGCTCAGCCAAGGGGGCACAGTGAGGCCTTGAACTGCCTCTAGGGGCTCGGGCTATCAGAGGCCCGGTGGGCTGGGCCAGCTGCAGCCCTGTAGGCCACATGGGGCTGCCACTCTCCTCCTTCCCCACAGGTCACGAGACTTCTGCCAATCACTTGGCGTTCACGGTGATGGAGCTGTCGCGCCAGCCCGAGATCTTGGCAAGGTACGGAGAGGGGAGGTGGGGGGGGTCCCCTTGAGGTTGGTGAAGGGGGCTGTCTGACCTCTGGTTCCCAGAGGGCTGCCTGCTCCTACCTCCCACAGCTGAGCCCCCGGCCCCGTTCAGTGAGCCCCGTCACCCCAGCGTCTTTGCACTTGCTGTTCCTACCTCTAGAAGGTCCTCTTCCTGCTCTTCTCCTGGAGAACCTCCCTCCCCTCCTTCCCCCTCCCTCTCCCCTCCCCTCCCCCTCTCCTCCTCCCCACCCCATATCCTCTATCTCTCCCCTCCCCTCCCCATCTCTCCTCCCCTCCCCCATCTCTCCTCCCTTCCCCATCTCTCCTCCCCTCCCCCATCTCTCCTCCCCCACCATCTCTCCTCCCCTCCCCCTTCTTCCTCTTCCCTTTCTCCTTCCTCCCTTCTCCCCCTCCCCCTGCCTACCTTCCTCATTCCCTTCCCCCTCCTAAAACCTTTCTGACCCCAAAAGCAGCCACTCCGTTTCCCCAGCTAGCCTGCTCCCAGCTCACACATGCACCTTCTCCCGGGACCGTCTGCTTTGAGTCTATTTCAGTCGTGAAACCGGAAGCTCCAAGAGGGCAGGGCCTTGGCTGTTTCCCTCCTGAGATGTGTGCAGGGCCTGGCCAGGGGCTGGCACTGACGACTGAACCGAATTCCAAGCCAAGTGCTGAGGGAGTGCTTGTCTTCCGCTGGCGAGACAAAGGCGGGCCTCCCTGGGGAGGTGGCATTTGAGCGGGGGGCCGTTGGTTTCCTTAAATACAAACAGGGTCCCTCAAGGACTGGGGCCCAGACGGGCTGAGCCAAACGCCAAGGACAGGCTGGGGGCTGGGAGCTCTGGGGACGTGGGGAAGGGCCCATTAGGGCAACGGTTGTCATGCCCAGCAGTGTCATGCCCAGCAGAAAGGGCAGGCTGAACGATTGCCTGGGAGTATAAGATAACACGTAGGGCTTCCCAGGTGGCGCTAGTGGCAAAGAATCCACCTGCCAATGGAGGAGATGCAAGAAACACGGGTTCCACCCCTGGGTCGGGAAGAGCCCCTGGAAAAGGAATTGGCAACCCACTCCAGTGTTTCAGCATGAAAAATCCCTGTTTGAATCCCAGTTCAAAAAACAGGGTTTGAACTGTGGGGCCCCCTTACACGTGGATTTCTTCCACTAACTACTGGCCCCAACACCGCACAGTCCCCAGGGGTTGAGTCCAGAGATGTGGAACCACGGACACGGAGGACCAATTGTCCAAATTTACACTCAGATTTTTGACTATGCGGAGGGTCGGTGCTCCAACTCCTGTGTTGTGCAAGGGTCAACTGTAGCTTATTGGTGTTTAATAATACATAATACAAATATAATTATAAAAATAAATAAAATGAAAATACATAATAGTATTTATTAAAAATTTGGAATAAACAGAAAAGTTTGATTAATTATTACAGTAAATCCAAGGACTTCCCTAGCAGTCCAGTGGTGAAGACTCCACACTCCAATGCAGGGGGTGTGGGGTCGACCCCTGGTTGGGGAACTAAGATCCCACATGCCGCATGGCATGGGCAAAAAAATCAACAGCAATAAATCCACTCGTGGTGCCCCCATCCGCCCAGCGACAGTTCGTGGTTAATTCCTGAATTTCACCGTGTGTATTACCAGGACATTGCTCCACATTTCTGCAACCTCTTCCCAAGTCCATTCATTCTTTTTTCCTTAAACTTTTTTATTTTGTATTGGGGTATAGCTGATTAACAATGTGGGAGTTTCAGGTGAACAGTGAAGGTGCTCTGTCATACATATACATGTATCCATTCTCCCCCAAACCCCCGCCCCCCTCATTCTTTTTTAAATATTGTGTGTGTGTGTGTATCGTATATATTATATCACATCGATAATAAAGTTTACCATCTAAACTATTTTCAAGTGTGTAGTCCAGTGGCACTAAGTACATCCACAGTCAGGCAGCCATCCCCACCGTCCATCCCCAGAACATTCCAGCATCTCAAACAGAGACCGTCCCCGTTAAGGACTAACTCCCCACTCCCTGCCTCCCTCCCTCCAGCCCCTGGCCACCACCATTCTATTTCCTGTCTCTGTAAATCTGACTCCTCCAGGTACCTCCCACAAGTGGAATCCTACAGCGTTTGTCCTTTTCGCTTGGTTTCTTTCGCTCAGCGGAGCGTCCCTGAGGTTCAGCCACATGGCAGCATGCGGCAGGATGCCCTTCCCTTTGAAGTCTGAACCATACTCCATTGTATGGATGGACCACCTCTTGTCTGTCCATTCATCCATCAGTGGACACTTGGGTTGCTTCCAGCTTTGGGCTATTGTGAATTGTGTTGCTACAGACGTCAGTGTGCAAATATCTATTTGAGACCCAAGTTTCAGTTGTTTTGGGTGTTAAGCACCAAAAGAGGTGGGATTACCATCGCATGGTAATTCTGTGTTTAGTTTTTTGAGCAGCCTCCGTACCATTTTCCATAGCAGCTGCGCGATTTTGCATTCTCATCAGCAGTGCACAAGGGTTCTGGTTTCCCCACATCCTCACAACCCTTGTTATTTTCTGCCTCCGGCATGGGTAGGAAGAGGTCCAGGTCCATTTTCACTGCTATATATTATTGTTTAAATTTTATTTATTTTTAATTGGAGGATGATTGCTTTACAATATCGTGTACGTTTCTGCCATACATCCACGGGGATCAGTCGTAGGTATACATATGTCCCCTCCTTCCTGAACCTCTCTCCCACTCCCACCCATCGCACCCCCTCTAGGTAGTCACAGAGCACTAGGTTTGAGCTCCCTGCATCGTACAGCAAATTCCCACTGGCTGTACATTTTGCATACGATAACGTGTGTGTTTCAATGCTACTCCCTCTATTAGTCCCGCCCTCTCCTTCCCCCGCTGTGTGCACAAGTCAGTTCTCTGTGTCTGCATCGCTATTACTGCCCTGCAAATAGGTTCATCAGTACCATCGTTCTGGATTCCATGTGTATGCGCTAACATATGATAGTTGTTTTTCTCCTTCTGACCTACTTCCCTCTGTATAACAGGCTCTACGGTGTGAATCCTAAGGCTGGTGCCTGTATCGTTCATTCTGCCCTTTCCAGCTGCTTTGAGCCTAGCTAAAACAGGCCTCTCTGTGCCTTTTTTTTTTTTCAAGGTGTAAAGAAAATTCAGCTTGCATTTCATAAGGATGGTATCAAATTTATATATTTGAGAGAATGGGGTTCTGAGAATAATTCTCATTATAAAGAATTTATAATCCTGAGAGAATTAGCATCAATATAATATTAAGTCTCCCAAACAAAGATGGAATTTAATCTCCATTTATGCAATAGGCATCTTTGTGCAAAGACCCTGTTCTGAGGTGGTTTACCTCCTGCAGCCGATTCCAAGCAGCACACAATGATGGGTGGATGTTTTGAGGGCCAGAAACGTAGTTCGCAAGGGCTTGGGCATATGGGTTTGGACATGGCGGTTCCTCCAAGAACAGGGTCCGGGGGGCAGTGTGTGCAGCGGAAGGGGGCCCCAGGCCTCTCTCGTCACGCTTCCTGCCATGCCCCCTCTTAACACTCAGGTGGGGACCTCTCCCCTTGGAGACGAACTTGTCTTTGTCTGACCGACAGGCTGCAGGCCGAGGTGGACGAGGTCATTGGGTCCAAGAGGCACCTTGACTGCGAGGACCTGGGGAGACTGCAATACCTGTCTCAGGTGTGGGGGTGGGAAAGAAGCTCCTGGGCAGAGGTGGGTGATTGGCTGACCAGGCCTGCTGCCTCCCTGGACCCTGTAGGACAGGGATTCTCCCGTGTCCTGGCACCTGAGAATCCCTTGGGAGATTAAAGACCCTCCCTGTGTCCAGGCTGCTCCAGACCAAGGGTATTGAGCCACTGGGGGTGAGGCTGATCCTCCCCAGATGACGCCAACATGGAAATCAGCCCATTAGTCAAAGGTGCTATGTTTGGGTTTCCCAAGGAGCCTGGGTTCCAAAGGTCTTAGACTTTCCACCAGGGGGCCAGTCTCGACCTGCAGAGTCCCATCCAGTCCCTGACACAGCACAGGGGAGGCCTTCCTCCAGCTGCCCTGGGTCCTCGGAATGGTGGGGGCCCCAGTTCAGGGGAGGCCTGGCTCCTGGTGCGGTGGCTTTGATCAACCCCCTCCCCGGGCCTCAGTTTCCCCTTCTGTCCCATGAGGGGTTGGACATGGAGATGAGGCTAACCTTACAGGGGCTGGGGACCCAGTCTGGCTGTGGGCACACATGCAGCACCATGAATGGGAGCAGAGAAGGGTCTGGGACATGCTTCTGGCACTTTCCGTGGGGGTTTTCCTGACATCTGTCTCTCATTATCTGCCCATGCGGTGTCTGCAGGTCCTTAAAGAGTCGCTGAGGCTGTACCCGCCTGCGTGGGGCACCTTCCGTCTGCTGGAGGAGGAGACCTTGATTGACGGTGTCCGAGTCCCCGGCAACACACCGCTCCTGGTGCGTGGGGGCCCTGCCTGCCCACCCCTGCGTGGCCGGCTCGGGGCTGTCCTCTGAGGTCAGGGGCTCTGCCCTGGCCACCCTGTGCCTTCTCACTTGAGTCTAACCATAACCCTGTGACGTGCTTTCTCTCCCTGCCACACTGTCCAGCGTGAGATTACAGTGGGTGCTTTTACAACGGAGAGGCCTCATTTACAGCTGAGGCCGCTGAGGCTCAGAGAGGTTAGGTTACTTTCCTGAGGTCACACAGCTAGCAAGGGGCAGATACAGGGATGTGCCCAGTTTTTGAGCTGGCCCAAATTTGCCCCAGTTCCTTTTCTGTCCACAGCTCCTCCTCCCACTAAGGCTGGCTTTTCTCCCCCTGGTCGCCCTTAATTTTGTTTCTCTGGCTGTTTCCTCATTCATTCACTCAGGCTCCATTCATGCACAATGACCTCCATAAACTCACTACCCCTCCCCGCAAAAAACTAGAACGTAACGAGCGGTGTATACACGGCTCTCCTGGTTCCCCCCAGAAGCTGCCACTCTCCTGAATTCTTTGCTTGCCACCCGCTCACTCTGTGTGTGTCTGTGTGTATCCACACAATAATATCCTCTAGGACTTGCTTTCTGACTCAGCACAATGTCTGTTAAGATTGTGTAGATTTCCACGTGCGGCTGTAGGCCGTCCGTTTTCACTGCCCTGTAGCAAGGCATCAGTCATTCTGGATTGCTCTGTGCTGTGCTGAGTCGTTTCAGTCATCTCTGACCCTTTGTGACCCCATGGACCATAGCCCGCCAGACCCCTCTGTCCATGGGATTCTCCAGGCCAGAATACTGGAGTGGGTTGCCATTTCCTTCTCCAGGGGAGCTTCCTGACCCGGGGATCGAACCCGGGTCTCTTACGTCTCCTGCATTGGCAGGCGGGTTCTTTACCTGGGAAGCACCATATTGGATTAAGGGCCCTAGTGACCTCATTTTCACTTAATTACCTCTTTAAAGAGTTTATCTCTAAATACAGTCACATTCTGAAGTTAACTTCAGCATATGAATTTTAGGGGCACATGATTCAGCCCAAATAGGACCCAGTTTTATTTTCACAAAGAAGAATGATGTGTCCCAGCTGCGGAGCGGCTCCCCCTGCCCCAGGGCCCGGCCAGTCTCCCCTGCACACACCAAAGCTTTAGCCATGCGTGCTTCTTTATCCTGTTTATCTGCGCTTTTTAAAAAACTACCAGCTACTGCGATGACCGTCTCTTTAGAATGCCCTTGCATCTGAAAGGGCGAGGACCCGGGGCTGACTCTCAACCCCCGTGTCCAACCTGAACCCTGTGACCCTGAGTGGGCAGACCTGGGCTCCAACCCCAGCCCTGCTCCCTGCTGGCTGAGTCATCTCAAGCAAGACCTGAACTTCCGGGCCTCAGTACCATCCTGGCAAGATGGGGGCGCTGGTACCTGAGTCAACAGGATAATGTACATCCTCTGCCTGGCAAAACCCCCTGGCATGTAGTAGGCACCTTTTGGTGCCCCTAGACCCCTCCCCGTCTTACGCTCCCACTCCAGCCCTGGCAGCCCTGGACCCCACACAGAGGAGGAGCAGTGAAGATTTGGAGAGACACTTGGTGCAGAGGCCAGCACCCAGGGCCCGGAGCCAGGGCACAGAGCATCAGCCCCAGTCAGGAGGCACCAGGTATTCAGGTGAAAGACTGCTGGGGGGTCAGTGGCATCCCTGCCCCACTCCACTGAAGCGAGTCTTATGTTGAAGACAAATTGGAATAATAACAGCTCTCAGGACGGCCTTGCTGTAGACCTGAGCTTGCATCTCGTTTTGGCCACTTACTTGCCAGGTGACTTCAGGCATGTCATGAACCTCTGAGCCTCAGTTTCCTCATCTGTAAAATAGGGATAATTGTGGCTCCCCACACAGGGTAAAGCCAAGCATGCGATGATGTAGCGTGCCCAGCTGGTGGGCGGCACATTGGGCTGCCCTCTTTCTTCCTCTTAGACACTTTTCAGGGGCCAGTGGAATCCCTGGTCCAGATGGGCAGGTGGGGAGGTGGGCGAGGTGGTAG
The DNA here is from genome assembly GCF_001704415.2 of Capra hircus. NCBI lineage: Eukaryota > Metazoa > Chordata > Mammalia > Artiodactyla > Bovidae > Capra > Capra hircus. Next base: position 63,979,047 of record NC_030828.1, read on the forward strand.
GGAGTCGAAGAGGGGGTGCTCTGCTCCGAGTCTCCCCACTGGGTGACTGCAGCAGGTAGGGGAGGTGCGAGGGGACCTACCCTTGGACCCAGAGACAAGAGGACCCTCTGCCCGGCAGTTCAGCACCTACGTCATGGGGCGGATGGACACATACTTTGAGGACCCTCTGACTTTCAACCCGGATCGCTTTGGCCCCAAAGCACCCAAGTAAGTCTGTCTTCAAGCTGCCAGCTAGTGGGGGCCTGGTGGGAGGACGGCCCCAGCGGCTCTGGTCTGAGCTGCCGTGACCACTGATGACTGCAAGGGAGCTGGGAGCCCCACTCTGCCCCCATTTAGAGGGAAGAAATCACAGCTCAGAGAGGTTAGGTAACTTGCCCAAGGAGGCACAGCCAGCAAGGACTCAGACTGGTTTTAAAGTGTGTGCTTGTAACCAGTCCTTTATACTGGAAAGCCCTGTGACTTGGGCAAGTGGCTGAGCCTTCCCTAGCCCGGATGATCCTATCTGAGAAATGGGAATACCAACAGCTCCCTCTAGAGTGACTGCTTTTAAGTACAACAGCTCTGATGGGGTCTGAGTCCAGACCCAGACTGCCTGGAGCAGACACGTGACCGCCTAAGTGGACCAAGTAGGATCTTGGGGGAGTGGCTTTGCCTCTCTGAGCCTCAGTTCCTCCATCTGTGAAACGGGACCAATCACAGCTCCTTCTGGAAGGCTCAGTGGAGGATGAAATGAGAAAACGCTGACCCAGAGCTCAGCAGAGTCAGCTGGTGATGTCTTTAGCGTGGTCAAAAGCAGCCCCGGCCCAAAGCCGTCATCACAGGGGTGGCCTCGTCACGACTGTCGCCTCCTGATGCCTCCCTCCCATTTGCAGGCCCAAGTTCACCTACTTCCCCTTCTCCCTGGGACCCCGCTCCTGCATCGGGCAGCAGTTTGCTCAGGTAGGAGGCCAGCTGCGGAGTTTTGGCCCAGAGGTGACCACGGGGTGGCGTCTGGTCTAGGAAGCACTTCAGAGCCCCCTGCTGCTCCAGGGTCCCTGGGGCTGGGGGCTGGGGGCTGGGGGCTGGGGGCCCAGGCAGCCATGGTGCCTCACTCCCTCATCCACGCCGCTGACTCACCCTCCCCACCCCCTGCGCGCACAGATGGAGGTGAAGGTGGTCATGGCCAAGCTGCTGCAGAGGCTGGAGTTCCGGCTGGTGCCCGGGCAGCGATTCGGGCTGCAGGAGCAGGCCACACTCAAGCCGCTGGACCCTGTGCTGTGCACGCTGCAGCCCCGGGGCTGGCAGCCGGCGCCCCCGCCCCCGCCCTGCTGAGGGGCCCGGGTGGGACCACACTCCTCGGCCAGGGCCCTGGGCACCCTGCTCCCCCACCCCCATCCCCAGGAGCACCCTCCACGCTGGCTCCCAGCGGGCCCTCGGCCCTCCACTGCCTGTTTCACCCCCTCCAAGCTCCCCCTCCCCGCTAACCCTGCCATCCTCCCACCGGCCCCTGCCTAACCCCCAGCTGCCACCCAGATGTGCTGTTTCTCTCTCCCTACCCGTCCACCCCCCCCCACCCCGCCTCTTTGCACAGACCACTCCCTCTGCCAGACACCCTAACTCTTGCTCACTCCCTAAAGCCCTGTTCAGGTGTCACCTCTTCCAGGAAGCCCTCCTGCCATCCCCCGGCTGGGCCAGGGGCCCCTCCTCTGTGCTCCCCCACCCCCATCACCTGTGCTACCTCTAACACCACACTGACCACACTGTATCATGAGTGTCCTTTGACATGACCGACTGCCCTGCCAGGCTCCGAGTGCCTCGAGGGCAGGGCCTGTGTGTGATTCATCTCTGAGCCCCCTGTGCCCACCCAGGGCCTGGCACAGTCGATGCTCAATAAATAAATATGTGTTGATTGAAAAAATGGATGTCCAGACTGGGTCAGGACGCTCTGCTCCATTTGCTCATCTGTAAAATGGGGGCCACATTGAGACTGATCTCTCTGAGGGCCGACATACCTCTGGAAGCTGCCCCCGGAGACGCCCAGACGATGCCACATTGGGAGAAGACCGCCCAGGTTCCCAGGCCGTTTTAGTAGAAGCCCGTTCCCTCGTGTGGAAGACTGTGCTCCTAGGGTGAGGCTGGGACTGTGGGCAGTGTTGAGAGCTTGAATTGAGGGGCTCGGGGACCCTGGGGCCTTTGTGGTCTAGTCTACTCCCAACAAGGCCATGGACACCCCAGAGGGCCTCCGACAGGCCAGAGCCCCCAAGACGTCTCTTGGGGGCAGCCTGGTGCCGCTGAGCACGAATGCCCACTGCACCCTTTGCATCTCTTGGCACAGGGCTGCCCCTCCCGACCTCTGGGGCCCAGGCAGTGAGACTGCAACCCTCATGGCAGTGGGCAGGTAAAGAAATTTCCCCTTCCTGCTCAGGGCCAAGGGGTGGCCAAGGGGCAGGAAAACCTGGCCCCACCGTTTCCTCTGGGCTTGTCCAAGGAAAGGGCCACCCCCAGTTTCTCCTTCAGCATTTGGGAGTTTGTCTAGGAAAAAGAAGCTGCCCCCGGACTTCCCTGGTGGTACAGTGGATAAGAATCTGCCTGCCAGCGCAGGGGACACAGGTTCGATCCCTGGTCTGGGATGATTCCACATGCCGCGGAGCAGCTAAGCCCGGGCGCCGCAACTACTGAGCCTGTCGTCTAGAGCCTGTGCTTTGCGACAAGGGAAGCCACGCAGTCAGAAGCCTGTGTGCTCCCTCTAGAGAGTAGTCCCCACCCTCCTCAACTAGAAAAAGCCCACACACAGCAATGAAGAACCAGCACAAACTAAAACACCAGAAATAAGTTAACTAATTAAAAAAAGAAAGAAAGAAAGAAACTGTCCCGGGCTCCCTGCCTGGGCTACGCGCCCCAGACAGATTCCTGCCCCCCTCCCCCCGCCCCGCTATACCCAGGAGGGTGTGGATTTAGGGTGTCCTATACATCTGTTTGCTGTACGTCTGCTCCTCAACCCTTGCTGCAGTCTTGAATAATGGCTCCTAGGGATCTTCCCATTTAGCAGATGAGAAAACTGAGGCTCGGGGGAGGCAGTGACCTGCTGGGCACTGGGATAGAGCCACTAGATGTGGGAACCTACAGTAAGAGCGGCCGCACCTGTACCTCTGGGCAGGGCGTCGGACCTCCGGGTGCGGCTGTGGCTGCAGATTCCTTGCTGAGAGAAGGTCCTATGCTCTCCCAGCCCCCTGCCAGACCCGAGCTCTAAGCTGGGCCATTATCAAGCTACACACCACCCCCTCGGTTTCCATCTACCTGCCTTGGAGGGAGGGGGCGTCGGAGGGAAGGCCAGAACCTTCTGTGGTTCTGAGATGGCTGTGCTAGCTGGACCAGCCTATGGGGTGGGGACCAGAAACTTTTCTTTTTAAGGCCCGCCCCCCCCCACCACCACCACCAGGAGATCCAAGCTTCCCTGGTGGCTCAGCTGGTAAATAATCCGCCTGCAATGAGGGAGACCTTGGTTCAGTCCCTGGGTTGGGAAGATCCCGTAGAGAAGGGAAAGGCTACCCAATCCAGTATTCTGGTCTGGAGAATTCCATGGACTGTATAGTCCATGGGGTCACAAAGAGTTGGACACGACTGAGCGACTTTCACATCACAGGAGTCTCCAGGGTGCGCAGGGCTGGTACCAGCCCCTGGAGCCCAGACAAGATGGACGGGATTAAGACCAAGGTCCTGCAGCCTGACCTCCTGGGGTCAAATGCTACCCTATCTGTCACTGGTTATGGGGCTTGGTCCCCAGTCTCCCCATCATAAGGGAGGACAGATAATATTACCCACATCCTAAGGTTGGTGCGAGAGTTAAGAGCGTCCTCCGAGGATGGTGCCCCGCACAGAGTGTTCCACAGTGGGAGATGGCTGCACACCCAACCTCCGCGGCATCTTGATAGCTGTTCCCTGCAGAGAGGGGAGGCCGGGCCGTGCAGTTCCCAGAAGGGACGCATGGTGGCGCCCCGGCGCAGCGCTCGGATCCGCGTCCGGCCCCCGGCCGTGTGGACGATGCCTCTCCGTCGCTCCGAGGGTCCGGAGGTCTGGAGGTCCGGAGGGCCAGGGACTCGAGGCGACGCCAGCAAGCCCAGCCTCCCGAAGGAGCGGTCAGGGCGAGAGGGTGCGACGCTGGCCGCCCCCCGGTCAGGCACGGGTGGCCTGGGGCCTCCAGTGACCCTGGCGGTGGGGAGGCGGGCATTGCGGTCCCCATTGCAGAACCGGGGCACTGAGACGGGCGGAGGTCAGGCTGGTGGGGCGGCCGGGGCGCTGCCACGCGTGGGGGTGCGGCGCTCACTCGGTGCCTCCCTCTTCCCTCTCCGGTGGGGAGGCCTGGGTCTGGCGAGGGCGATGCTGGCAGGCCCGCGATGGGACGAACTGGGCCGTCTGGACTCACCCAGAAAGGGTCCGGGGGTGGGGGAGGTGGGGGAGAGAAACACGTGAAGCTGAGTCCGGGGTCAGGCTGTTTGCTGCGGCCGCACCAGGTGGCTCTGGTCCCCTCCCTGCCCTGCCGTTCCTTCCCGCAGGACGGCGGGCAGCGACGGTCCTTTCCCGGCTCGCAGCCTCTCTGTCAGCCTGGACAAGGTGCGATGGGTCTACACGCTCACCCTCAGGACGCTTCCAGCCTGCACACTCACCCGAGCGCCCCTGATTCCCCAGTGCCAAGCTGCTGCAACTCCCCCGACTGCATTTTATGCTCCCTGGACATCATCTCCCTGTGCCCTCCTCGCCCCCAAGGGTCGAGCGACTTGTTGGGGGGGACCCCCGGGGTGTCTCTGGCCAGGCCGGGTCGGGGAGTGGCCTCAGGAGCCTTGTCTGCCGGTGCGGCCCGCCCAGCCACGGCTTGGATGGAGTTGCCCTGCGGGGCCTGGGTGGCAGCCCACGTGGTGGGTGGGCAGAGGACCACAGCGAGCTGCCCCACCAGAAAGGCACTGGATGGGGTTCCTGGTGGCCTCGGCCAAGCAGGCCTGCTATCCTCTACCCTGGTCCAGGGTCAGGGAGGTCCAGCCAGTGGGATGCCACAAACACAGTGCGGGCAATCACGAGAGGGGCTGGCCGCCTGCAGGTGACCTCAGGGCAGGGGCCAGAGGGTCTCAAGCCGGGGCTTGGTCCTGCGTCGCACCCCACTACACAGATGCTTGCTTTCCTCTGAGGCGAGAATCCTGCGTCTTCAGGGGGCTTCCTGACCAGTGTGTGACCCCAAGGAGGGTCTCGAGCCCCTATGTGCACATCTGCCCAGACCTTACCCTGGGCTCCAGACAGTCCTGGACATCTCTGGCTGGATGTCCAAAAATAAGTCTGGCCGGGGGAGGGGCAGACACTGGGGGTATTTCTGGCAGGCGACGGGAGACTTATCCAGGAGGGTCATTTCTCTGAATCAGGGAAACCGTAGGGACGGATGGTCTGGAGCTTTAAAAACGCTCATTTCTCCCAGAGCATGGCTCTCCCTCACTTCCTTCTCCCCGGAGGAAACCATGGTTACCTTCCTGGTCTTGCCCAGCTTAGGCAGCCTCAGCTGGGGAGCTGGACCCAGCCAGTCATGCAGAGCGGTCACCCCCAGGTGGGGGTCCTGAGGTCTCTGCGGAGGACAGGGACCAGCGGAGGCCTGAGCTTCCGCTCTTGGCTGGCTCGGAGGGCAGGCAACCCCCGTATGCCGTGCCCGGGTCCCAGGCCTGCCTGGGAGGAGGCTCCATGGGCCTCATGGTGGAGAGGCCGGGCAGGAGGTGGGGGGTGGAGGTGGTCCAGGGCCTTTCATTCAGAAGCCTGGCCTCCCAGGTGGGGTGTGGAGGGCCCCAGAGTCAATGCGAGGTGGGCAGGAGCAAAGGCCCGTCTCTTCTCCCCATTCACTGTCCTTGGGCCCAGCTCTGCTGGGGGCGGGGAGGGGGCAAGGGTAGCTATGCATCAGGGGCAGTCCCCTGCCTCCCCCAGGCCAGGAGCAGGGCCTCCGGGCAGCCCTGGGATCCTGGCTGAGGAGGAGTCTGGGATGATGGGGTTGGCTCACCCATCGAGCCCCTGCTGCTTAGCCAGCCCCAGGCCCAGCTGTACTGTGACCCTGGGCCCCTTTCTACAGACAAGGTCCCAATTGTGGGGCCTCACCCCTGCTGTGAGCCCAACAACCTGAGGAGGAGGCCAGAGCCCACCACCAGCTCCCCCGGCCACCAAGTGATGGTAGCGTCCTTGGCTCCCACCCAGGGGAAGGGGATTGTCCCGGGAACCCACACACGCCCTCACACCCTGGGGACCCCCAGAGCAGCTAACGGGTCCCTCAGGCTTCTTTCCTGACCAGGTGCCTGGAGACAGGAGGCTCACCCAAGGCCACCCAGGCAGTCGTCAACTTAAGGGGGCCTTGAGTGCGGGAAACCAGCTCCCAGGGCTACACTGGAGTGTGTGTGTGTGTGTGCACGCGTGCACGTGAGCAAGCTGCATGCATATATGTCCATTCATGGGCTTCCCTGGTGGCTCAGATGGTAAAAAATCTGCCTGCAATGCGAGAGACCTGAGTTCAATCTCTGGGTCAGGAAGATCCCTGGGAGAAGGGAATGGCAACCCACGCTAGTATTCTTGCCTGGAGAATTCCTTGGACAGAGAAGCCTGAGAGGCTACAGTCCATGGGATCGCAAAGAGACACGACTGAGTGATTAACAGCTTCACTTCATGCCTCTCACGCACCTCTGTGTGTCTGGGGTCTCCCCATCTCTGTGCATCTCTGCCTCTCACAGGTGAGGTGAGTGTTTGGGTCTCAGCGTCCACATCTGCGTGTCTCGGGCTGCGTGCCTCTGGCTGCGTCCGCTGTGACCTGTTTTAAGCTAAGGTGGTGGGCAGACCCGGGGGGTATTACAATACCCGCACACCCCATCCTAACCCCGACAGGTTAGGTGGCCTGCTCAGGGCCGCACACGGGGGGGGGGGATCCACCCAATGGGCACATCCTCTGCCCTTCTTCAAGTCATGGCCACCCACGCCCCAGGTGAGGCTCCTTGTTTGAAACCTTCCTGCCTCTATTTACAGGAGGCCCCGAGGCCCAGGGAGACAGGTCTCCAGCAGGAGGGAGGTGCCGGGACCCCTGAGACCCAGCCGGGGCCCATGGAAAGCTGGACCTCCGCCTTGACCCTGTCACGCTCCGAAGCCCTCCTGCCTCTGATCAGGCCAGCCCTGACCTTCCCACCCTCCCCGGTCCCCTCGCTCCCAGCACCGGTGCAGGTTGGCCGAACAGTGGGAACTCGGGGGGGCTGGTGGGGGAGCAGGTGTGGGGGTGTGTGGAGGTGCAGGGCTCACGGTCCCCAGGAGAGGTCACTGCGAGGCTGGTGGTCGCCCTCCCCTGGAAAGGGGAGCGCGGCTTCCCCCTGAAACCACAGTGTGGGGGAGGGTCGGGAGGGACCTCAGCTCAGGGCTACCCCCTCAACCCTCTGTTCCCTTCCAGTACCTCAACTCCAGCCGACTGCCAAGGCCACAGGGCAGTCCGCCTGCCCCCTAGCCCTGTCTCCCACCTCGTCCATTCCCGGGGTGCCCCAAGCTCTGGGCCAGGGCTGACCTCCGCCCTGAAGCTGACCCTCTTCCTGCCCTGGTGTCGGCTCCCTGTCTAGGTGCCTGCCTGCTCCTCCCTGGCCCTGCCCTCACCCTGCTGCCCCCCACGTGCCCATGAGCCCCGCACGAGGCTGTGCCCACGTCCCACTCAGGCCCCAGCATGAGTGCCCGTGGGTGACTGAAGTGGAATCAGACATTCAGGAGCCGAGACCACGCCAGCCTGGTTGCTGTCCGACGACAGGGACACCGACGACCAGCAGACAGAGGGTGGAGGCACAAGAGTACGCGCCGCACACGCACATGCACACACGGACCCGCCTCTGCACACGCAGGAATGTGCACACGCACACATGCACTCCCATGCACACTGTGTGCACCACACCACTGCCGCACGTGTTCACAGACACGCACGCGGTGGGCCTGTGGCTGCTTCAGTGACCTCCAGAGCTGAGGAACCAAGTTGTTTTTTCCCCAGGACACATTCCCACACTAAAGAAAACAGGAAGGGACTTGGGGCCGGGACAGGAAGAGGAAGTGGCCTGCGCACAGGGAGCCGGCTCCAGCCGGGTGGACCCCAGGCGGCTGGTTTGGGTGGGACTCAGGAGCGGACAGACAGACAGACAGACTGCTGCAGAGTGGGAGGTGGAGCGTCCTCCAGGGCGTCTCTGCCTTGGTGCCGGTCCTCAGCGAAGGCCCCTCCCGCTTCCAGGTGAGAAACCGAGGCGGGGGGTCAGCTCGTCCCAGTCACCAAGGAGGGCAGGGGAAGCTGGCACGGGAGCCCGGCCCCTCTGACATCACGCTCCCCCAGCTCTGGTGCTGCAGCCCACGTGGCAGTGGGAGAGGCGAGGCCTCTGCCGAGGACGCCAGGGGCCTTGGTGGGGCTCTTTCTGTCACCCGCTGGTTCGTCCAGTCCTGGGCAAGCCCATGGCGCCTGGCCTGGCCTCTGGCAGTCTTGGAGGGCCCTGAGCACGCACTGCAGAACACACACGAAGGAGCCGGCATCAGCCCAGCGTGCGCGCCACCGCTCCCTCCCCAAGACTGGGCATATCTGGTGGCAGGGAGTCTGTGAGGTCCCTGCCCCCAAGCCTGGCCCAGGGCTGGGTACAGGAGGTGCTCGTAAATGCTCCACTGGTGTGGCATTGGAGGCACAGAGAGGGACCACGACTGGCCCAAGGTCGCACAGCGAGGCTGGTCTGATCCCACCCATGTCCTCCTGCTGCAGCTCCAGGGGAAACCAGGGTGGAGGCCTGGGCACGTGGTCCCAGCCGGTCCCAGCCCCTCCCTGGGGTCACAGACTGCTGCAGGATCTTGTTAGTCCTCCAGACCCAGCAGGCGAGACTCCCCCCGGCCCTGCAGGTAGGGGGGCCCAGGGAAGCTTCCTGTCCTTTCTGACCTGCCTCCTTTCTCCCCTGCATGCCCTCCCAAGGCACAGGGCAGCTGGGTGTTCACTTTTATCTCCAGAATCCCAGTCTTAGGATAACATCTAGATGGTGGGAAGGAAGGAGGAGGTTGGGGCGGAGTCAGGGGCAGTTTAGGGCTTCAGAGACAGATAGTCTTGTTTGTTTGTTTGTTTGTTTGTTTTCATTTAAATAAAAATCTTGTTTAGCAGGGACCCAGGATGACCAACAGTCCTGGTTTGCCTGGGACAGAAGTTTTGCAGGACGCATGAAGACTTTCAGGGCTAAAACAGGGAGAGGTCCAAGGAGACCAGGACAAGTTACCCTAGAGGGACTCCAGAGACACTTAATCTAAGTCTACCCGATGCTTGAACTCTCCACTGTGTCCCCAGCCAGTGGCTGTCTAGCCCTGCTTACATACCTCCAGTGACAGTGAGCTCATCACCTTTCAGAGGAGCAAGAGCCAACCAAGAGGTAGAAACAGGCAGGACCAGGCAGTGACCACAGTGAGGTCAGAGTTTGCAGAGCAGAATGCAGGGGCCCCTGACCGGCCTTTAGGGGCAATCAGACAGGGCTTCCCAGAGGAGGAGACTGGAGACGAAGCCAGGGAATCCCTGAGCAAGGGGATAGCACAGGCACAGGCCAAGAGGCCTAGACCCAGCTCCCAGGGAGTGAATTTCTTTGCTGTTCACTCTGACAGCTGGTGTGACTCTAAGCACCCCGCCCCAGCCCTATCTCTGGAAAGGGGCCCCTCCTGCCTTCACACCCCACCCCCCCACCCACAGTCTCGAGGCTGGGAAAGGTCTCACTGCCAATGGAAGAACTGCTGGATGCCTTGGAATGCCATTCCCTGCCTGCCCCTCATTTTCTGAAGCACCAAAATCTGCCCCCTCCTCCAGGAAGCCTCCTCGAGCTTCCCAAGCCCTGGATGCCCCCCTTCCACTCGGACCAACCTTCTTCTCTCCTTGGGGTCACTACACCTTCAGGGACCCGTGTCACCCTCTAGTTGAGCTTTCCTGCCCCTTGCTTTCACACCTACTGGTCTCTCTTCCTGGAATGTCTTCTCATCCCCTGAAAAAAGCTTTCTTATGGATCAACTATGGATCTCAAATGCCAGCTCTTCCAGGAAGCCCTCCAGGATTTCTCTGACTGGAGTTGATACCAGCCTTCCCTTTCAGTCACTGCACTCCCTCTGTGCTGACCTCAGGCCTGGGTGGTGGGTGGGGGTGGGCAGCCACAGGCACCCAGCCCTGGGAACTCAGCCCAGAGCCTTCCACCTGCCTCAGTGCCCTGGTCTCTGGTCCTTGTGGGGGACCCAGGAGCAAAAGTGGGTTGGCTCTTAGGGCAAGCACAGAGCAAGTGCATACTAAGGGCTTGCTGCGGTATGTTCATTCATCTGATATTTCCTGAGCACCCTCTCTGTGTCAGACAGAGTCACATAGCTGCCCTTGGGGTCCTTTTCCATCCCCCAGCACACGTGGAGCAGTTAGAACAGTAGGGCCCCTGCTGTCCACGGCTCTCATCTCCCAGACAAAGGCAAGGGACACACCTTCTGGCCACCTTGGAGTCAGGTGGCTCCGGAGCCCAGCTCCGGTCATACCCCTAACCTGCTGAGGGGCCTTGGATAGCTCATGCGCTCTGTGACATGGAGACAATAGGGGTGGCTGCCCGGGAGAGCCGAGAGAGGGGACAAGTGTGGCAGCTCTGGGTGGCATCACTCACTGTCATCCTTCTCCAAGGACCCTAAGTGCCCCTCACTGGGGGGTGGGACCAGTCCCCGGGAGAGAGCTTGCAGGCACTCTGGGGTCCCAGGCTTGCAGAGAGGGGTCTCGCAGCCTGACTGAGTGCCCAGGGGTGCAGCCGTCTCTCCGGCAACCTTCTGAGTCTGCCAGAGAGGCTGGGGGCAGGGGAGGGCAGTACCCAGATTTATCCACCAATCCCGCAGGCTCCTGGCCCTGGAGCTCCTTATCTGCCCGGCCCAGCATGGGGCGGAGGGGGGGGCAGTGGTGGTGGCTGGGCCTGCCGGGGCGGGACGCCGCCTGGGAACTGGACGCAGCCGGGAGCCCCACCAGGTGGGCGACAGCCGCTGAGGTCCCTGAGCGTCCCCGTGGGCTGTGGCCGGCTGCCTACCCATCTCCCGCACCATGTCGGACGGCGAGGGCCCCTCAGCCGGTGAGTGGCAGCGCTATATTTACCCACCGCGGCTCCGGTTGCAGAGCCAAGGCCACTGGTCACCGAGGACGCGGCCCCCCCCAACCCCCCACAGCAGCCTGCAGGCAGCTGCGGGGCTGGACCCCCTTCCTCGAGCCCGATGCCTGGGGTGGGGGTGGGGGTGGCTGTGCGTATGGTGGGAGGTGCGTGACTCTCTAAGCTCAGTAGTGCCGCAGCCCCGGCTTCCCCGGGGCGAGAGCAGGAAGCTGCTTCTGCCCCGGACCCTCCTGACTGTCATCTGGGCCGTGGAGCTGACCCACCTGTGGCGCAGGGGCCCTGGCTGCCGTTGGACCCTGGGTGGGTGCAGGGTGCGGCTCCTGGAACCACGTGCAAATGAGTGTGTGTATAAACATTTACTTGGTGATGGGGGACAGGGGAGCGCACAGCTTCCGTTAGACCTCCCAGAGGTCTGAGACCAGGAAGTTCTGAGCTTCTGGTCTGCCTACACAAGACAGACTCCCTCCACCCAGGGGTGCCCAAACCCTCTAGGTTGGAAATGGCCAGGGACCCAGGCAGGCAGAGGGGTGGTCAGACACGGGGGTCTGCTCACATGCCCTCTGGCCTGCCTGAGGCGAGGGGCTACTGTGGGGGCTGGCTGCCCGTGTCCCTGGCTGGTGGCCCTGGCTCCGTCCAGCTAAAGACGAGCTCTGATATGGACATCACCCTGAACCTGCCTGGGGTGGGGTCGAGTTGCAGGGCCGGGGGGAGCGGCGGGAGATGGCTTAATTCAGGGAACATTTCAGGGACTCTGGAGTCAGGCTGCCCAAGTTCCTTCATTCCAAGTTGGGCGAACTTGGGCGAGTGGCTGAATGGCCTGGAGCCTCAGTGGCTCCAGGTGAGGAAGGAGGCGGTGAAAACGAACCCTCAGGTGGTTGTGAAGATTGACAGCGAGGCTGCATGTAAGTGTCTGCAGGTGTGCGGTGAGCGCTTAGCGGTGTCTTTGTGGGAACGGCAAGTGGGAGGTCCCGGGCTGGCGCCAGAAGCCCTCGGGTCTGGGCAGCCCTGCCGGGCCCCCTCCGGCCGCGCCTCGTTGCCTTAGCCATGACTGTGGCCCACGGATTCCTTACCCGTCAAACGCCACCAGGGAGAATCTGGACTCGTCAGACTGTGATGGAGAGAGGGCCTCGGAGTGAGCTGGGGGCAACAGCGTGAGACCCCACCCTGCACGGTATCTGCCGGATGGTTCCCCGCCTGGGCCTGGCCGGGTCAGGCATGGAACAGAGTGTGTGTGTGTGTGCGCGCGCGCGCGTGCGTGCGTGTGTGTGTGCGTGTGTGTGTGTGTTTGGGGAGGGGGATACTGACAAAGCTGGCCTGACCTCACCCTCTTCTGCTGGGTGCCAGTGGCGCGGACTGCCAGGAATTGTCCGGCGGTGGTTGTAAAGGAGCCAGCATGGGGCGGGGGGTACAGGGGGTGCAGACAGGCCCTTTTCTGGCTGGCTCTGCCCACACCTGACACCAACCCGGAATAGCTCTCTCCCTCCGCTGGGGACATGGCCCTGCTTTTAGCAGCTTGTAAAACCACCCTGCTGTGGGGATGGGTATTTCAGGAAGCCCAGGACAATATTAACCCATCAGGGTGATGGAATGGGTACTGAGCATGTGTGTGTGTGTGTGTGTGGCCTGGAGCCTGGGGGCACACAGCCTTCCCTGTCGGGGTTGGGAGAAGGTCCGCTGGATTGGAGGCTGGCGGACAGCATCCTTGCCCTGCCTACCCTGGCTGGGCCGGCGACTCCTGGCTTCCCGCCTGTAGGGTACTGTGTGACCGTCTTTGCTGTCTGATGTGCTGGGTTGTGATCACTCCAGGTTGGCAGGAGTAAAGACAGCTCCTGGGTGCAGGGATGCATGCTTGCTTATGGCAGAGGTAGGGATCGGGATGGGAGTGGAATCTTCTAGGGTGTGTTGTCTATAATTCCAGTCTTTCTCGGATTCCTTCTGTGCAGCAGCGACTGGGCCAGGCAGGCTGCTGTGAAATATTTCCACCTGTTCTCAGTAACCAGTTTCTGTGCCCGTGTGGACAGCAGGAAAAGTTCTCAGCTCTGTGCCCACAACCTGTGTGACCTTGGGTGGATTACTCAAGGACGTGGAACCTCAGTTTCCTCATCTGTTAAATGGGAACAATAATAGGATATCAGCGCTTTAAGTTTCAGGGAGAATTAAGTGACCGAGAGCATGCAGCACACTGAGAATCATGCCAGGCTTATTGTCAGCTGTGGTTTTTATTATTCAACCAGTCAATGAGCCGTGACCCAAAAAAGGAAGCAAAGGGACCAAACTGTCTGCTGTGTCTTGTGTCCCAGCCGTTGTGGACGCACCGTCTGTTTAACCCCTGGAGATCAGTGGCGTGGACTTCACTGTATAACTATGGAAACCAAAGCTCAGAGAGACAAACAGACTTGTCCAAAGTTACCCAGCTGGTCAGTGGTAGAGCTGGGCTTCAAACCCAGCTTCCTTAGGCCCTGTCTGTGCAGAGCTCAGGTCAGATGCCTTTTCTAGGAAATCCTGCCCTGCTCCCTTCGGGGTGGGGAGGCTGGCCATCTTGCGGGACTTTTCGGCTCTCCTCTGAGCAATGGCTGTCCTCATCTGGGAGGCTGCTAGCGCAACATTGCCTCCAATGATTCGGAGCCTGTCAAAAATCGTGGTACCCTGCTAGGGTTGTCAGGACGATTCCCCAGCCCAGGAGCGCAGTGGCAGGTGGCCCGCTCCAGGATTTATGGCCCTGAGCCTGGGCAGGGGAGCCTGGAGGCTAAGCTTACCAGGAGTCAGCATCATATTTATAGCAGGAGATCGCCTGCACCGAGAACTGCCATCCTGTCACCGGGTCCAGTGAAGGTGCTTCCCCTAAAGTCGCCTGGCTTCCAGACTTGGCTCTGCTCCTTGGCGACACGGAGGGCTGGATGGGTCACTTCCACCCTGCGGTCCAGCTTCCTTATCCGTACAGTGGGGCCTTGCCACGTCCCTCACTGGAGACAGTGTGTGTAGGTGCCATCACGGGCCTGAGTAGAGGGGCTCCTCACATCCTGGGTCTGCTGCTTGGCTTTCCCTACCTCTGAGCTTGCGGTACCTCTGACCTCTCAGCTCTGGAGCTCCACAGGAAGAGAGTCCAGCCCCTGTGCCGTCCGATCCTCCCATGTTTGGGAAAGTTTCCAGCAAAGCAGCTTTCTAATTCCAAGCACCAAAGAACAGGCCACTGGATTCGCATCAGAGCGCCCGAATGCAGGTCCATCAGAGCCTAGGGCTTGAATCCCTGCTCTGCCGTTCCCGGGCTCTGTGGCTTTGGGCAAATCAGTTAACCTCTCTGAGCCTCAGTGACGGGTGGACATTTGTCCTGCCCTGGAGGCTGTGACAAGGATGGACACTCCTAACCCAAGGAAGCGCTCAGCCAGTAAAGTGACCTTCTTCCTCTTCCTGTAAAACCTTCCATCGATCCCACTGCCCACCCACCCCAGCCGCCACCCCTGGGGGCTGCAGTCACAGTGTTTGCACAGTGGGAAGGGTTTTTCTGGGGCAGGTGGTGGCTGATGTTGGGGTGGCCACCCCGTTTCTCACTCAGCTCCTGGCACCCCAGAGCCCGGAGACAACCTGCCTGAGCTTCCTGCTCCTGGTCATCACAGCAGGCCCCCTGCCAGGGAGCAGGGAGCCCCCACCTCCCTCCAAGTTACGGGCTGCATTTTGCTCTCCTCTGTGGTTACTGACCGGCCTCAGGGCCGGGGTCTGTGCCGAGCATCTCCACGAGGAGATAACAACAAAATGCTTTTACTATTCAGGCCCTGCTCTTGGAGAGGAAGGGTCTTCTCCAGGAGAGGGGGCTTGGCCCCAGGCCTCAGCATCTCTCTACCTGGCTCCCCTCCTGTCGGTGAGGGCTGCCCCCTCCCCCAGACAGGTCACTGGGCTCTGTTTTTACGGACAACAGGGAGCCAGCAAGGTCTTGAACCGGGGAGGCACCTGGATTGCTTCCGTGTAGGGGTGCAGGGTCAGGAGAGACTCCGGAGGCCAGGAGGCCCAGGATGAGTCTGGAGATGTAGGTCCTGAGCAGAGGGGGTGAGGCCCGCTGGGAGGAGAATGGGAGGATCTGGAAAGTGCTGGGGGAGGATGGGGGAGAAGGTAGGGGGTATGTTGAGGCCGGATGCTGCCTCTCCCGCTAGGCTGGTCGGGAGCCTGGGAGTGGGGTGGGGTGACCTGGCAAAGCCCCAGAGGTCAGTTTGTACATCCTGTTGGAGTCCCTAGAGGATGATTTCCAGGGTCAGGCAGACCTGCCCCCTGGACACAGGCGGGTCCTTCTCCTCTCTGACCGTCAGTTGGCTCATCTATAAGTGGAGGTGATGCCATGACCTCGGGGGGTGTTGTAGGGGTTAGATGAGATGTCACTCTCAAACTCCTGTGAACCGGGGGCCAGGCGAGGTATGGGTAGCAGCGACTCGACCCCAGGAATGAGCCTTTAACCCATGGCCCTTGGTTGTCCGGGTGCTGTGCTGGCAATAGCAAGAAGGGTTTAACCCGAGGAGCATCTGATCTGGCGCAGGAGGCTGGGGTCAGGGGAGAATGAGGACCTTCCAGATGATGCCCCATTACCAGCCCCCTCGGTTCCCAGCATCACGGTTCACACCACTCTCCCTGTCCACACTTCCCACCCATGGATCCCCATGTCATGGAGGGGCAAACTGAGGCCCAAGAGAAAGAAAGACTGGCTCAGGGTCCCTGGCTAGAGAGTGATGAGCCAGGACTCGATTCCCCAATGCAGGCCCCTTGGCACCTGTGTGCAGGCTTCACACCTTCCCTCCTGCTGCTTGGAGCAGGCCCGTCGTCCAGGCTGGTGGGGTCCTGCCTCCTCCAAGGACCCTTCCCTGGAATCTGAAGCCCCAGGGACCCTGCACCCCTGGAGGGCCCCACCCCAACCCACCATCTCTTCCTCTTATTGAAACAGCTTGACCAGGGCCAACCTGGACACCACTGTCCCGCTCATAGCACCTTGGGTGGTAGGAGATGTGTTGCGAGCTCATTGCTGTGTGACCTAGACAAGCCTCCTTCCCTTTCTGGTCTCAGGGTTTTTTTCAGTCTGCCTTTATCCCCATAGAATCCTACAGGTGAGCACACAGCTCTCATGTGTGTCCCGTGTTGGGACATCAAGCAGGGCTCAGGAGCCCTGCCACCTCTGCGTCAGCCCTTACCCCTGCCCGAGAATCTCCGAGCAGCTCATGAATAAATCGACGTGGCTCCTGTCCCCACTCCAGCCTCTTGAAGTGCCCCCGGGAGCTTTTACACTCATGACAAGAAATACAGCTTAGAAGCCATTAGGAATTCCTCCTGGAAATAAAATATCCACTTCTGTTCTTTTAAAGTATTGGGTCCATTCTGAATGAGCATCCTTGAGATAGCAAGATACATTTTAAATAGTTTCAATATTTATTTTTAAATGACCCAAGGCTGTTGGTCTCTGCTTTTTTTTTTTTTTTTTTTTTTTTGAAACTATGCAGGGAAAATAAAGAACAGAAACTGGTAGCTGAGACGGGCTGAAGGTATCTGTTATTATCCGTACCTGTGTGTGCTTAGTCACTTCAGTTGTGTCTGACTCTGCGACTTAGCACGCAGGAAGATACAAATAATAACATATCTTTGGCCCATCTCAGTCACCAGTTTCTGTATCTATTGATCTCCAGTTTTTGCATTGGTCAAGACAGCCGCTTTTGGTTTGTACTGACTCTATCACTCCGGACAGGCTTGTATACTATGATAAAAACACAAATCGCAGTGGCTTAAAGCAACAAAGATGTATTCCTCACTCATGCAAAGTTTACTGCAGGTCTGGTGACTCTCCAGGGCAGGTCACCTATGTGTTGGCTTGGCAGGTGTGATGCCTCCATAGGGACCCAGATTTCCCATCATAAGGCAGATAAAGCAAGGGGCGGAGGCATCACACTGGCAGTTAAACGCGCCCACCTAGAAGTGATCAATATGATCTCTCTACTGGCATTTCATTGGCTTAAGCAAGTCCTATGGCCACACCCAAAGGCAAGAGGGCAGGTACAGAGCTCCATTAGGGAATGGATTAGTAATATCTGCACCCCATTAACTTTTTTCCCAACTGACTTTTTAAAAAATTTCCCTCGTTCTTTTTAAATTTAGTTTTTTTTAATTGGCATATAATTGCTTTACACGTTCAGGTGACCTAGTAGGAAAAGAATCTAGCTGCCAAGCAGGAGATGCGGGTTTGATCCCTGGGTCAGGAAGATCCTCTAGAGAAGGAAATGGCAACCCACTCTAGTATTCTTGCCAGGAGAATCCCATGGACAGAGGAGCCTGGTGGGCTATACTCCAGGAGACCTCAGAAGAGTCAGACACGACTTAGAGGCTGAACAACAACAACAAGAATTGCTTTATAATATTCTGTTAGTTTCTGCTGTACAACAGCATGAATCAGCGACAGGTATACATATATCCCCTCCCTCCTGAGCCTCCCTTCCACCACCCCCAAATGACTTTTTAAACAATAGCCTATTTTAATTATAAAATGCTCAGAGCATATCTTATGCACTATGGTCAATAAGCCTCTGAAATGTATAAGTCTTTTTTGATAAGCAGATCTCAAAACCAGAGGCAAGATTTCTCAAAACACGTTCTCTCCCTCAGATCTGAACTTGCCTTTAAAAGTCCAAAAATAAATTTCTGAAAGATCTGGTCACAGCATCAGCGAGGAAAAGCAGAAGCAAGAGAAATGTTTAGCTGCTTGTTGCCAAAAACTCTCTTGATTTATTATTCCCTTAGGCACAAAAGAGGGAGCTGGGATGGATAGTCCATGAGCCAGTTTAATCACTGAGACTGTCGGATAAAAACATAGGATGTGATTTTAGAAGGAAATGGTTGTGGAAATATATTGGAAAATAAAAATTGTGAGTCTGTACTTCATCCTTCTCGGTCAGACCCTGTTTCCTTGATTCTGCGACATCACCAAATAAACACAGCATCGTCGGTTTAGTTATGCGCTTTCCCACCAGACTTGAGTATGTTGCTGCTGTTTAGTCACTAAATCGTGTCCGACTCTTTGTGACCCCGTGGACTGTAGCCCGCCAGGCTCCTCTGTCCATGGGATTCTCCAGGCAAGAAGACGAGTGCGTTGCCACTTCCTTCTCCAGGGCGTCTTCCTGACCTAGGGATTGAACGTGCATCTCCTGCGTTGGCAGGTGGGTTCTTTACCGCTGAGCCACCTGGAGAAGCCCTTCAATAGTGTACAACTAAGCAAATTTAAATAAAAACATGCAGCCTAACAGAGGTCTGTGGCAAGGAACAGCACACACTGTTATGCATGATGAGATCAGACCTGGTTTAAAAATAATGTTTGCAGAGACTGGAGGTGGTCCGAGCCCTTTTCCAGAAGTTGATGATATCACCCAAATCGAAGACTTAAAACCGTAGTTTGAGGTCGTTGGACTCCATGTTGAGGTGCGGACGCTCTTCCAGTTCTGGGCCCCACATTTCAATGTCTAAGCCAAACTGTTTAGAGTACTCTCTACCAGGTTTAAACACTTTTCTAGGAATCCTGCCTCATTTATTTCAGGTGGAAAAACATGTCAAAGCACTGGTGCGTTTGCTGAAAATACCCTTCCTGCCACTTCTCGCTGGAGGGGTGAGCTCACGGTCTGAGTGGACCCCGATTCATATGTCCCGCCAGGTGCTGTGGTGGAAGTGGAGAATTGGGTCTCCTCCCACAGACTTGCCTTCAACAACCCACTTCAGTTTCATCCTCCATGGTGCTACTAGGCTCAGGTTATGAGAGCAGGACAGGAGAATGTATACATTAGGCACTACATAAATGCTGCCTCCCCTTCTCCTAGGTCCTTTCACATACCTAATTCTGTATGATTCTCCTTATAACTCTATGTGGTAAATACTGTTGCTCCATTTTACAGATGAGCAAACTGAGGTTTAGAGACATTGAATGACTTGCCCCAGAGCACATAGTGGGGGAGATGGAGCCAGGATGCAGGTGTGCTGGCCACATCTGGGGCTCCTCTTTTGCACCGAGCAGGCTTACAGCCTGAGGGGGGCCTGGAGGCCTTCAGTCCTTCCCAAAGAAGGCCAGTAGATCAGGGAGCAGGCCTGGAAGAAGGGCTTTTATCAGGAGACAAGACAGCAGATGAGATTCCCTCTAAATCTCTTTGGAAGGCACGGGTCTGCCAGGAAGAGCACTGGGGTTGAAGAGTGAACACCTGGACCTGAGCTCGGTCCTGACACTAAAGTGCTCAGTGGCCTCCAGCAAGCCCTTTGCTCTTGCTAGAGAGCTTCCCATGAGAGTCTAGGCCCGGGAGTGTCCCATGAGATAGTCTTTCCTGTAGCAGAATCTTAGGATGCTCAAGGAGCCCTGAACGGCTCAGTGTCTCTCTGGAGCGGTTTCCCACTCACTCGGTGACGGTGAGCCAAGCGCGGGCCCCTGGCTCTGCCCCTGGACCAGGCTGGGCTCAGCCACATCCTCCATGGCCAGGGCTACACTGCATCCTCAAACTGCTGTTGGTGGGTGCTCTGGGCACCTTCATGCCCAAGAAGTGTGGCTGAGGCTGGAACAGGGCCTGGACTGTGGCCACACCCCTTGGCCACCCCAGCCTTCCCCAGTTCCTCCCAGAGAGAAGCACCAAAGACCACGGGCCCCGGCTTACTGAGCATCGGCCGTGTGTCCTGCCCTGGGTGGCTCCCTCCCACTTGCACTTGCTACCCCATCGCAGCTCTGCGAGGGACACTGAGCCCCTCTCACAGGCCTGGACACCGCTGGGTGATGGACTGCCACTGAGTTCCAACCCGGAACGGGGAAGCCTGCCTAGCCGATGCACCTTCCTGACATCTGGGAGCGCTGTCCAGTGTCCAGGAGGAAATCCAGCACTCAGCGGTGTGGGAGGCACACACAGGGGGCAAACACAGGGCTTTTGCGGCACGCCCATCCCGCAGCCTCCAAGGCATTCCTTCCCTTTTCTTTCCATCTGGAAACTTGTTGAGAGAGGAGGAGTCTCAGCCGTGACTCCAACCCAGGAGGCAAAGTGCTATAAATAGGTTCCATCAGGACTTGTAGCTGAGCCATCAAGAGACTGTTTGAGTCCTGGGTGCCTGGGGGGAGCCCCACTCACCTTTGATCAACATCCACTAGGGCACACCTGGGGGAGGAGTAGACATAGCCGGATTTCTCTGTCTTGTGGGGTCTGGGGGCAGCCTTCGCCCAGAAGAGCAGGAGAGCACGTCATTGCTCAGAGCACACGGGTGTCCAGGCCCCCTGGTGTCCTGCCCTGAACCTGTGGGATCAGCTAGGGGGGGGGGGGTCAGTCCCCCAGGGAAGTTGAGCTCAGGCCCCTCTGAGTCTCACAGGATGGCCGGAGGGTAGAACCAGTGACTTTCAGAGCTGCAGGCTCTGTGGAGAGTCCTGGGCCATCACTTTTTAAATTTTTTGTTAACAGCCTTATTGAGATGTAATTTACATACCATACAACTCACTCATTTGACCTGAATTTTATAACCATTTCCACAATCGATTTTAGAACATTTTTATCACTTCCTGGTGACAAAGAAACCCCTGGGCTTCCCTGATGGCTCAGGGATAAAGAACCCACCTGCCAATGCAGGAGATGAGGGTTCGATCCCTGGATCAGGAAGATCCCCTGGAGAAGGAAATGGTAACCCACTCTAGTATTCTTGCCTGGGAAATCCCATGGACAGAGGAGCCTGGTGGGCTATGGTCCATGGGATCAAAAAGAGTCAGACACGACTTAAGTACTAAATAACAATCAAAGAAACCTCTAACCCGTTAGCAGTCAACCCCCAGCCCCTGGCAACCACTACTCTACTTTCCGGCTCTATTGATTTGCCGATTCTGGACATTCCACGTAAGGGGGATCATACGATATGTGTCCTTCTGTGATCAGCTGCTCTCTCAGCATCACGCTTTTGGGTTCGCTCATGTCTGGACGCGTGTCAGTGCCCTATTCCCTTCTGTGGACAAATCTTCCACTGTGCGGGTCTAGACCTCACTCTATTCGTCTTGTCTCTACTTTTTGGCTATTACAGATAATTCTGCTGTGAATGGTTGTGCACGAGTGTCTACGTGGACATAGGTCTTTGTCTCTCCTGGGTTGTTACACACGTGGAAGTGGAATTCCTGGAACCGCATTTGACTTTTTGAAAAAAAAAGACCAGAATATTTTCCAAAGAGACTGCTCTAGGGGTGCATCGGTGGTGGAGCCTTTGACTGCAAAGAGGTGGCACTGTATACACCCCCACCTGCAGTGTATGAGGGTCCCGATTGCCCCACATCCTTCTGGAACTTGTTATGATCTTTTTAAAGAGATTTCACCACTTCTGCTTCGTTCATCATTTTTCTAACGGTTATTTTTGTTTCCTGTCGGCCGTGCTGGGTCTTCGCTGCTGAGCGGGCTCTCACCGTGGCGAGCAGCGGCTGCTCTGTAGCTGCACGGGCTTCTCTCGTTGCAGAGCACAGACTCTGGGGCACGCGGGCTGCAGGCGTCACAGCTCCTGGGCTCTGCAGCACAGACGCGGTAGCTGTGCACATAGGCTTTGTTGCCCTGGGGCGTGTGGGATCTTCCTGGATCAGACCCACATCTTCTGCATTGGCAGGTGGCTTCTTTACCACTGAGCCACCAGGGAAGCCCTGTTACGATCTTTCTGATTCCAGCCATCCCCGTGGGTGTGAAATGGTGCCTCACTATGGATTTTTTAAAAATATTTTATTTTATTTATTTATATTTGTCTGTCAGGTTTCACTTGCAGCACACAGGCTCAGTTGCCCTGTGGCAGGTAGGAGCTTAGTTCCCCGACCACGGTTCGAACCTGCTTCCCCTGCCTTGTAGGCAGATTCTTAACCAGTGGACCACCAGGGAAGTCCCTCATGGTGGTTTTGGTTTGCTTTTCCCTGGTGACTAATGGTGTTGAGCATCTTTTCCCATGCTTCTTGGCCATCACCACTCGGCTCTGAGACATTATGCCTCAGTTTCCTCATCTGTAAAATGGGCATAATGACAGAAGGACCTGCCTCCCAGGCTGTGGTGAGGATTTAGTGAGATAATTCCAGGGTCCTGGTGCAGAGAAGCTGCCAGCAAACATTGCTTGAAGCTGCAGACTGGGCTCCGAGCCTTTCCTCTGAGGGCTGGTGTGGAGGAGGGACTGGGAGAAAGGTGGAAATCTGGAAGCTTCTGCAAGCTCCAAAGGAAAGGGACAAACATCATCAGAGAAGGTGCTGACTGGCCCTGCCCCAGCCCTGGATGATTTCCTGACCAGCTTTGAAGCTCTGCTCAGCTGGGCAGCCCAAGCAACCCGGCCGCGTCTATGCAGCCTGGTGAAATCCAGACGAGGCAGGTGTCCAGACCACATGCACAGTGAAGACAAGCTGGGCCTGTCATTCGGGTTTCTGGGGGGGGGGGCACCTGTGGTTTTTCTTATCGTGAGTTATTTGGCCTCCTCCCCTTGGCTGCTCACTGGGGGTGTGACGTCGCCCTTCCTGGACTTGCATGCTTGCGTCTGTCAATAGAGAACTCTGGAGCTGGGCCAGGAGTGTCCTCCCACGAGGTTGGGCGGGAGCCTGGGGCCTGGCGGAGGTGCCGATGGTCAGGCCGACTGTGTAGTGGAAACCTGAGCCAGGAGCCGGGCGGGAGGTGAGGGAAGGCAGTCAGATCCTCACGGGTGGAAAACAAATGCACTTCCGGACAGCAAGCTCATTAGGCTGCCCCGGAGGGAACAATCAAGTTCTCTTCTGGAGCCCACCCTGGAATGTTCAATTGAGTCGACTGTCTGGGAAGGGCGGGTCATATCCCCAGGGGACCCCAGGCCCTGGGGCTGGGGTGGATGCTGCAGCTGGCAGGGGTCCCAGGTGTTTCCTGGTGCTGCCGCTGGGTCCACAGTCACGTGGGGCACAGGTGGGAGGCAGGGACAGGGAATCAGGCTGGCCCTGGCATGTGAGCTCTGCCACCTGGTGCTGTGCGGTCTTTAAAAGTCATATAATCTCCCCGGACCTTTGTCTCCTCATGTGCAAAACAAGGCTGATGATACATTATAGCAGGGGTCCCCGACCTCTGGGATCTAATGCCTGATGATCTGAGGTGGAGCTGATGTAATAATAATATAAATAAAATGCGCAATAAATGTAATGCGCTTAAATCATCCCCAAACCATCCCCACCCCACTTTGTTGTTGTTCAGTCGCTAGGTTGTGTCCAAATCTTTGTAACCCCGTGGACAGCAGCACACCAGGCTTCCCTGTCCTTCACCATCTCCCGGAGTTTGCTCAAACTCATGTCCATTGAGTCAGTGATGCCATCCAACCATTTCATCCTCTGTCTCCCACTTCTCCTCCTGCCTTCAATCTTTCTCTGCATCAGGGTCTTTCCCAATGAGTCAGCTCTTCGCATCAGGTGGCCAAAGTATTGGAGCTTCAGCTTCAGTATCAATCCTTCCAATGAATATTCAGGGTTGATTACGTTTAGGGTTGACTAGGTTGATCTCCTTGGTTTGTGGAAAAATTGTCTTCCACCAATCTGATCCCTGGTGCCTGAAAGGTTGGGGACCACTGCCTTATAGGATGGCTGCTAAGTGTGAATGAAACAGTACGCGTGGTCAAGGGCAGAGTGGGGGAATTCTATCAGACAGAAGCAGAGCTTCTAGCCTATGCACGTGGCTTACTGGGAGAGGAGCTTAGGGGAAGGCAGTAAGGAGGGAGGGAAAGGGGGTAGGGTATCCGGTGATGTCTAGCCTTCTTTTTTAAAGTAACAGTTTAATAAAATAAACAGCAATAATTAATACAAACTGTCAACTCCATGGGCGGACTTTGGAGAGAAACACATCTGGCTTTCTTTCGTTTGTTGTCTGCCACTCCAGTGCAGGCTGCGACCACGCCTTCTCTGTGCCTGATCAGTAAATGTTTGTTGAATGACTGACTGATCAAATATTGCTGCTGCCTCTCCTTCTGTGTCGGGTCACCCAGGACCTTCCACGTAGCCTGGTCCTGTGAAAGCTCTGGGGTACACGCTGCACCATGAAGTCTGAGACAAGAGGGCCTGGCTTTTGCACCCCAGCCCCAGTGAGTCAGGTTGAAACCAGGTAACTCAGGTTGGGACGTGAACCCACCCAGCCTAGACTCATGGCCCCATCATTTCCATCTCTGCCTCTGCAGCCACGTTGCCCACTTTGTGCATCAAAGTGCTGCCTGCTTCCCTCTTATAAGTATGCCTGCGGTGGCGTTAGGGCCCCGCTGTGATCCAGTATAACCTCCCCGTCTTGAGATCCTTCATTTAATCACAACTGCGAAGACCCTTTTCCCATATGTGTGTGCGTGTGTGTGTTAGTTGCTCACACACACAAGAGTCGTTGTATCTGACTCTCTGTGACTCCATGGACTGTAGCCTGCCAGGCGCCTCTATCTGTGGGGTTTCCCAGGCAAGGATACTGGAGTGCATTGCCATTCCCTTCTCCAGGGAATCTTCCCGACCCAGGGATCAAACCCAGGTCTCCTGCATTGCAGGGAGATGCTTTCCCGTCTGAGCCACCAGGGAAGCCCTTTTCATATAGAGTATTCAAAAGGTCCAGGGATTGGGGTCTGGTATCTTTGAGGTCCGCTTCATCTTCAGCCCACTACAAGCACCAGCATCAGATTCCTCAGAGAAGCTTGTAGCGCCAGCCGGCATCCTCCTTGCCTGTAACCTCCCTGCCTGTGTCCCTCCCTCCTGTTCCCCTCTGCTCCCTGCCTGCCCCTCTCTGTGTGCTTCAGGCTTTTCTCTTTTATGGAGAGGGAAGTTTCGGGCCTTAGACACTCTAAATCTTTCTATGAAAGCTCCAAGTCTTTTCTCTCCAGACGACTCAGTCTGGGCTGAGCATTCCCGCAAACTCTGGCCTCGGTGCAGGCCATGAGGCCCTAAGCCACGGCCACTGAAAGTCCCATAGCAGCTGGGGCAGGGGGCAGGGGAGGAGACGCCCTGCTCAGCCACTGGTGATTGGTTTAGAGAATGTGCTGGACAGGAGTTGATTCCCATGCCTTCCGTCTTCCGGGCCTCAGTTTCCCTGCCTGTGAAATGAACCAATCTGGAGCCAGTGTCTCTAAAGAACTTCCAGTGAAACACCAGGATCTATGAAGAAGAATTTTAAAAGAAAAGAAAAAGAAATTATGTAAGCCATTGTTTACTTAGCTGCCAGTCGTGTCCTGGGCACCAGCTCTCAGCCAGGCCACTGTTGGGTCCTGGGACACAGAGGGCTCTCTGTCACAGCTGGGCAGGAAGACAACTGAGAAGAAGGACTCTGAGAGCCCAGAGAGCCACCTGCTGTGACTCCAAGTTATGAGGGATAGTCAGGGAAGACTTCCTGGGGGAGGTGACTCTGAGCTGGGTCTTGAGGGACTAGTGGGAGGTGGTAAGAGAGGGCAGTGTCCTCCAGATCAGGGGGTCAAGAAAGCATGACCATCCAGGCTTGGGGTTGAGGCCCTAGGGTGCTGGAGATAGCCTCACATGTGGGTCTTCCTATTACAAAGTGAGTCCTTGAATCAAGGCCTGCTATATGGAAGGTCCTGGGTGACCTGGCACAGAAGCAGAGGCGGCAGCAGCATTTGGTCAATCAGTCATTTGACAAACATTGGTTGATCAGCTATAAAGCACGTGTGGTCCCTGCCCTCCCAGGACTGACACTGCCGTGTACAGAAAATGAACAAAATAAACAGCCAAAGGATGTACAGTGGTGACCAGAGTGATACAGCTGGAGGGCAGTGACTCAGGGCAGAGAGAGAGCACTCTCTCACTGCAGAGAGAGAGGTCAGGAAGGTCTTTCTAAGAAGGTGACAACTGAGAAGAACCTGGGGGCCTTGAAGGGTGAACCTAGAAATATCTGAAGGAAGGGAGTTCCTGGCAGAAGAAACCACAGGGGCAAAGGCCCTGGGTTGGGGATGCCTGACTTTTACAAAGAACACCAGCGAGGGTGCTTCGGGCAGAGTGAAAAGGACATGGGGGGAGATGGGCCGGGGGGGTGGGACAGGAAGGTGGTAGAGGACCTTTTTGCAGCCCAAGGGGGATCCTTGGCTTTGACCCTCAGTGAGATGGGAGCCGCGAAAGTGTTGAGAGCAGAGGAGTGGCGGGACCTCACCCGGGTTTTACAAGCAAGCGGCAGCAGGTGGAGATGTTAATTTCCAGTGATTCCGAGCATCAGAAGATAAGAGGTGTCAAAGCCAAGGCCTTCTGCCAGCCTAGGCTGGAGTTGTTAATCACTGTGTCCCAGATGGAGCTGCTCCTGAGGCACTCCTGATGGAACCCGTAAGTGGCTGAGGTTTAAAATGCCATCGGCCGGCTCTTAGCTCAAACGCTCTGGGAGCATTGAGCCCTCTGCCTAGAGACAGCACAGGCAGCAAGCCCCAGGAGACACATTTCTGCTTCTGTGCCCAGAAAGACACTCCAAGTTCCAAGTCCTTGTCCCTGGACTCCCCAGGGACACGCGCACAGTGCATACACGCGCAGGCCCTCCCTCGTGACTCCTGTGACCAACACCGGGGCTACCGGATAGAACTCATGTGTCCCCTTCAATGTGAATTTTAGATCAACAGCGGGTAATTCTTCAAGTCCACCTAGGGGCTTCCCAGGTGGCCCAGATGGTAAAGAATCTGCCTGCAGTGCAGGAGACCCGGGTTTGATCCCTGGGTTGGGAAGATCCCTCCCTGGAGAAGGGAATGGCAACCCACTCCAGTATTCTCGCCTGGAGAATTCCATGGACAGAGGAGCCTGGTAGGCTACAGTCCATAGGGTAGTAAAGAGTCAGACATGACTAACACACACACACACACAGAACCCCAGTAGGGCTCCTTATCAACAACCAGAGTACCCCCCAGGAATATCTCCCGTGATGACCACCCTGCACCTCCCAGGCTCACAGGACTGAGGACCCAGCTGGTCTGGACTTTCACCCCCAGAACATCCCTGAGCCCTGTGGTTGGAGCCTGAGAGGGTAAGGGTGAGGGTCTCAAAGGTCAGGCTTGCAACAGCAGAGAGGGTCCCAGGCGCAGACACAGGGCTGGGAGGGGGGCATTGTCCCAGGGAAGCAGCGCCTGCTTCAGGGTCTAGCGATTCCTTGCTGCCTCTCTGGGCCTCCAGAGCCCAGATCCTTTTGGCTGATGAACCGCAGCTTGTCAAGAGCAATTACCCCCCTTGGTCTCGTTGCCCCCTTTAAGAAAGTGATTTATGACTCTGCGAAAATGGGGCTGGTGGGAGGCGATGCGCAGGGGGGCTGACTCCAGGAAGAATCAGCTGCTACCTTTTAAAATTTGTATTAAAAATGCACACTTTTCTCTTTTATTTTTTAAAAGTGTGATAACACATTTACAGGAGACTTGCAAAATACAAAACAAAGTTACACATAGCCCAACTATATATTACAGCTCTTTTTTAAAATAGATAAATTAAGATGTTTAGTTGGGGTTTCAATATCAACCACTCAAAAATTAGTAGAATGAATATACAGAAAAGTAGAAGGATATAGCAGAATGGAAAAGCACCATGAACCAACTCAACATAATGAAGATTTATGTAATCTTCACACAACAGTAGGATGCAAATTCTATTCAAGTTCCCATTGACTGTAAAGCCAGGAGACACTGGAACATACCCAGGGAGATACAACGAGGTGCAGAGAAATCCATGGTCTAAAGGCACGGAAGTCACAGAGTCTGTTCTCGTATCGCTGCCGAATTATGTTAGAAATGAATATCAAAAGATATTTGAAAATAACCCACATGTTTTCAAGAGCAATGTGACATTTACTAAGAGAGATCGTTGACTAAAAAAATGCACATTTTGAAACAGCAGTTTTTTTAAAGTAGTGAAGCTTGAGTTAGGAAATAAACCCATACAGTTCAGTATGGATAATGGACGAAATACTGCAGGAAGCTGAAAGGCAGCATTGTGGGGAAGAGCACTCCCTGGGTGGGAGGTAGCCCCACTGTGACTCCCTGCCCAGTGCCAGCCCTGGCTGAGCCTCAGCTTCCCCATCTGTAACTCGGGGCTCATCTTGGGATGACTGAAGAAGAGGCCAGGAAGGCGGCGCAGTGAGCCCCACCTGCACCGGTGGGGGGGGGGGCAGCTCCTGCCTGGTGAGTCCTTGACCCCCGTGCTATTGCCCCACCCCTCCCTGCCCTTTCCAAGCGGCCACCTGTTGTCTCATCCCAGGGAGCTGGGGCCCCATCAGCAAGTGAGCCCCTGCAGAGAGAATTCCCCGTTGGAATTGAGGCTGAGCCCTTTGGCCAGGCACCCACTGACCCTCGCTGGTGGCCTGACGCTGCCGGCCCCACAGGGGCTCCCAGCCCAGGACTGCCAGCCCCCATCCCCTTGCATCCCAAGTGCCGCCAAGCAGATGGAACTCGCTGCACATGCCACGCCCTTTCTCTCCTCCAGGTCCTGACCCGCGCTGGTCCCTCTTCCTGGAATGCCTTATCATTCCCAGGCACGCCCTTCTTCCCTCCCACCTGCTCCTTCTCCGGCAGGAGGGGCCTCCCCTGGGTGCCTCCATCGCTCAGTGCTTTTCATCTTGAGGGCAGCGGTTACGTGCGAGTCCTCTTTATGCCCAGCACCTGGCATAGAGCGGATGCTCAACAAACTCTTTTCTTTTTTCCTAACGGAAGGATGTTGCCTTACAGAATTTTGTTGTTTTCCTCCAATAAACTGTCCTGTTATTTCTCTGATGCTGCTGACGCTCCTTGTTCCTCCAACAGCCCTTATGAAGCATTTAGGGCTGACAGCTATCTGCGAGGCCTTCAACCCTGTCATCTTTTCTCTGCAACACTGTGGTGGTGGTTGTGTAGTTGCTAAGTCATGTCCGACTCTTGCGACCCCAGGGACTGTAGCCCGCCAGGTTCCTCTGTCCTTGGGATTCTCCAGGCAAGACTACTGGAGTGGGTTGCCATTTCCTTTACCAGGGGATCTTCCCGACCCAGGGACTGAACCCACGAGACTCCTGCATTGGCAGATGGGTTCTTTACCACTGAGCCAGCCTTACAATCCTGTTCAGTTCAGTTCAGTTCCGTCACTGAGTCGTGTCCGACTCTTTGCGACCTCATGAATTGCAGCACGCCAGGCCTCCCTGTATATCACCAACTCCCGGAGTTCACTCAAACTCATGTCCATTGAGTCAGGGATGCCATCCAGCCATCTCATCCTCTGTAATCCCCTTCTCCTCCTGTTAGCTAGGTGTTATTATCACTTCCATTTTATGGACAAGAAAACTGAGGCTCAGAGGGTGTGGATCATCACATGGCTAGTCCAGGGAGGCATGAGGTTCAACTTCAGGGCTGCTGGGATGCATAGCCAGAGAGCTTTCCAACCAATGCCCCCCTCCTTTGAGACCCTCCTTGGTCCTGAGGGCTCATGGATAAATCCCTTCCCCTCTCTGGTCCTCAGTTTCCTGATGTGTAAAACAGGTGGAGCTACAGCGGGTGATATTAGGGAGTCTCACCAGTTGGGCTGGGGGCACAAGACATTGCCATGTTCTGCTTGGGTCCAGGTGTCCCTGGAGTGCCTGCCGATCTCCTGAAGATAATAATTTGTCCCAGTACGCAGTGACTTCTTGTGACATCACCTTGATTCGGCGTGGGTAGCAGGGTCATCAGTTTGGTGGGGTCTGTCGGAGCTGGGAGGGACCCATCTCCTAGCCTGGAAGGCCACCTCTCCACTCCTGCTCCCCCGCTGGTGACACTCAAGACACTTAGGGGCTGCGGGCATCCATTGAGCCAGGAGCTCCAGCAGACCCCTGGCCGGGGCTGTGATTCACTCTCAGGCCAGCTCCAGGCTGGCCCTCCAGGGCTCCCATTGGTGGCCTGGAATTTTTATTCTCTTGCCAATTTCTGCTTGATGCAAGAATCAAGTTAGACCCAGAGGTGTGGGTGGACAAGGCTCACTCATACATGAGTTCATCTCTTCCGAGTCTTATTTGGAGAACAAAATGAGTCAGCCTGGCACCCAGCATGGGGCAGGGAGCCCCAGCAAAGCCATCCACCAGCTGTGCGGTCTGAGCGAAACGGGTTCTTCACCTCGAATACGGGCCTCGAAGCACCGACCTTGAAAAGAGCGCCATGGGCTTCACAGGCTTCGTGTGAAGCCGGGTTCCTGGCAGGCAAGGCAGCCCTGCCCGAGCCCCCGTGGTGTGCAGGCACCCTCCCCGTGTGCCCATGCAGGGTTACAGGAGAGAACAGGTGGCCCCCAGGAAAAGCCGTAACTCTAGCCCTGTAATCCTGCTGACGGCTGGTCTGCCTTTCAGGAGAGGGAGGTCCTGCCTCCTGCGCTGGGCCAGGAACAACAGGCCATCGTGTTCTTCGGGGAAATCAAGACGGAGCGTAGAGGACGAGTCCAGTGTCCATGCCTTATCTTTCCTGGCAAAGCAGGGACCTCTGGGCCAGGTCCCTGCTGGCAAACAGAGCGAGGCGTGAATAATAGAAGAGCTGGCCTGGGCTCCCCGCCACCTGGGCTGTGTCGGGGAGCCGAGGGAAGACCCATGGGAGCTACGCAGCCTGGGGTGGTGTGGGAGCCCCAGAGGCCCAGGCGAGCTCGGGGCTGAGCTGATGCTGCTTTAGACAGGCCAGGTGTCACTGCGAAGCCCGGGTTTTCAGTCTTGGGTCTTACAAGCTGTGTGTCCTCGGGCAAGATGCCTAACCTCTCTGAGTCCTCATTGCCTTGTCTATGATATCCCTGTCTACCTCTTATGATCATCTCAGAGGCTCCAGAAGCAAGCCTGCAGAGTGCCTGGTACACCGTAGGTGTTTGGCAGTGGCAGCTATGGAAGAAAGCATTTAATAGGGCGGGGGCAGCAGAAAATGTTCTGTCACGGCTTCAGGCTGGGGGTGTGGTGCGGGGTCAGCCTCCTCCCCATCCTGGGGCCACTTCCCTCCTGGGAAACGGGGGGCCCCTCCTGGCCACCCCCCAAAGCTTGAGGACCTGCACTGGGGAACTCCATCCCTCACCCCCACGGGGCAGGGATGCGAAACTAAGATGCTTCTGGGTTTCTGAGAGGTGCAGGGGCTGCCTGGAGGAGGTGTGGCCTGAGGGAGGTGGGGCAGGAGCCTGGCCCCGGGTCCAGGCTGGCCCAGGGATGTGCTGTTTCACAGGGGACGGAACTGCAGCTTGGCGAACTCACAGGGGTGCCTGGGGGCAGCAGCAGCCTGCTACCCCGCAGCCCCTCTCCCAGCCATGATGAGCTCAGCAAGCGGGCAGCATCTTGACCTGGGATGGTTTTCAGTGAGTTGGAGCCTGGGCATGGAGTTATTCTGGTAGGGTCACCAGGTGCCAGCTGGGCGCCAGGCGGGTACAACAAGGACCTTCCATTGACCAATGCCAATCACCTGTGCTTTAGGGTGAATCTCAGTGTATGGAGGGGTCAGGCTAGGAACATGGACAAGGACAGGCATCGATGAACAGGGCCCACGCCAGGACCCACGCTGATAAATCCAAGTCACAGCAGGGGCAGCTGTGGCCCCACCCTGCCGACGCAGGGGTGTGGGCGGGGAGGGCTGGTGGTCAAGGCCACTCTGTCCTGCTCGGACGTGAGTCACCGCCTGGCTCGGAGCCCAGGACGCTGAGGGAGGCTCTGGGCGGAGTTCCCCACGGTGACCAGCCTCCGGGCTCCTTGGCATTCCTGGTGGGCTGCTGGTCCTTTGGGAACCTGAACTCAGATGACGAAGTGGACGGTGAGATGGTTTTGAGCTGCAGGAGGTTCTGAACACATCCTTAAATTCAGGGCCTTGACTCTCAGTGCCTCAAACCTACGGCCAGTGGTTCTCAAACTGTAGTCACCTCGAAGGAGGGCCTCGCTGAAGTCCTGCATTCCTGAGCCACACTCAGGGCCCTAGAATCTGCATTTGAAGCTTCCCCATGGGCCGTGTCCGGCCCCCTCTGGCATGCGGTGGCCCCCTCACGTCCACCTTCCCAGGCCCCCAACTGCACACGTCCTCACGCAGGCCTGCACCCCATCTGTGTGGACTCACTCCCACACAGACACAGACACGCACATGGACACCCAGGCTGGTTACCCAGTTCGCCGGGCCTGGTGCAGAATGAACGCGTGTGTCCCTGTTCAAGCATTATTAAGAATTTCAAGCAGAAGACTAAAGCAAGCACAGGGCCCTGGGTGACAGCATAGGGCACGTGCCAACAAAGGCAGCCCGGCAGGCTCTATGTGGTACACACTGGGGCCCTCCGGGGTGAACTCACCCCAGGGCACAGACGAATATACACTCATGGACACACATGCTCAGGTGCAGGGAGGCTTCCAAAATGACTTTTATTGGGATGAGGAAGTGTGCTGGTTAATGTTTAATAGCAAAATCAAAGTTGAGTCACATGTGAGTTGCTTGTAAGCAAGAAATGCCAGCCGGAATACGAAATGAATCACTGTCTTGGGGTTCGTGAGTAACATTCTAATTGGGTTGTGACTAGTTTGGGAAAATGTTTCAACTCTCCCACCCCAAATCTAAATTCAACTGGTGCTTAATTAAAGTTTCAAAGGCCACGAAGCTCCCTGAATACAATGTGAACTTACAGGAGTTTCATGAACAGATTTTCAACCAGACAAACTGCGATGAGCAGGGCTGCCCTGTCTTCCTAGGACTGAGAAGGGGTGGAAACTCATGTTTATTGAGCACCTACTATGTGCCAGCCCCTGTGCTCAGTGATGGGCCCGGTGCTTGGCATACAGTAGGTACTTAGTAAATGGTAGCTTACTGCTGTATTTCATCAGCGCCTCAGTTCAGTTCAGTTTAGCTGCTCAGTCATGTCCATCTCTTTGCGACCCCACATACTGCAGCACACCAGGCCTCCCTGTCCATCACCAACTTCCGGAGTCTACTCAAACTCATGTCCATTGAGTTGGTGATGCCATCCAACCATCTTGTCCTCTGTCGTCCCCTTCTCCTCCTGCCTTCAATCTTTCCCAGCATCAAGGTCTTTTCAAATGAGTCAGTTCTTCGCATCAGGTGACCAAAGGATTGGAGTTCCAGCTTTAACATCAGTCCCTCCAATCAACACTCAGGACTGATTTCCTTTAGGATGGAAATCAGCGCCGTCAGCGCCTAGGATGCACTAATCGTGTGCATGCTAAGTCGCTTCAGTCGTGTCTGCCTCTTTTCGGCCCTGTAGACTGTAGCTCTCCAGGTTCCTCTGTCCGTGGGATTCTGCAGGCAAGACTACTGGAGTGGATTGTCATTTCCTTCTCCAGGGGATCATTGCAACCGGGGATTGAACCCGCATCTCTTGCGTCTCCTGCATTGGCAGGTGCGTTCTTTACCACTAGCGCTACTGATGATAACACACACTTTATCTTGCAGACCACTAAGAAAGAGGAAACACTGCCATTCACACGCTGACCCCAGTCAAGACATTGATGGCAGGGCATGCTTCTTTCTCCAAGGTGCTTACATGGGAAAAGTGTGTTTCAGAGTCCATGGAAGGAAGGATTAACCTCCACAGTCAACAGATGGGAAGGACGGAGGCCCAGAAAGGATGGGAACCGGCCAGAGGGCATTTCAGGCTCTTGCTAGTCTGTGATCAGAGGCTTGGGAGGGCTTGGTCTCGGGTCCCACCTGCTGGGTATGCAGGGCTGCTCTGGGGAACGGAGACCTGCCTCAGTTTCCCCAAAATGCTGCTGGTGCACCCTGCTGTATGCAGCCTGGGGGCTTAGGCATTCCCTGTGTCGGAACCTCCCTTCTCTGCACCCCGCCCCCTTTGTTTTTGCCTTGGTTTAGGTTGCGGATGTTCTCTGCTGCAGAGGGACAGAGAGCATGTGTTTGCAAACTTGTTTGTCCTTCCTGAACTGTGGCACAGAAGGGGCAATTCATTAAGGTCATACGTGCAAGCTAAGTCTCTTCAGTCGGGTCCAACTCTATGTCACCCTATGGATTCCAGCCTGCCAGACTCTTCTGTCCGTGGGATTCTCCAGGCAAGAATACTGAAGTGTGTTGCCTTACCCTCCTCCAGGGATCTTCCCAACCCAGAGATCAAACCGGTGTCTCTTACGTCTCCTGCATTGGCAAGAGGGTTCTTTACCACCAGCGCCTCTTGGGACTCCCTCCTCCCCTCATTTGACCAAAGGCAGGCACAGTTGGAAGCATTTTCTTCAAAGCAAGCTTTAGCGACTGTAGTAATTTTGAGGACTGGGGGCCTGCCCTCAGCTTCCACAGCTCTTTCATGCAATAATTCATTACGGGAGGATTTTTCACAGACAGCCACTGGCCTTGGAAGGCAGCGAGCTCATGAATATGCATAGGCTTGTCCTCATGAATTATGCATTTGATACGGAGGTTTCCTAGGGAGGCTGAGGAGGCTGGGACTGGCTCAGTCCTGCCTTACTCCTGAGGACTTCTTATAAAGCACAGATTCCACCTCCCTCCCTCCCCATCACAATGAACTTGCAGAACGCCTCTCTAGCTCCATTAAAATACAACTCCTTGATTTTCACAGAGTCTAGAGTCATGCCTGTTGCTTCTCTGATGGCAAAATTGGCAGGTCTAGAGGGGCCATCAGGGTCAGAGCAGGCCTGCACTCGCCTGGGAGACTGCTTCAGGCCCATCCATCTTGGATTTTGAACGTGGACTTTTCTGGGGCCCCAGCAGCTGAGAAGCTGACGCCCGGATGTGCAATTTACCTGTAGTTTAAAGCGCTCAGGCTCCTCTGGGTCTGAGCGAGCTCAGGGCAGGTGGAACAAGCTTCACGCAACAAGCACTGAGCCAGGACTCAGGGTGGGCCCAGGTTTCCCCAGCAGGAAGGGGGAAAGGAGCTCTGCTTCCCCCAGTGCAGGCTGTCACGCTCAGAGGCCATCTCGGCCTCCCAAGACAATGTGGTGCACACGATGTGCACACACACCGTCAGGGCTGGGGTTTGAGGTGTGCTCCGCAGGGCCTGCTTGGCTGGGGGTCGCTTCTCCCTGGGGGACCCTCCCTCCTCCTGCCCAGCTGCTGCCAGACGTGCCCACTTCCTGCCCTCACTGAGCGCATGGTTTTCAGATGGTTCAGCAGCTCCTCACCAACCACAGCTCTGCTGGCCTTGCATGTCTGGGCCAGGAGGTTTCTCTTCTGAGTGATCATTCTGTGACTGCCAGCCCCTATCCTGCAGCACGGCCACCATGTGTGACCACTTCACCTTCCATTCATTTGAGCCTCCCAGCGGCCTGGGCGGGAACCTGGAGCACATTTTACGGTCCAGGCCTCAGACAGAGAGGGAAGGGCCTGTCCTGGGCCGCAGCTGGGAGTGGGCACTGCAGGTCTGGAGAATGCCTGCCCACACTCGGTCACTGCTTCCAGCCCAGCTGAGCCTCAGCCGTCTTCACGAGCTGCAGGGCCAGGGCCAACCCCTCAAAAGCACTATCATCGTTCATGGATCAGGAGCTAAGGGGCTGGGCTTAAACCACTCCAGATTTTCAAAAAGTCACCTTCCAAATGTGTATAAGAAATGAAATCAAGTACCGATGAACCTATGCGCAGAGCAGGAACAGGACACAGACATGGAGAATCAGCTCGTGGGCACAGTGGGGAAGGAGAGGGTGGGACGGGCTGAGAGAGCGGCCCTGAAACATACGTTACCATGTGCAAAATAGCCGATGGGAAGCTGTGTCTAACACAGGGAGCTCAAGCCGGTGCTCCGTGACAACCTAGAGGGGTGGGATAGGGTGGTGGTGGGGGTGGGAAGGTTCAGGAAGGAGGGGATATATGTAGACTTCTAGCTGATTCACCCTGTTGTATGGCAGAAACCAGCACAACATTGTGAAACAATTATCCTCTAATTAAAAATAAACTAAAAAAAAAAAAAAGAAAAGCCTCTACAGAGAAAATTCATTAAATGAAGAAAAAAAAAGAAAATGAAATCCCCTCTAGTCCCTTTATTTGGCAGCCCAGCGCTGCCGGCCACTTGGCCCTCCCACTCTGAGCAGGGCTGCCAGGCAAGCAGCCGCTGGAATGGCACCTCCCAGCCCTTCCCTTCAGCACCGTGCTGAGCTTCTCACTTCTCTGTGTTGTGTCCACGATCACTGCTTCTAATGACTGCGGAACGTTACGTGTGAAATCAGTCCATTATGTCGGGCATTACTGTGCAGGATTTTAAACGTCACTGTTCAGAGGAAATTACTTTGAGCCTTTTGTTAATTTACTCCGTACGTTGTGTTGCTAGTGGACGACCATCTATCCACTGTCTCTCCTTCACTCCCGCTAGCCCCCTGCAACACGAAGCGGGCTTCTCTCCCCAGCCCCCCCGGTAAAGACCTTGAAGACGGGATCCACACCCATTCAGCTCCCGAGCACACGCTGACAGCCGTGGGCCTTGGCCTCACCGAGCAAGCACCAATCCTGGGCCGTTGGTCCCCATGTGGAGCAGGCTGTGCAGACAGTGTCTTGCTCAGCCAGTAAGTGCAGAGTTGGGATTCAAACACATCTAACCCAGGGGCCTTGGGTGTGAGTCTCACTCGTCGCTGCCTGAGGGCCACAGAAACGACCAAGGCTTGACCCTGGGGCGAGCAGAAAAAGGAGACACGAGGAATCACAAGCAATGCCAGGGAAAGCTTACGAGGACTTTTTCTCCTGGAAGAGCCCTGCAATCGCTAACCCACTTAATCCTCATCACACCCCTTGAAGGCACTATTACTAACAGTTGAGGAAACTGAGGCTCAGAGAGGCTGCGTAACTTAGGCAGAGTCACCCAACTTTTGAGGGGCAGGATTGGAGCGCGGGCTGGGGGCTTCCTTGGTGGCTCAGGTGGTAAAGAATCTGCCTGCAACGCAGGACACGACTGAACCACTAACACTGTGTCTGGCTCCAGAGTTCAAAGTCAATCACTTTGCTCTTGTGAGTTCCCTAGAAGCCAAATCCAGTCCAGCTCTCTATCCCTACCATCGCCTGCACAGGGCCTTCCCAAAGGAGATGCTGGGTCAATATTTGTCAGTGGAGGACTGCTTACTAGATAGTAACCTGGCGGATAATTCGGGAGAAAGCAGGCTGGCAGAGACACGGGGTGGGTGTCAGACACTGGCCAGCATGGGACGCTGAGCCCACGGCAATCTGACCAGAGTTCTTGTTGGATGCGTGGGACCTGGCACCCCTCCCCAGATAGAGTAAGATCCCTAGCATTTGTAAGAAGGTCTGGAAGGACACATGGAAGGCAAGCTTATCAAATCTGTGGACAATACTGAGCCTAGGGCTGGGAGGCAGCCTGGGAGATCACAGAATGAATATTCACAATGAGTATTCACACCTGGGTTAGAATTGAGGGCAAGCTCACCATGAAATGTGAGGTTGACAAAATCCACCCTGAAGAGTAGCATGAACGGAAGCTGGTAACCAACTAGAGAAACACTGGAGGTAGAAACGAGGCACCGACTGAACAGATGTGGGGATGGGTCAGGAAAGAGGTTTCACGTAAACTGACTGACGGTGAACTCAGCACCAGGTCATGACCTTGATCTTCAGCATCTTCGTCTCTAAAAGGGGACAATAATGACCCCTGTGCCCCAGATAATTTTTAAGTTAACTTTTTTCCATAAACTTTTTATTATTATGTATGTAATCAAGATGGCAGATTGCAAAATCCTTATTGCAAAATTCAGACTTAAACTGAAGAAAGTAGGGAAAACCACTAGGCCGTTCAGGTATAACTGAAATCAAGTCCCTAACAATTACACAGTGGAAGTGACAAATAGATTCAAGGGATCAGATCTGATAGACAGAGTGCCTGAAGAACTATGGACAGAGGTTCATAACATTGTAGAGAAGGTGGTGATCAAAACCATCCCTGCAAAAGAGAAACGCAAAAAGCAAACTGGTTGAGGAGGTCTTACAAATAGCTGAGAAATAAGAGAAGCAACAGGCAAAGGAGAAAAGGAAAGATATACCTATATGAATGCAGAATTCCGAAGAATAGCAAGGAGAGATAAGAAAGCCTTCCTAAGTGAACAATGCAAAGAAATAGAGGAAAACAATAGGATGGGAAAGTCTAGAGATCTCTTCAAGAAAATTAGAGATTCCAAGGGAACATTTTATGCAAAGATAGGAACAATAAAGGAAAGAAACAGAATGGATCTAACAGAAGCAGAAGGTTTTAAGAAGAGGTGGCGAGAATACACAGAACTAAACAAAAACATCTTAACGGGCCAGATAACCATGATGCTGTGATCACTCACCTAGGGCCAGACATCCTGGAGTGTGAAGTCAGGTTGGCCTTAGGAAGCATCACTATGAACAAAGCTAGTGGTGGTGGTGGAATTCCAGCTGAGCTATTTCAAATGCTAAAAGATGGTGCTGTTAAAGTGCTGCACTCAATATGTCAGCAAATTTGAAGAACTCAACAGTGGCCACAAGACTGGGAAAGCTCAGTTTTCATTCCAATCCCAAAAAAGGGCAATGCCAAAGAATGTTCAAATTACCGCACAATTGCACTCATCTCACACGCTAGTAAAGTAATGCTCAAAATTCTCCAAGCCAGGTTTCAACAGTATGTGAATCAAGAACTTCCAGATGTTCAAGCTGGATTTAGAAAAGGCAGAGGAACCAGAGATCAAATTGCCAACGTCTGTCAGATCATAGAAGAAGCTAGAGAGTTCCAGAAAAACATGTACTTCTGCTTCACTGAATACTCTAAAGCCTTGACTGTGTGGATCACAACAAACTGTGGAAAATTCTTCAAGAGATGAGAATATCAGACCACCTGACCTGCCTCCTGAGAAACCTGTATGCAGGTCAGGAAGCAACAGTTAGAACTGGACATGGAACAACGGACTGGTTCCAAATTGGGAAAGGAGCACATCAAGGCTGTATATTCTCACTCTTGTATTTAACTTACATGCAGAGTACATCATGTGAAATGCTGGGCTGGATGAATCACAAGCTGGAATCAAGATTGCCAGGAGAAATATCAATAACCTCAGATACGCAAATAATACCACCCTTATGGAAGAAAGCGAAGAGGAACTAAAGAGCCTCTTGATGAAGGTGAAAGAGGAGAATGAAAAAACTGGCTTAAAACTCAACATTCTAAAATGAAGATCATGGCATCTGGTCCCATCGCTTCATGGCAAATAGATGGGGAAACAGTGGAAACAGTGAGAGACTATTTTCTTGGGCTCCAGAATCACTGCAGATGGTGACTGCAGCCATGAAATTAAAAGATGCTTGCTCCTTGGAAGAAAAGCTATGGCCAACCTGGACAGCATATTAAAAAGCAGAGACATTACTTTGCCAACAATGCTCTGTATAGTCAAAGCTATGGTTTTGCCAGTAGTCACATATGGATGTGAGAATTGAACCATAAAGAAGGTTGAGCACAAAAGAACTGATGCTTTTTTTTGAACTGTGGTGTTGGAGAATCTCTTGAGAATCCCTTGCACTGCAAGGAGATCAAACCAATCAATTCCAAAGGAAATTAATCCTGAATATTCACCGGAAGGACTGTTACTGAAGCTGAAGCTCCAATATTTTGGCCACCTCATGTGAAGAACCGATTCATTAGAAAAAACCCTGATGCTGGGAAAGATTGAGGGCAGGAGGAGAAGGGGACGACAGAGGATGGTTGGATGGTTGGATGGCATCACTGACTCAATGGACATGAGTTAGAGCAAGCTCTGGGAGAGGGTGAAGAACAGGGAAGCCTGGAGGGCTATAGTCCACAGGTTCACAAAGGGTCAGATGCAACTGAACACCTGAACAACAATGAACTTTTTAATTGACATTGATCACTGCATACAGAAAAGTGCACAGATTGTGGAAACACAGCTTAACACAGTGAAAACACACCCGTGTAACCAGTACCTGATTCCCGATCATGAGACAGAGCATTACAGCTCCTGAATACCCCTGCCCCCACCTCCAGTCAATACCCCTCAGAGGCAAACACAGTCAGACTTCTCACTCTAGACGAGCTTTGCTTGTTTCAGACATTGAGTGGAAATGCAAATACTGGCAAAGCTCTGGAGCCGCTGGAACTCAGGCCTGGTGCTGATGGAGTGTAGCCTGTTGGAGGCATTTTGAAGGATTGAGATTATCTGCTCAAGCTGAATTCACTTCTGGGTCTGCATGCATGATGTGTGTACATGTATATAAGTAGGTGTGTGTGTGTGTGTGTGTGTGTGTGTAGACATAAATACACGTATTCACTGTAAGACAAGAATGTTCGCAGCAGCACCCTTATTTTATTTATTTTTTATTCTCTTTTTAAGTTTTTCCTTACTTTTGACTGCACTGGGTCTCCTTGCAGGGCTCGGGGGTCTTCGTTAATTGCAGAGCAGAGGCTCCAGCACACACAGCAGCGGTGCATGGCCTAAGCTGCTCCGCAGCCTTCAGGATCTCAGTTCCCTCACCGGAAACTGAATCTGAGTCCCCTGCCCTGGAAGGCAGATTCTTAACCACTGGGCCACGAGGGATGTCCCAGCAGCACTTTTATGATGACTTCAAATTGGAAGCTGCCCAGATGTCCATCCACAATAAAACTGACCCACAGTCAGTGCTTTCCTGCAGCAAGACCGCTCTTCAGCCATAAAAAGGAAAGAAAGGTGGACACCGGTGGGTCTCAGAGACTGAAGGAGGCAGACCCCAGGCACACCCACAGCCTGGTCCCCCGTGTTGTCCTGGGAAAGCACCAAGGCCACGCCCCACCCCCCACCTCAGGGACGTGCTGGAAGCAGCTCCCGTAGCCACCGAGGGCCCAGGGGGCAGAGCGGGTGTCCTCCACACGACCCTCAGGCTGGGGTTTCTCTCCCGATTCTCCACTAAGCTGCACAGACGTTTCAACTGATTTTAGCTTTTACTAGAGTCAGACACGACTGAAGCGACTTAGCAGCAGCAGCAGCAGGGCTTCCCTGATAGCTCAGTTGGTCAAGAATCCACCTGCAGTGCAAAAGACCCTGGTTCGATCCCTGGGTCTGGAAGATCCCCTGGAGAAGGGATAGGTGACCCACTCCAGTATTCTTGGGCTTCCCTTGTGTCTTAGCTGGTAAAGAATCCACCTGCAATGAGAGAGACCTGGGTTCTATCCCTGGGTTGGGAAGACCCCCCTGGACAAGGGAAAGGCTACTCACTCCAGTATTCTGGCCTGGAGAATTCTATCGACTGTATAGTTCATGGGGTCACAAAGAGTTGGACACGACTGAGCAAACTTTCACTTTCATTCACATTCCTTGGGCTTCCCAGGTGGCGCTAGTGGCAAAGAGCCCACCTATCAATCCAGGAGAGGAAGCAGATGTGGGTTTGGTCCTGGGGAAGATCCCCTGGAGGAGGGCATGGCAACCCACTGCAGTATTCTTGCCTGTAGGGTCCCAGAGGAGCCTGGTGGGCTACAGTCCATGGGGTTGCAGAGCTGGACACATTAGCATGCACACTCGCGTTCACACTGCTTAGCCCCTGGGGGCTTCAGCATAGCTGTACAGCACGCATGAGCGTGGAGAGTGATGTGAGGGCCGCTTAGAGCAGTGGGGGACACCGAGGGCCCAAGACATCGCTGCCTGCCCTTCACACAAATCTGCCTTTGGCTCCGGGAGGCTGCTGACCCTGGAGGCTCTCCCTGGAGAGCAGGGCTTCCCTGCACATTGTGCCAACATCACGGGTCAACCGAGGGCCTTAGATGCTTCCTCCAAGAGGAGATGGCCGGCAGCTGGGTGAGGAGAGCCCAGGGGTTAGTCAGGGTTGTCTAGAGAAATCGATAGGGTTATAGAGAGGGAAACAGGAGATTTCTTACAGGGATGAGCTCAGCCGGTTACGGAGTCAAGGAGTCCCGCGATCTGCCATCTGTGAGCTTCAGAACCAGGAGAGTCGGGCCCGTCATTCAGTCCCGGCCTAAAGGCCTGAGACCAGTCAGTCCCAGAGGCGTGGTCCCAGCCCGAGTCAAGAGCTCTGATGTCCACAGACAGAGACGCTAGGTGTCCCAGGTCAAGAGGAGAGAATGAATGGTCCCTCCTCC
Source organism: Capra hircus (assembly GCF_001704415.2). Lineage (NCBI taxonomy): Eukaryota > Metazoa > Chordata > Mammalia > Artiodactyla > Bovidae > Capra > Capra hircus. Next base: position 64,021,101 of record NC_030828.1, read on the forward strand.
ACTTTTTGTTCCATTCAGGCCCTCCGTGAGCTGGGAGGTGTCGATCTGCACTAGGGAAGGCCAACTTTTATTATTTTATTGAAATATTGTCGATTTATACTGTTGTGTTCGTCTCAGTTGTACAGCAAAGTAGTTCAGTTACACACACATATATATGTGTGTCTACTCTTTTTGAGATCCTTTTCCATTATGGGTTATTACAAGATAGTTATTATAGTTCCCTGCGCTAGAGGTAAGTCCTTGTTTGGTTTTTTATATTTTTTATTTTATCTTAGTCGCACCACCAGAGATTTTCCTTTCGGCTTTCAGGGTCTTTAGTTGCAACATGTGGGATCTAGTTCCCTGACCGGGGGTCTAGCTGGGGCCTCCTGCATTGGGAGCGAAGTCTTAGCCATCGGTCCACCAGGAGGGTCCCGGTCCTTGTGTTTATGTTTCACATACAGCAGTGTGTATCTGTCCACCCCGAACTCCTAACCTATCCCTCCCAAGGCCAGTTTCTTTACTCAAATGCTGTTCTGGAAATACCCTCACGGACACACTCAGAAATAATGTTTTGCCAGTGATCTGGGCACCCTTAGTCCCATCAAGCTGACACAGAAATTGAACCATCATACCCACTAAGGTGTGGAGAAAGGAGAGTAAAGAGCGATACTCTAACAGTCCCTTTATGAACCTTGGGGCACATGTGTCTTTTTCAGTTATGGATTTCTCAGGGTGTATGCCCAGTACAGGGATTCCTGGGTCTGTGAATTCGATTCCTCTAAGATCTTCCTGTGGGTGGAATCCCATAGTGTTTGTCTTTTTGTGCCTGTTACTTAGCATAATGTCCGTAAGTTTCATCTGTGTTGTAGCATGTATCAGAATTTCCTTCCTTTTTTTAAGGCTGAATAATATTCCATTTCATGCGGTACCGTGTTTTGTTTATCTGCTCATCTGTCAACAAACACCGGGCTTGTTTCCACCCTTTGGTCATTGTGAATAGAGCTGCTATGAACACGGTTGTACAGTATCTATCTGTTCAAGTACTTGCTTTCACTTGTTTTGAGTTTATAGCCACAAGTGGAATTGCTGGTCATATAGTCATTCTATGTTCAATTTTTTTGAGGCACTCAATCGATGTGTTTTTTTTTTTAATCACACATAGATTTACTACAAATTTTAGGGAAGCTTATCAAGAGCAGGATAAGCCAGTCATTGCGTTCAAATAATATTTAATGTTTGTCCATCATTTTAGACTTAAAAACCAGGCTTGACCTCTTCACCATTGAAATTCTATTGGACAGTGTTCAATATCCACCCAAATCAACATCAATAATTTGTTCCACTTGGCAAGGAAAAATGTTTAAAATTTAATGAAGCCAGCAGATATCCACAAACCCGTGTTGCCAGGCAGCAAACATGCTAACAAATGGCCAGGGCTCTTCTTATAAAAAGGAGAGGGGACCAGTGTTTGCCTGGAGACAGCAGGCCTATCAGTAATGGAGTGAGGCTGGCCTTCGAGTTTCTATAGGAAGCGACGTGCAATCCATCATTCTGGAGTGTTTACTTTGAAAATACGGCCTGTCCACTGGGAGTCACAGTTTTCCAAAGGCCCTTTTGCTGGTTCTGCTGATTCATATTCCCATAATTCCTTCACCGAATAATATTTTCCCATCACCATGGCGACTGTGTGAGAAGAAGGCATAAAGAGAAACCTCAGGACTTCTAATGTCACAGAACAGAGATCAGACTTCTGCTGGAGAGTGGGCTTCACGTTTATATTTTAAAGACAAGAGTTAGAGGTCCCATGAGGCAGTTTAGGCAAGAGAGAGCGGGGATCAGGGAATGAGGACAGCTGGGTCACTGGCCTTGGTTCTGGCACTTTCTAGCCATTGACCTTGGGCAGTACTCTTCACTTGGTTCCTCTCCCCGCAAAATGAAACGTTGAGGAGGAATTAAGATTCTCAGAAGAACTGACTGACAAAATTCAAGACATTAATGGGGCTTCCCAAGTGGCACTAGTGGTAAAGAAGCTGCCTGCCATGCAGGAGACCTGGGTTCCATCCCCGGGTAGGAAAGATCCCCTGGAGGAGGGCATGGCAACCCACTCCAGTGCTCCTGCCTGGAGAATCCCACGGACAGAGGAGCCTGGCCGGCTGCAGTCCATAGGGTAGCAAGGAGTCTGACATGACCGAAGTGATTTTATCGTAAGGACACCAATTGTAGAAACGTTATCCAAAAAACAAACAAACACGCTGCTGCTGCCGCTAAGTCGCTTCAAAACAGACATGAACCGAAAACAAATACAAAACCTCAAGTTTAGGCCGCATCAAGGCGCCATGGCAGGTGGCTGCATCTTGTGTTAACGTGGGTGACGTTTTGTACAGTCTCCCCAACCACCCCCCCATCCACTCTCTCTCTCTCTCTCACACACACACACATACGTGCAGACACATACACACACCTATGACCTTCTAGAGGGAGGAAACTTTGATGCTGGACTCTGTACTTTGCAGCATACATAACTTCACTTAGTGTAGGCCTCAAGAAATGCTTGAGTTGAATTCAATTTCGGATCCAGCAAATGATTGCCAAGTTCACTGCACCAGGCTGTGGGAGCGCAGAGGTGATTCGGGGGGCAGGGCGCTGAGTCACCCTGATTCTCAGAACAGCCTGTGATTTCACAGCACCTTCTTCAGGGATGGGGAAAGGGGAGAAGGTGTGCATTGGATGTAAGAGTCAGTCATTTCAGAAACAGAAAAAAAAATGTGTCTTAGAGTTGAGGGATTACGCCCGTTACAGCGGCACGTGTGATGTGAACTTCTCAGGAGGATGTACTGTTGGCAGAAGGGACCCAGAGAAAGCAAGGATTTGCTTTGCGTGGTGAGGTGGGGGGCTCAGAGCGTCTCACGGAGCAGCCGTGTGAGCCGGGGGTGTTGAGTCTGAGCTGGGAGGGTGAAGGGCTACGGAGCTGACTGAGCTGCCCCGGAAGAAGGGATTTCAGAAGAAACCTGGAAGGTCATGGGCAAAGGCACAGAGGCAGAGAAGAGCCTGATGCAGCCTCAGGAACTCTCCACATGGCTGGAGCATAGAAAAGGGAGGAGGTGGGGAGAGGGCAGACGGGCCCCACGCCAGGAATGACCACATACGCTGTAGCACTCAGTTCGTGGGCACAAAGAGGAGCCCTGCTCAGACGCACCAGAACTGCTGGGCAAGGAGGGAAGACTTAGAAATCCACTGGGCGGAACCCTCAGTGCAGGTGTGTCTTTTTTGTCGTCAGTTCAGGGTTCCAGGGTGACCCGAATCGGCCTTGGTTAGTGGTTCTGGTGTGGATTCAAGACAGCCAGGAGCCGGGAACCGCAGAGCCCTCCAGCGACAAGGGGAAATCACTTTGCTGATGTTGCTCAGTCAGTCACTGAGTTGTGTCTGACTCTTTGGGACCCCATGGACTGCCGCACGCCAGACTTCCCTGTCCTTCACTGTCTCCTGAAGCTTGCTCAAACTCATGTCCATTGAGTCGGTAATGCCATCCAACCATCTCATCCTCTGTTGTCCCCTTCTCCCACCTTCAGTCTTTCCCAGCATCAGAGTCTTTTCCAATGAGTCAGCTCTTCGCATCAGGTGGCCAAAAGTATTGGAGTTTCAGCTTCAGCATCAGTCCTTCCAATGAATATTCAGGGTTAATTTCCTTTAGGATCGACTGGAAAGGGACCCTTTGGTCCTCCTTTCTCAGCCAGCCTCTGGACCTCCGTTTGCCAGCTGTTAATACTTGCCTGAGAAGCAGGAAAGCAAGCAGCATTAATCATCTCTTCTGGCGAGTCAGGCCAGCAGGGATTTTGCTGGGCACTTTGGGGGCTGGAGGGTGTCAGCACGCAGGCAGCAACGCCTGCTCTGCAGATGGCATCCTGGTCACCTCGGGGGACACTTGACCCAGGCTGAGGTCTTCCTGCAGGCAGAGTTCATCCTTGAGATACCAAGAAAAGCGCTGACCCAAAGGGCATGGCCCAGGCCCCAGGGCTCCTGCGGTGGGCACCGGCAGGAGGCAGCCCCTGTGGAAGTCAGAGCCGGGACTTCCGCCGAGTCACCCTCAGTAGGCAGTGCTGGCCTTGAACTTCAGTAACCTTGGCCTCCCTGGCAGTGGGCGAGGACCCAAGTGCCTTCACATCTGGGGGAGTCCCTTTCTCCCCTGGACATACATCTCATGCCGACAGTCCCAGCTCCCTTAGTTTATGTGGTCCATCTGATTTCACTCATCTTGGGGGCCTCCCAGATACTGCAGGGGAGGTTAACCGTTTGCGTGTTCACATCCCCACCCTTTAAGACGTCAGTCTGGACCAGGGAACATGTGCATCGGCATTTGGACGAGTGTCTGGTTTCCTCTAGACGCCTCTGCTCTTAGAGCTCAGCTTTTCTCAGGGTGTTACGTTGGGGACCCTCAGTTTAAGTGTGGGGAAGCTTCCTCCTGGGCTGCGCCTCCTACGTGCAGCCAGCCAAGGAGGAGGAGATGAGTGAGATCCCCAAGTCCTCTTTATTTTGTTTCTGCCTCCCTTTCTCCCTTTACTCGGGGATGGAAATGGGGGCTTAGTTTGATGTAGCCCCTGTAGCTGCCTCCAGCCCCATTTCCCACCAGTCCTTCTTGTCTCCTCCAAGTTTCAGGCACCTGATATCCATCAATATCACATATAAGCTTCCCCTCCTCCTCACCTCTCTTGTCCTGCCTGTTCAAATGGCACCTAAACTTCCCTGTACACTCTTGTCCTCCTATGGTTGTTTTGTAGGAATCAGGGCTGGTTCAAATTCCAGTTCTGACACTAACCCTGGAATTTTACCTCCCTGGGCCTCAGTTTCCCCACCTGTAAAATGGGGTGATGATAAACCTGGCCAAGTAGCAAGAATTGTGTAACTGAGTAGTATGCTGAGCACAGGGCCTGGCACACTGTGGATAGTCAGCAAACATTAATTCTCTCCCTTTCCTAGTCTTCCTCATAGCAACGTCCATTGTTATTATCATGATCTGTGTATGTTTCATCTACTAGATGTTGAATTTTAAGGGTCTATGATTCAGACAATAATAACTGTGTATGCGCCAAACAGTTGTTGTTCAATCAGTAAGTCGTGTCTGACTCTGCAACCCCAGGGACTGCAGCACACCAGGCTTCCCCGTCCTTCACTGTCTCCCAGTTTGCTCAAACTCATGTCCATTGAGTCAGTGATGCCAGCCAACCATCTCATCTTCTGTCACCTCCTTCTCCTTCTGCCCTCAATCTTTCCCAGCATCCGGGTCTTTTCCAATGAGTCAGCTCTTCACATCAGATGGTCAAAGTATTGGAGCTTCAGCTTCAGCGTCAGTCCTTCCAGTGAAAATTCAGGGTTGATTTCCTTGAGGACTGACTGGTTTGATATCTTTGCTCTCCAAGGAATTCCCAAGAGTTCTCCAGCCCCACAGTTCAAAAGCATCAACTCTTTGGTGCTCAGCTTTCTTTACGGTGCCACTCTCACATCTGTACCTGACTACTGGATAAACCGTGGCTTGGATTGTATAGGCCTTAGTCAGCACAGAGATGTCTCTGCTTTTTAAACACTAAGTTTGTCATAGCTTTTCTTCCAAGAAGCAAGCGTTTTTTAATTTCAAGTCTGTGGTCACAGTCTACAGTGATTTTGGAGCCCCCAAAATAAAGTCTGTCACTGTTTCCATTGTTTGCCCATCCATTTGCCATGAAGTGATGGGACTGGATGCCATGATCTTCATTTTTTGAATGTTGAGTTTTAAGCCAGCTTTTTCACTCTCCTCTTTTACCTTCATCAAGAGTCTCTTTAGTTCTTCTTTGCTTTCTGTCATAAGGGTGGTATCATCTGCATATCTGAGGTTATTGAAATTTCTCCCGGTAATCTTGATTCCAGCTTGGGCTTCCTCCAGCCGGGGACTTTGCATATAAGTTAAACAAGCAGGGTGACAATATACAGCCTTGATGTTTCCCACTTTGGAAGCAGTCCTTTGTTCCATGTCTGGTTCTAACTATTATCTCTTGACCTGCATACAGGTTTCTTAGGAAACAGGCAAGATGGTCTGGTATTCCCATCTCTTTAAGAATTTTCCAGTTTGTTGTGATCCACACAATCAAAGGCTTTAGCGTAGTTCCTGAAGCAGTAGTAAATGTTTTTCTGGAATTCCTTTGCTTTTTCTATGATCCAGTGAATGTTGGCAGTTTGATCTCTGGTTCCTCTGCCTTTTCTAAATCCAGCTTGTACATCTGGAAGTTCTTGGTTCATGTACTGTTGAAGCCTCACTTGAAGGATTTTGAGCATATATAATTCAGTGGGTTTTTTGGTCCATTCACAAAGCTGTGCAATCATCACTAGCATATAATTCCAAAATCATGGTTATACTCCCAAGTAAATCCAACGCTCATTAGCATTCAGTCCCCGTTTCCCCTTCTCGGCTCCTGGCAATATCTAATCTAATTTCTGTCTTTCTAGGGTTTCCTGTTCTGGAAATTTCCTGCTACTGGAGTCATGCAGTGTGGTCTAGATGAGTGACTTCTTTCACTTGGTGTTTTCAAGGTTCATCCCTGTAGTAGCATGTATCGGTACTTTGTTCCTTTTCATGGCTGAATGATGTTCCACTGTTTGGTTGGACCACATTTTGTTTACTCACCAGCTGATAGACGTCTGGATATTTTCTCCTTTTGGCTATCATGAATAATGCTACCAAGTGGTTCATTTTTACATATTATACGTCTTGACTGAGAGAAGGTGATAGGGTTAGGGTTTGGATGTCAAATATTTTTTATTAAGACGTATTTTACCTCACTATTATCACAGCTGCTTGAAGTTCTTGTCTAACAATTATAGCATCTGGCTCATTTCAGGGTCGGCATCTACTGACTGTTTTTTTTATTATTGAAAATGAGCCTTCATATGAAGAGCAATTTTGAATTGTGTCGTGGACATTGTGAGTGTTGTGTTGTGGAGACTGGATTCTGTGATATTGTTTTGAAGAAAGCCGATCTTTTCCTGTCAGTAGGGAATTAATTTGGCCAGGCTCAAACTCTGCACTCTATGACGCTTATAGTGGGGCGGGGGGCTCAGTTCTCAGTTGAGAGTGCTTTTAACCTGCCATGCGCACGTGTGGCCTGGGGCTCTGCCAGAGACTCGGGCAGGGGTCTACACACAAACTCTGGGTTCCGTCTTCTCCGGCTCTCTGCGTCATGGGGCTCCTGCCAACTCTCCAGGGATTTGGGCTGGCTAAGCCTCCTTCTCCCGGTTCCCCCGTCCACGTGGACAGTAGGCCTCCCACTGGAATTTAGCCACCTTGCGCGCCCACCGCAAATGTGGCGGACGCCCTCAGGACAAAGCCACAGAAATGCGAAGCTTGCCTCTTGCGGGTTGGTTCGTCTAAGTTTTGACACTGCCCCAGGACATTTCTGCTTGTGTTTACCCTCCAGGGCTCTGTTGTTTTTGTTATATTGTCCATACTTTGTGGATTTGTACGTGTTGTCTGTAGGACGGTTGGTTTGTGCGCAATTTACTCCTCCACACAGAAGCAGAATATTTATATATATATATGTATTTTTAATATTTGAATATGTATATTTGAAACATAAGTTTCATGAATACTTACCTACTACGTTCCTGCAGATGACTTACTCTAATAATTTCTGTTCTGCTCCACAGTCTTTCATTTAAAAAAGGCTGCTCTCAGTCCTTCGCTAAATTGACCTTGTGACCCACAGGGTGTCATGATCCCATCTGACTCGCTCTGCTCTGACGCCTGGCAGACAGGAGCAGAGGCTCCTACTGTAAGAGCTCACCGAGCAAATAAAACACAAGAGCGTCTCAGTCTCTTGTCCAAGGTTTAGAAGCTCTGTGTCCTGAACATCCTATGAGCAGGGTGCTCATGATGCTGTCCCCACAGATGAGGGGGTACACTTGTGTCTCCTCCCCCTGCACACCCCTCCAGGGCTGTCGTGACCAAAGCCTGCAGTGAGAGTCCTTTAGGACCCAGAACTCCTGCTAAACGTGATTCACAGACTTCATACATCTCTAGCCATTTTGCTGGATAAGGAAATTTAAAAATAGTGACTGCCTACTCTGGCCATCATAAACTAAAGGTTAGAAAAATGTCAGCTGGACAATCAGAATAAGGCAAAAGGAAATTAAAAAATAGTGACTACCTACTCTGGCCATCATAAACTAAAGGTTAGAAAAATGTCAGCTGGACAATCACAGAATAAGGCAAAGTCTTGAAATTAAATTCACTTCCTGCTGCGGAAACCTCACTCCATACCTTCCACATCATTCCACGGGTAGGTGCTTGAGAGCTCTAGACCTAGCCGGGACCACGGGAGGCCCCTCCTGGAACTCACCGCCCTCCTGTGTCGGCAAGAGACGGTGGGCATTCGCCCAGGGTCCCACGCCTGGAACTCACCGCCCTCCTGTGTCGGCAAGAGACGGTGGGCATTCGCCCAGGGTCCCACGCCTGGAACTCACCGCCCTCCTGTGTCGGCAAGAGAGGGTGGGCATTCGCCCAGGGTCCCACGCCTGGAACTCACCGCCCTCCTGTGTCGGCAAGAGACGGTGGGCATTCGCCCAGGGTCCCACGCCTGGAACTCACCGCCCTCCTGTGTCGGCAAGAGAGGGTGGGCATTCGCCCAGGGTCCCACGCCTGGAACTCACCGCCCTCCTGTGTCGGCAAGAGACGGTGGGCATTCGCCCAGGGTCCCACGCCTGGGACTCACCGCCCTCCTGTGTCGGCAAGAGACGGTGGGCATTCGCCCAGGGTCCCACGCCTGGGACTCACCGCCCTCCTGTGTCGGCAAGAGACGGTGGGCATTCGCCCGGGGTCCCACGCCTGGAACTCACCGCCCTCCTGTGTCGGCAAGAGACGGTGGGCATTCGCCCGGGGTCCCACGCCTGGGAGAGAAGAGTCGCTTTCCAATTTGGCACAGGCACTTCTCCGCTGGAATGCCAAGTGGCTCTGACTGCAAAGATGCAGGCGCTTGTTTCCCGGTTCCTTCTTTCCTCCGTGGACTCCCCAGGCCACAGAGCTCATTTCGCTCACCGCAGCCGGTCCCCTGGGGGGCTTCCTCCGCCCTACTTGCCATCACCCAGATGCGCAGAGAACAGAGGGTGGATGGGAAGAGGAACCAGCGGGGCCCCCGCACACACCCCGCCCGCTCTCCGGAGCAGCGCAGGAGACCCGAGAGGCATTAGTGCCCACATAATGGAGCCCTCCTCCTCTCTTCTTGGAAATCACCAGCCCATCTTCCTTAATGACCACAAGAGGAGTGAGATGTGAGCCCTGCGCTCATAAGGCTGGGCCGTGACGCCCTGTCTTCACTGGAGGAGGGGCAGCGGCTGCTCGGCCTGGGAGGAACTGGCCTGGTGTCTGTCTTCTGCCCAACAGAGGCTGGGTGAGAGCTCCCCCTACTCCGACTCTCAGGCCATTCTGCTGAGGCGCTGGGGCACGGGGCTTCTGAAATGCACCTGGGTTGGGGGTGGCTGTGGAAGAGCCCTCTGCGGGGTTCAAGGGCCGACAGGGTGGGAGGGAGGGAAGTAGAGTTCCAGGCCAAGAGCTGAGGGCCTGGAGATGAGAGGGTGGAATTCTAAGGGGGGTCTCAGAGACAGCCGTGTGGGGTGGCCTTGTGACGCCTGCATGAACTCACCAGGCCCCTTGCCATGACCTGCTCGGGCATCCTTGGGGCTGGGCAGGGCCCAGAGTCAGCAGGCACACCCTGGATTGGTCTTGGCATTTGTTGTAAGATTCAGGTATTTCTGCAGCGCTCGGTATTTCTGCAGTGTCGTCCCAGCCCTCATCCTCTGCTTAGGGCTCCCCTTCCTCCTGCCCCCAGTCTTCTCCCCTGGGACCCCTCAGCTGCCCATGTCCAGCAGCAAAGGGGCTCCTGCCCTGCACACCGGGGGGCCTCCAGGCTCCTGCTCCCAGTCATAGGGGGTGGCATCTGTTTTTATTGGGGGTGTCATTGCTTTACAATGCTGTGTTAGTTTCTGCTGCGCCGTGAGGTGTATGTATACACGTGTCCCCTCTCTCGGACCTCCTTCCCAGCCACCCTCTTTGCCGCCCCTCTGGGTCATCACAGCGCACCTAACTGAACCTCCTGTGCTTTATGACAGCTTTCCCACTATCTGCCGGTTGCATGGTATTTCTAACAACGCTTTGGGGTCTGATGCATGACCGAGGCTGGTTCGCAGCCCCAGGCACGTGCCCTGCCCACTGGTGGGGACGACCCAGGGATGCCAGCCCTGTTCACGGGTGGCCAGCAAGTGGAGGAGTAGGTAGCCATCTGGCTGCGTGCATGAGACGCCCCGGGTTGGGGAGAAGCTGAAGGGAAGAAGGATGGGAAGGGGGAGTACATTGCCAACCTCCTCCCACCAAATGGGAAAGAAAGTTGAGAGTGAAAATTTTAATTGCAAAGATCCCACTGACAGCTTGACTTGAAGGGAAAAGATGAGCTAAATTTAACTTAGCCAAAGAGCCAAAAATGCAATTTACTAATTAGCTTAAAATGGAAACTAGTCCAGTGATCCTAAAGAGGTTTTCTGGTTACAAGATACCAAAAAAGAGGTGGATCTTCTCTTCATCCTGACACACACTTTGCATCTAACACTGTTGGATAATTAGGAACGCAGTTTGCTGGCACGTGGCCCAAGACACGGAGGCAGAGCACCAGAGCCTTCTTGAAAAGTCACAGAAACCTGTGTTTTCACATTAAACCTATTTTCTAAATCCAGAGCATCCGGAGGGAGGGAGTCTGTCCTCCGGGAGTGCACAGCGCCCTGGGAAGAGGAGGCCAGGTCTGGAGGGGCTAGGGTCCCCCGGACAGTACTAGGTGCCGAGGAGACTGTTTCTGTTTTATGTTTTTCCGCCACAAGCCATGTGGGCTCCTAGCTCCCTGACCAGGGATCAAACCCGCCTCCCCTGCATTGGAAGGTGAAGCCCTAACCACCAGGGACAGCAGGCAAGTCCCACGAAGGCTTCTCTTTCTAGAAGGACACAGACCCTATCAGAGGAGGGCCTGATGACCCCGTTGAACCTTCTTCATTACCTCTTCACAGGCTCTGTCCCCAAATAAGTCACCAGGGGGGTTTAGAGCTGCGACATAGAAATGCTGCAAGACACAGTCCAGTCCCTAGCAGGGAGCAGAGAGAAGGGACAGCACAGAGGCTGGGACAGGGCCCAGCAGCTGTGTATCTGGAGAACAGGCCCATTTCACAGGATAGTAATGTGAGGCCTGGACACGTGTGCGAGATCCCACACAGGGAAGGCTGGCCTGGCCCCTGGCTCTTCACTCAGCAGGCAGTGGGGGGTCACAGGGGACCTCTGAGCTGGGCAGTAACAGGATCAGAACTGCACTTCAGCGGGCAGTCTGACCACCAGGTGGAAAAGATGTCTTCATTACTCTGGGATGATTTTTGTTCCAATTTGAAAGGCATGCCTAACACAGGAGTGGAACTCATTAACCCTCTTCTCTTTCCCACATAATGGCAGTCTTGGGAGAGCAACAGGGACTTTGAATAAAACATTTTGGAGATTCATCCAGGACATTATAAATAGTCATAGCACAAAAGTAACATTTGGGAGAAAGCATTTTCAGCAGCAAATTTTCATGGTACGGTTTCTGTGTATACTCTTCCAGCTAAAACAGATGGTTTTTCCAAACGATGGCTATCTTTTAAGAATGTTTTACTGCTTCTCTAATTTGGTGCAATAAAATGTCCTACAGGCAAAAATAAAATCTTAGCAGGTAACACAGCTGTTCCTCTATTAAATGTACAGAAGAGGTGCTCCTCTCTGCTCCCATCAACGATGCTGAAAGGCAGCAAGCATATCTGTTATAGAGGAGGCAATGAAAAACCTGTGAACTTAATCCATGCAGAATCTCAATGATGTTAAGCTGAACGTGTTGCCATCCCATTTATGGGGTATGGTTAGTTTTTAATCGCTAAATGACATCATTAAGGATGCATATAATAATGCAATTAAGGACCATAGCTCAGTGTGTGGAATAGAGATGGATTCTCATTTGTTGTCATTAGTAATATCGGTCATAAATGAATTCCCCTCTTGCCAAACGGCAATAACATCACCCATAAACTCATTCTCAAATTACCTTTCCTGCTGCCACATCTATTTCCCACCAGACTGGCCAATATATGAAAATATGAGTTTACACATATATTATGCAGGATTTTTTTCCCCCGAAAGATTTAAATAGCAAGCTCCAGCCATACATTCGCCCAAGATTTCAAGTGATTTACAAATGTAGAATTTAGAGTTCTTCAGAAACCCATCTTGTATGCAAAACAAACTGAAAAGGCACGTAAATCTCTAACCTCCTTGAAGTTTTTCTGATAAAAAGAGAAGGGTCTTTAAGGGCAGAAATTGAGACCTCGTCTTTATCTGGCACAGCACCTGACCTCCAGAAGAAGGCCCACAGGAAATGTCTGTGGAGTGAATGAATGAATAAACCAACGAGCAAATGAACTAAACAGCAATCAGCATGAGACAGTTTTACCCTATTGGGTTAAACGTCAAAAATGTTCCAAAGCCAAGGAATAAATTGTGTTTCTGAAGAGCGAAAAAAAAAAGACCCAATATACATTTGTTTGATTGAATGAATAAATGAAGGCCTTGATAAAAGATAACTAAAAATAAAAAGACTATTTTGTGTGAGGAAAAAAGAGCAAATAAACAAATTGAAGCTCAAGAATTTATTGTTAAGATATACATATAATTTAAAACTTAATTTAAATTTATTAAAGTCACGATGCACAGATTTTTAAAAATCAAGCACGTCTACAAGGCTTAATAAAAAAAGTAGCAGTTACCTTCCCTTATTCTCTGTGCCATTCCAACCTTCCAGAATCAACTGTTCCTCCCAAATATTTTGGAATGTATTTGTCTTTCTTGAAATAACACGGGTATACAGATGCTTCCTGATTTTTCCACATTCGGGAATTTCAGGAATTGGTTATCTATTTACTTCCCACCACGGAAGATGAAGACCTACTTCTCTTTTCCATCACTCACTATACTTCCACACATGCATACATACTCCTCTCCATCTTTCCAGTACAGCCATGTCATAATTTTTAATTTAATTGTTATGTGTTTTTATTATTAGGACTATGGAACACTATTCATGGTTAAGCTATACAGCATTTGATTGAATTTGCTTTCTTCTACAATTTTTGGTTGTCCTGGAGTGAGTCTTCTGTTTTCCTTGTACCAGTCACTGCTGCTGCTGCTAAGTCACTTCAGTCGTGTCCGACTCTGTGCAACCCCACAGACAGCAGCCCACCAGGCTCCCCCGTCCCTGGGATTCTCCAGGCAAGAACACTGGAGTGGGTTGCCATGTCCTTCTCCAATGCGTGAAAGTGAAAAGTGAAAGGGAAGTCGCTCAGTCGTGTCCAACCCTCAGCAACCCCATAGACTGCAGCCCTCCAGGCTCCTCCATCCATGGGACTCTCCAGGCAAGAGTACTGGAGTGGGCTGCCATTGCCTTCTCCACTAAGTCATCCCAAATACTCTGGCTTGTGTGTGAGTCTCCTTTCAGAAGCTTCCAGTTTCGTCTTCTTGGCAGCCTTTCTGCAGAGCCTTTGTCCCCTGGCTGCAATCTGACTGGCTGCCCATTAGCACAATTATTACTGTCGATTGCCCGGGTGGCATCTTAGGCTCTCGCAGCCTATTTTCACGGAGGTCCCTTTCACCTCTTTCCTGGGTTCCTTGTGTCCTGCAGCTCATAAGCCCTTCACTCTTGGTGACTCCCTCACTTTGGTGGAGCACACCCTTCAGTAGCTTCCTGAGAAAGGGGACACATGGTACCTAAGTTTCTGAGAACTTGCATGACTGAGAATACCTTTATTCTACTCACATGCTTGGTTGAGTGGTTTGAAATTATAGGTTAAAATTAAGTTCCCCCTAAAATTTACTTTCCTGTATTTCCTTATTATTTTCTGGGCTTCCCTGGTAGCTCAAGTGGTAAAGAATCTGCCTGCAGGGCAGGAGACCCTGGTTAGATTCCTGGATCGAGCAGATCCCCTGGAGAAGGGATAGGTGACCCACTCCAGCATTCTTGGGCTTCCCTTGTGGCTCAGGCTATAAAAAATCTGCCTGTAATGCAGGAGCCCTGGGCTCGATCCAGGGTTGGGAAGATCCCCTGAAGGAGCTTGGCTCCCCACTCCAGTATTCTTGCCTGGAAAATCCCCATGGACAGGTGGCAGGCTGAAGTCCATGGGGTCTCAGAGTCGGACATGACCGAGTGACTAAGCACACTGTTTTCTAGCTCCTCTTATTGCTGTTGAGAAATCCAGTTTCATTCTAATTCTTAACCCTTTGTCCAAGACCTGTCGTTTCTCTCTGGAAGCTTTTTGAACGTCCCCTTTATCTGCAGCGTTCTAAAATAGAGAGAGAAATTTTCCTGCTTGGTTCTCTCTTTATTGCGCTGAGAACATAGCTTGCTCTTTCAGTGCAGGGATTCATGTCCCTTTGTCCTGGGAGTTTTTCTTGAGTTATTTATTTGAAGATTTCCCTCCATTTTCTTCACTGGTGCTTTCTGAAACTCCTATTATTCAGACACTGTACTTCCCAATATGACTGTTGAACTTTCCTCCTATCTTCTATATTGCTTTGTCTTTTTACTCTATTTTTCAGGGAGATTGATGTAACTATTTTATTGTTATTTATTTCTTTTCACTGACATATAAGTGATTTACAATGTCATATTGGTTTCATGTATACAGCACAGTGATTAGGTTGTATTTGTGTATACGTATATATACATATTTTTCAGATTTTTATCTCTTACAGATTGTTAGAAAATATGGAATCTAGTTCCCTGTGCTATACAGTAGGTCCTTGTTGGTTCCCTCTCTGTATATAGTAGTGTGTATATCTTGTGTATGTTAGTTGCTCGGTCATATCTGACTTGCAACCCTTTGGACTGTAGCCTCCCAAGCTCCTCTGTCCGTGGGATTTTTCAGACAAAGATACTGGAGTGGGGTGCCATTTCCTTCTCCAGGGGATCTTCCCAACCCAGGGATCAAACCTGGCTCTGCTGCATTACAGGCAGATTCTTTACTGTCTGAGCCTCCACGGAAGCCTGCGTGTATCATGCTCCATTAAGTTAAATTAATCAGTGCATTTATTTATGACTGCACTGGGTCTCGTTGCTACGCGGCTTTTCTCCGGTTGCAGCGAGTGGGGACTGCTCTTCGTTGCAGTCCACAGGCTTCCCATTGCCCTGGCTTCTCTCTCTGTGGAGTGTGGGCTCCAGGCACACGGACTTCAGTAGGTGCAGCTCACAAGCTGCTTTGCTTCACAACACGTGGGATCTTCCCGGACCAGGCACTGAACCCGCGTCCCCTGCATTGTCAGGTGGATTCTTTACCACTGAGCCACCAGGGAAGCCCTTAATTCTGCTTTAGACTCTTTCTGTGGAGATTTTTTTCCTACCATATTTTTAATTTCCAAATACCCATCCTTATCATCTAGCTGTAGCCTCGTGTCCTTGTTTCACGGCCGCAGTCACGCCAACCTTTGAGGACGCTGGTGATTATTTAATTTCCTTCTGTTCTCTGCAGTGTCCTTTCCCTCTTACTCCCCTGCCCTTTCTTCCTTTCACATTTCCTCAGCTGTTTAGAGATTCTTGGCTCTCCACTCCAGTGTTAGAGACGAACATTTGAAAGCTGCAGGAAGCTGAGTCCACAGGTGAGATTTGTCCACGGGAGGACTTGTCAACAACTGTGATTCCTGACCCTTCCCTCCCTCCAGATCTTCCCCCAAGAGGTTGTCGTGGTCCCTAAAGAAGGGTCTTCCACACTCTGGCCTGGACAGCAGACAGTGGGCTGCCAGGACGCAGGAGCTGAGGGTGGGAAGGAGCTGGGTGAGGTCTTACCGTTCAGCCTTAGGCCATCACTTCTTCTCCATCTTCAGAATCTTCCCTTCTGGTTATCCGTTTGTGGGAAAAAAAAACCCTCATTCACTTGTTTCAGAGATTAAACCTCCAGTATTCTACAGGGAAAGGAAGGAGACTGGGGAGGGATCTAACTGTTTCTGTTATTAGTCAGCTTAGGCTGCCATAGCAAAACAGGACTCACTGGGGGCTTAAACATCAGACATTTATCTCTTGCAGGCTTGGAGAGTGGAAGTCTGTGACCTGCGTGAGGGAGAAAGACATTTCTTCCTCTGCTTCTAAAGCCACCAACCCTATCAATCAGATTAGCCCCCACCCTTATGACCTCGTTTAATTCCAGCCCATGCAGCCACAGCGTCCCCTTTGCGCTTCCTAGGTGGCACCAGTGGTTAAGAACCTTCTTGCCAACGCAGGAGATAAAGAACCTTCTTGCCAACGCAGGAGATATAGGAGACGTGGGTTCAATCCCTGGATCAGGAAGACCCCTTGGAGGAGGAAATGGCAACTCACTCCAGTGTGTTTGCCTGGGAAATCCCTTGGACAGAGGAGCCTGGTGGGCTACAGTCCATGGGATTGCAAAGAGTCGGACACAACTGAAGCGACTTAGCACGGATGGAATCTTAATTATCTCCTAGAAGCCCTAACAGACTCCCCAGGTAGTTCAATGGTAAAGAATTTGCTTGCAACGTAGGAGAACGGGGTTCAGCCGAGGTTGGGAAGATCCCCTGGAGAAGAATATCTGAATGGCTACCCACTCCAGTATTGTTGCTGATAGAATCAAAATTCCAGGGACAGAGGAGCCTGGAGGGCCATAGTCCAGCCCATGGTGTTGTCAAGTCAGACACGCCCTAACCCCAAATGCAGTTGCTTGCAGGTTGGGGCTTTCACACAGAAGTCCAGGGGAACACAATTCAGTTCATAGTTGCTTCTGCAGACTTTTGGTCAACCCTCCTAATTTCAGCCTCTCCTGTGTCTCCACTTCTTCCATAGTGGCGCTATCGGTTTCTGAATCTTTGGGGGCTCTCTTGGGGGAAGTGGGGTGCTCCTTGGAGGCCCCCAGTCTGCTGGCTTCAGTTCCAGCTTGTTTGGAGCAGACAAAATCGTACTTCTGCGCTGCTTGCTTCCCAGCCTGCGAAGCTGGACTGAGGGTGTGCCCTCTCCTGTCCCCTGCTCCGTGAGCCTGTGGGTTGGCAGCAAAACGTGTGCTCTCTGCTGTCTTTCCCGCAAAGTCGCTGTTAGGACATCCTCACCAGGGTGATCGTGTTGCCAACAAAGATTTGTTGACAATTGAATGAAACCTCGCATTTTCTGCGGCATCTTGCCCCTGTCATCCTCTGACCCTCTTCCCAGAAGACGTGGAATCCCTCCTTCTTTCCCAGGTGACCACCCCTCCCCGCAACCTCTCCTCCCCATAGACACAGTTTCCTTTGGAATTCTGTTCCAGCCACCATCTTCCTTCTCCCTGAATTGTCACCAACTCCCCTTCCTCTTTACCGAGTGAGCCACCAGGGAAACCCAAGAACACTGGAGTGGGTAGCCTATCCCTTCTCCAGGGGATCTTCCCAACGCAGGAATCAAACCAGGGTCTCCTGCATTGCAGGTGGATTCTTTACCAACTGAGCTGTCAGGGAAGCCCCCAGTCCGCCTGCAATGTGGGAGACCTGGGTTCGATCCCTGGGGTGGGAAGATACCTTGGACAAGAGATAGGCTACCCACTCCAGTATTCTTGGGCTTCCCTTGCGGCACAGCTGGTAAAGAATCTGCCGGCAATGAGGGAGACCCAGGTTCGATTCCTGGGTAGGGAAGATCCCCTGGAGAAGGGAAAGGCTACCCACTGCAGTATTTTGGCCTGGAGAATTCTATGGACTGTATAGTCCTGGGATTGCAAAGAGCTGGACACCACTGAGCGACTTTCTCTTTCACGCCCCTCCTGTCACCCACGCTGGCTCCTCCCATCCTGAGAAGGCCCCTCCTGACCATGCCGCCCCATGGGGCAGGGTTTTCAGCTCTTTGCTCCTTTTCCAGTCTGACTGCCTGTTTCCTGGTCACTGCTGGTCCTCAGGCCTTGCCACTGCTCACTGGTCCAGCCTCTGCATCCCCAAACACACCCTCGTTGCCAAGGTCACGGTCTTCTCCCTGCACTCAGCCCTCTTCTGGACATCCCACTCCGTCCTCCACTCCATCCTCTCGGAGTGAGACCCTCCCTTGTGTCTTCTGTGTCCATAACCCGGTAGTACACGCAGTTGTCCCTGGTGGCTCAGCAGTAAAGAATCTGCCTTCCAAGGCAGGAGACGTGGATTCGATCCCTGGGACGGGAAGATCTGCTGAAGAAGGAAATGGGCACTCACCCCTCTTCTCAACATCCCACTCCTCCCTCCACTTTGTCCCCTCAGACTGAGACCCTACCTGGATGCCTTCTGTGTCTGTAACCTGGTCCAACCAGCCAATTCCCCACCCGCTGGGAGGCGGCTGCTGGCCGTACCCAGACTCTCACTGCCCCCCCTGGAGCTATGCCCGTGGCCGCTAGTCTGTCCTTGCGATTTCTGGTTCTGTTCACGTGCACTTCTCTGTCCATCGTCCTGAAGCACAGCCTCATTGTGAGGCTTCCAAGGGACTCACCATTGTCCACGGGCCAAGTCCACCCAGTTAGCAGGGGGTCCCAGACTCTCCGCAATACCTGACCCCTCCTGCCCGACCTCCTCGTCCCATCCTTGACTTGAACAGAGCTGGATGGCTCACCACTTCTCAGACACACTGGGTGTGTATTTCCAGCCCCTTAACCTGGATGACTTGCCGTCTCCCTCTCCAATTATTTCAGCTCTCAGATCCGTCAAAGCTAGAGCTCTGATCCCATCCGCCAGCCCCAACCCGGGATTCCTTCTCCACATGCCCTGGCCCCCGGGGCGAGGCGGGGTTCGGTAACCCTTGTGCCTTCCCTCATCCTCAGCCCAAGCAGCGAACACTTTCTGAACATGTCCTGTTGGTACATGAATCCAGGGACTGCTCCCCACAGGATGAGGTCCATGTTCCCATCCTATCTGGAGGTGTTTCTCCCTTCCTGTCCCCAACCAGGTCATCAGTTTTTATTCTTAGGTAAATCTTCCCTCCTTCCCCCAGGCTCTCTTATCCCATCCTCAGCTGCAGAGGTGGAAGTTCAGAGCTGCAGAGTAAGGTTTGGGGCGTGACAAGGCCAGATTCAAAGCCTGGCTCTCTCACCTGCCCATCGCGCGGGATTCCCCTGCAGATAACACTGAGGCACTGCGACCTCCCCACAGGCCTGTGGCGTGGACAGTCACTTATGCACGGATAGCACTGGCTCTCTCGGGAGCCCAGGACAGGTGGGCTCCTGGGTGCCTGGTCCCCGCCTGCGTGTTCCTGTGTGTTTCCTCCCCTCCTGGACCACGAGGCCCTCAGGAGAAAGGAATTGCTCTAGTCTCCTTTGGGCCCCCTGTTCCTGGCACAGAGCAGGCACTCCGTGTGTGCAAATGAGTAAGCCAAGAGTCTGCACCAGGCAAATATCTGTGATCAGAACACACGGGATGATATTAAATATCTTGTAATAAACCGTAGGGCTTCGCAGGTGGCTTGACGCTAAAGAACATATGCCTGCCAAGGCAGGAGACGTGAGTTTGATTCCTGGCTCGGGAAGATTCCCTGGAGAAGGGAGTGGCTACCCACTCCAGTATTCTTGCCTGGACAATTCCATGGACAGAGGAACTTGGCGGGCTATAGTCTATGGGGTCACAAGAGTCAGACACAACAGCTAAACGATAAATACACACACACACACACACACACACACATATTCTGAGTCACTTTGCTCTACACTGGAAGCACAACATTGTAAGTCAACTTACACTTCATTCTTTTCTAAAAAAATGAGGGCAATGAGCAAGCCCATAACTGGGGGTGATAGAACAACGTCTTAGCAGTGATCTCTGCTTGGAAGACCCTTTAAACCGTTGCCTTAATCAGTGGGATAATTAGAGTCTGCAGACCATAGGCAAATAAATTAGCAAGGATTCCAGGACCCTTTGTTAATTGCAAATAAACAGTATGTATTTTGGTCACCAGGATGAAAAAGGCCATAATGGGGTGATGAGAAGAGACTGGGTAAACCTCAGAAGTGGGCCTTTTACTTGACTTTCCTAATAAATAATTCAGATTTCCAGCAAGTTCTCTTTAATTCTTGCAGTTTTGATGCTGTGAGGCAGCTTAGGACGGCATAGTAAATATGACTGTATGAACCTCCAT
This sequence comes from Capra hircus, assembly GCF_001704415.2. Taxonomy (NCBI): domain Eukaryota; kingdom Metazoa; phylum Chordata; class Mammalia; order Artiodactyla; family Bovidae; genus Capra; species Capra hircus. The sequence continues at coordinate 64,041,266 of NC_030828.1, forward strand.
AATTTTTTTCACTGCATTAAATGGATAGAGTCTACATCTTTCTGTGTTAGCTAGGATGATAATATAATCCGCCATCCCAACTAAAATAATTCAGAGTCAAAGGGGGACTGACTATTGACGAAGACCCAGGATGTAAGCATGAACCCGGCTGCCCCAACACCCTGAAATGAGTGATTCTAATATTCCAACATTAGAATATTTACTGTGCGGTTGATCAGCTCTATGCCAAGAACTGCCATGAAACCTCACAGGCAACATGATGGAGCAAATTAAAAAATTCCTGAAAATTACATTGTTCGGTGGAGATGCCTCAGAGGAAATTCCGTTTGCCATCCACAGCAGTACTTGCATTACTGTATAGATAAGAGATGATTTGAACACTGAGTTTCCCAAGTGGAATGTCATTAAAAAAAAAAAAAGAGAAAACCAGAACATCCTTGGGGGTCCAGTGGATGGGACTCTGTGCTTTCACTGCCAGGCGCCTGCGTTCAATCCCCGGGTAGGGAACTAATAAGATACTGCACACCGTGTGGCTAGGCCAAAAAGGAAAAGGCAGGGGGTGGGAAGGAGGTCCAAGAGGGAGGGGATATTTATATACATATAGCTAATTCACCTCATGCTGCAACAGAAACTTATACAATACAGTAAAGCAACTGTACTCCAATAAAAAAATTATTAAAAAAATAAAAGGGCTACAATTTTTAAAAGAGAAAAACTAACCAACATTGCTTTTCCACTTCAGAGACTTCAAAATACGTAAATTCTTCTGATCAATGTAAATAGTTAAGAACATTTTGGAGTGAATAATCTACAGAGGGAAAAAAACCCCTAGGTTTCTGAGATAACAAGGAGTTTTCATATCCATCTGGACGGTGAGCCATTAGCTGTGAAAGGCTCAGAAGTTCATGGCTCATGGCGACATTTCTGTGACAGGATGACGACGCTAACGCGCCTGTGTGTTTTTACGCAGTGTGGTCTGTTGGGCACCACTCATTCACCAGCCTGTCCGGGACAGTCTGTGCACAGGTGGTCAGGGAGCTGGGTTCACGGGCTAGGATATCGGGCCTTTGCAAGGCTTCCAGCCAGGGCTGAAGCCGGGTAGAGAACTAGGAAAACTCGTGTTGGTTGCTGGAGGCTGCTGCTGCCGCCGCTAAGTCGCTTCAGTCGTGTCTGACTCTGTGCGACCCCATAGACAGCAGCCCACCAGGCTCCCCCGTCCCTGGGATTCTCCAGGCAAGAACACTGGAGTGGGTTGCCATGTCCTTCTCCAATGCCTGAAGGTGAAAAGTGAAAGTGAAGTCGCTCAGTCGCGACCCCGTGGACTGCAGCCCACCAGGCTCCTCCCACAGGATTTTCCAGGCAAGAGGACTGGAGTGGGCTGCCACTGTTGCTGGAGGAGGAGGCATAAACACAGAGTGAAGAGCCGTAGCCCTGTCCCCAGGGTGCCCAGTTTCTACAGACCTTCAAAAAGGAGGCTGGTTTAGCCCAGATGAAAGGTCCTGACAGCCGTTAGCAATAGAGGAGGCAGGGAGTCTGGCTGGACAGAGGGGTGGGGGGCAGTGTACGGGCTGAGCTCAGAGGCTGAGCGGAAGGACATTTCCAGGAGGCCACGCAAGTGAAGCCCAAGGGCCGACGCCTGCATGGTGTTTGGGGAATGAAAAGCAGAATGAAGGACTTCCCTGGTCGCCCAGTGGTTAGGACTCCACGCTTCCACTGCTGAAGGCCTGCGTTTGATCCCTGGTCAGGGAAATAAGATCTCACAGGCAGAGAAGTGTGGCCAAAATAAATACACATTATTCTTGGGCGTCCCTTGTGGCTCAGCTGCTAAAGAATCTACCTGCAATGCAGGAGACCCAGGTTCAATTCCTATGTTGGGAAGATCCCCTGGAGAAGGGAAAGGCTACCCACTCCAGTATTCTGGCCTGGAGAATTCCAAGGACTGTATAGTCCATGGGGTCACAAAGAGTCAGACACGACTAAACGGCTTTCCCTTTCTTCTTTTCTATATATTTTTAAAGAATGAATTGACTGGGGCAGAAGAATGGGGGCCTTGAAGGACTCTAAAATCCAGTCTGCACATCTTGGACTTTGCAGGTTTCTTTTTCTCCGATAAGGAGAGTAATTTGAAAACTGGGAAGAGGTTTTTTTTTTTCTTTTAAAGTCCCTTAGGAGAAATTGTCAAGGGTCCAATATAGGTGAGAGATAGAGAGCGGGGCAGCTTAGTGACTGCGAATCCCTTCTCCAGGTCGCCACAAAAGGTCTCAGATTTGGCCAGATGGGAGTCGCAGAAAACTGGGAAGGGAAAAATGTCATGATTTCCCCCAAAGCAGAATAAATTGGGTTCTTGAAAACAGAGATGATAAATTTGATATTAATATGGGTTCTGAGCAATAATTTTAACAGATTTTTGAAGAGCTGGTGTGAACTCACTTGGAAGCAAATGTTATTGCGAAGAGGCAAACCAAACCCATTCCCTCTTTTCACAGGGTTACCAGGCTGGATGTGCAAAGCATCAGCAAAGAACCTTCATGAATCCCGTGGATGACATGGGGGAAAATAGGCTGGGCGAACAAATATTTAGGGGACGATATTTGGTTGGACAAACACATTCCGAATATTTATAATAAACAGATCAGTGGAGATACACCTGGTGAGATGCGGCTGACATAAGAGCTTCACTCCTGCCAGCCCTGCCCCAGCCCTGCCCCTGCCCTGCCCTGCTAACGCGTTTATCAGTGATAAAGATGAAGAAGACTTTGATGTGTTTACCATGGCACGTTCACTGCTGTCCCAATGCTGATGTGTTAAATGCCAGATTTAAAAGATTTTGGTTGGTTAAAAGGATGGCTTGAAACCAATAAAATGACATTTTATAGGGGTAAAGAGAAATCTCGTCTTTAGATTTAAAAACGTCAATTAACTCAGTAAAGTTTGGAGAAGACCCAACAGTAATTCCATTTGATGAAGACTGATAGGTTTATATTGAAGTTCAATATGAACCAACAGTATATAGCCTGGCTAAAAAAAAATAATAATAATAATACAAATCAATACAAACTTCAGTTGTATCAATAGAATCATAATATCCAAGTTGTATAAGGGAAAGGCCACTCAGTTCAGTCCTCTGAGGCATATCCAGGTCTGGGTACAAGGATTCAGGAGAAGGGAGTCCAGTTAGGTGGTGTGGATGTCTGCACGCATGAGGGGTCTAGAAACTGGTGGACAGAGAAGAAATGAAGAACTTGACCCTGGAGTAGATGAGCGCTCCCTTCAAAGCGGGTGCAAGTCCAGCGTGTGTAACAGACAACTGATTTTGTCTCGAGGGTTCACTGATTCCTTCATTCGCTCAGCATTTACGACGGCCAAGTACGTTCCATGTTGTGTCAAGCATGATGGACATCAGAGGCATGTAATCTCCTGGGAGACGTGAACGTGCACACACACACACACACACACACACACACACTCCCAAGTTCCTCGAAGACAAGGTGGATTGACTTCAGGGATGCAATCAAGTTCCAGTAGATGTGGTGGGGGTGTAGCAGGCCCACGATGGCCTCCCAGATGGGGCAGCTTCTCTGCCGGCAGGCAGGCAGGGACTAGGGAACACCGTGGGCAGAGGTCCAGAGCACTCAAGTGCAGGGCACGAATGAGAGTCAGGGGCAGAGGTTGCCCAGTGCATCGTGTAGCAGCAGCGTGTCAGATGCCAAAGATAGCATTTATGGCAGGGGCACCGACAGACTGGAGTCCACGCAGGGACATGTGCACCTCATGGGGCAGGTGTCAGAGAATGAAATGACATTGCTAACCCCTCTTTGGGCAAATTAACCCTGGAGTAAGCAGAGGTGAGGAAACCTGCCACACGGTGTTAGCACAGACAGAAGCCTCAGGACAGGGGGAGATGAAATGGACCAGGCAGAAGTGGGATCGATGAAGGACACTTTGGAAAAGGCGGTTTGGAATAAAAATAACCAACCATCTTTTTAATAATTCAAGCTCTTCGACTCTGAAATGGGCCGAGTGGCCACTTGCAAGGATGTTGCAGAAAAATACTGCGGTGTCAGCAGGCAGGTTGGGGACCATGGAGTTTAATATTCTTCATCGATGTTAGGAATCTGCGATTAGCTCTCATTTTATGGAGTAAGTCTTATTATGAGAAAGTATATTTATCTGTTATAATTTAGTATCAGTAGCGAATGGCGTTCTGAATCTTTGGAATACCCAGTTCTTAATTTCAAGATTCTATGCGTGTGTGCGTGCTAAGTCGCTTCAGTCATGTCTGATTCTCTGCAACCCTTTGGACTGTAGCCCACCAGGCTCCTCTGTCCATGGGATTCTCCAGGCAAGAATACAGGAGTGGGTTGCCAGTTCCTCCTCCAGGGGTTCTTTATGACCTAGGGATCAAATCCATGCCTCTTAAGTCTCCTTCATCAGCAAGCAGGTTCTTGACCACTAGCGCCGCTTGAGACCTTGAGATGCTATACGAGCTGCATCAGTTCATCAGGGATGCTGTAATGAAGCGCCACTTACCAGGAGGCTTAAGAAGTTCATGGTTTCACACTTCCAGAGGCTAGAAGACTGAAGTCAAGGTGTGGGCAGGGCTGGGAAGGCAGGATGGACTCTAGGCTTCTCTCCTTAGCTTGGAGACAGCCGTCTCCTCCCTGCGTCTGTTTCACACCGTCTTTCCTGGGTGTTCGTCTGTGTCCTAACTTCCTCTTCTTACAAGGACATCAGTCCTATTGGATTAGGGCCCACCCTAATGACCTCGTTTTAACTCGATTACCTCTGTAAGGACCATGTCTCCAAAAAAGGTCACGTTCTGAAGCACTAGCAGTTAGTATTTCAACGTATGAAGGGGGAAAGTGAAAGTGAAGCCATTCAGTCCGACTCCTTGTGACCCCATGGACTGTAGCCTACCAGGCTCCTCTGACCATGAGATTTTCCAGGCAAGGGTACTGGACTGGGTTGTCATTTCCTTCTCCAGGGGATCTTCCCAACCCAGGGACTGAACTCAGGTCTCCCACATTGCAGGCAGACGCTTTACCATCTGAGCCACCAGGGACTTGGCTCAGAAGGGGGAGGAAGGGCACAATTCAACCCAAACTACTAACTGAAAGGCAACTTCTCTTTGCTCTTAAAATAAAATGCGAAGCCCCGTGTGTACAGGCAGCCTCGACTCCCACCCAGCTCCCCAGAGGAGCCTTGCTTGCCTGAAGCAGTGCCCACTGGCTCTCTGCCCACTGTTGCTGTGTCTCCGTTCACTCCTCAGTCCAGTTCAAACCCTCCAGGGTCATCTGAAACCCCTCCTTCTGGTTTTGCTTCATCACACTCACCACAGTTTGCACTGACGTATTTATTTGTATGAGTATTCTATGTCACCTACAGGGAGAGATACCCTTTATCCCAGCTCAGCACACATACAGACAGTTCAGGTAAAGATCAACACTTGAGGGGAAAACGCTTGTTCTTACTATGTTCAGGGCACCCTGATATTTCCTATTTTGTTTACTTTTTTTTCTCATAGTAAAATATACACAACATAAAATTTGCCATTTTAAGCATTTTGAAGTCCACAGTCTGGTGGCACTCAGTACACTCACCCTATTGGACAACCATCACCACCAGCCATCTCCGGAACTTTGTCATTATCCCAAATGGAAACTCTGTTTCCATTAAACACACAACCCCCCCCCCCAGTCCCCGCACCCACCATTCTATTGATACTTTCGGGCTCTATGAATTTGACTCCTCTGGGGACCTCATACAGGACTTCCCAGATGGTGTTAGTGGTAAAGAACCTGCCTGCCAGTTCAGTAGACACAGGAGATGTGGGTTGATCCCTGGGTCGGGAAGGTCCCCTGGAGGGCCGCATGGCAACCCACTCCAGGACTCTTGCCTGGAGAATCCCATGCACAGAGAAGCCTGGCAGGCTGCAGGCCATAGGGTCACAAAGAGTCGGACGCAATTGAAGCGACTTAGCACTCGCACAAGCAGGGACCTCATGTAAGTGGAATCATCCCGCATTTGTGACTGGCTTTTTGTGACTGTCTTATTTGACTCAGCATAATGTCCTTGAGATTCATCTGTGTGGTAGCACGTGTCAGAGTTTCCTTTCTTTCAAGAGTACATCATATTCCATTGTATGGATAGACCACATTTTATCTCTCCATTGATTCATGGACAATGGGTTGCTTCCCCATTTTGGCCGCTGTGAATGATGCTTCTGTAAACATGGGTGTACAGACATCTATCTGAGACTCTGCTTTCAATTTCTTTGGGTATACACTCAATGGAATTTTCTGCTTCTCTTTTCTTTCTTTTTTCTTTCTTTTAAATTGTAGTTGATTCTGTTTCAAAGTGCTGATGTGACTTTAAATTAACTTCGTAACACTTGCAGTTTAGAGTGCACTGTGGTTTTTTTTTTTTTTTTTTTTTTTTTTTTTGCTGTATCCCCAACGCCAAGCATGGTGTCTAGAACCGTACAACTATTTTTGGAGGAATGTTGAATTAAACTATAGATGCACAAGGCTCTCCATTTTTGGGTAATTTTTCTTTATTACTTTTCCGTGAATAAAGGCTACAGAGCTCCCATTTTTCTTTCTTTCTTCACATGTTGTACAAATGCTGCTATTAATGTCATGGACTGCTATGGTTATATTGTCCTAGAGAGCATGCATCATTTATTACAACAACAATATGTTTTGGACTCGAGCCATAAATTATCTCAAAATGACGTGGAATAACAGTCTGTTAAAATGTTTGGGCGCAAAATCTCACATTATTAATTAAGTTTTCAGAGACTTTTTTTCTTGAACTTTCTCTTTTTTCTTCCTCCACAGATCTTTTTAAAATGCTGTGTAGATTATACTTAGTTGATTGAACATGCATGTCCTTGCGATTATACTAAAATTTGCTTTTGTTAGAGTAAGCTTTTACCATTGTGGCGGGAAACACAGCAGTTGAATACTCTAGGTTAAGAGGGTGATAATGACCTTTATCATCTCAGAGCAGTGGGCTGTGTTCTTGTTATTTGTCATTTTGTTCCATCGGAAGTAAAATCCTCTAAGAAAATCTCCAGCTCAATTTTTCTCCTGTCCCACTTCTGAATTTTCTTTACTCCCCAACCTTTCTGCTTTGGGGCCACCAGATATCATATCTTTCAGATTATAAATCAGGAATGCTAACCGTCTTAAAGAGAATCATCTTTTAATAATTTATTCATGATTATCACTTCCTTTCCAGAGAATGCCACACATTAGTTTCTAAACACTAATTATCCAAAGTATCCTAATGTATAAAATCTCAAAGTGGAGTGGCAACAGTACAAAGGTCAGACTGGAAGGGGAGAAAGATGGGAAAAGAGAAAACAGAGAAGCGCCAAGTTCAAACGTGCACCTGTGTTAAGTCCCAGCCTTCAGAAGCCCCTCTCTGGGAGGCTTAAGAGGGAGGGGATGTATAAAGTTACGACTGATTTGCATTGCTGTATGGGAGAAGCCAACACAATTGTCAAGCAATTTTCCTCCAACTAAAAAATAAATTCAAAAAAGCCCCAACACCTGCCTTTGGGACGCATAGGGTCCGCCCATACTGGATTGGGGTAGGGGCTTCATGTAACTCTTCTGCCACCTCTGCCCTCTATATTTGGCCTCTATTTCTTTTCTCTGTCAAAGTTCTGAAACGTGCATCTATAAGCATTCTCTTGTTCTTTTTTTGAGCGGTCCATCCTAAAGGAGATCAGTCCTGGGTGTTCATTGGAAGGACTGATGCTGAAGCTGAAACTCCAATACTTTGCTCACCTCATGCGAAGAGTTGACTCATTGGAAAAGACCCTGATGCTGGGAGGAATTGGGGGCAGGAGGAGAAGGGGATGACAAAGGATGAGATGGCTGGATGGCATCACTGACTCGATGGACATGAGTTTCGGTGAATTCCGGGAGTTGGTGATGGACAGGGAGGCCTGGCGTGCTGCGATTCATGGGGTCGCAAAGAGTCAGACACAACTGAGCGACTGAACTGAACTGAACGGTTTACACTGATCGAAAGAATTTACATCTTTTGCATTGTCTGAAGTGGAAAATTAAAGGCAACATTGATCATTTTTTCTCTCACTTGAAATTTTAGCCCTTTTTTTTTTTGACTGTACTGTGTACCTTGCAGAATCTTGGTTCCCAGCCAGGGATCAAACCCATGCCCCCTGCAGTGGATACGTGGAGTCTTAGCCACTGAGCCACCAGGGAAGTCTCTATGTGCTCTCCTTGTGATGTCTAGCAGCTTGGCTCTGGTCCCCACTGCTTCACCAAGGTGCTCCAAGTCACCCGGGGGCCCTCTACCACCAGATCGAAGCCCTTTGTCCAGGCTCATCCCCCTTGACTTGTCCCGCAGAGAACCTTGGGAAAGGCCCACCTCCGTGCACCTTTCTGTGCTCTTTGCTTAATGAGACAGCCCACTAGGTTGATGTCCTGCCTCTCAGCTCCTTCGGAATTTCCTTCTCTCCTCCCTTTCCAAGGCTCTGTCCAGCTCCCTTCCCACCCTCCATCCTCTCCTTTAGAGTGTTCCTGCTACAGCCTCTTTGCAGACAATTCCCACTTCTCATTCTTTCCCTGTCCAGCTTGTCTGCATCCCCAGTTGCTACAGGGCATTTCTAGTGGGAGGTCTGCTGTCTTCTGGTGCTTGGCCTTCCTGCCTCTCCAGCTATATTGTCCTAGAGCAGGTTCCCTCCGGCCCATCTCTCAGCTTCTTTCTTCCCTCTCACTGTCCGGGCCCTGAGTGCTCCTTTCCAGAGAGCTGCAGACACCCTGGGGTGCTCCAGCTCCAGGCCCTGGCCCCTGTGGTCTGATTCACATTCAGTTCAGTTCAATCGCTCACTTGTGTCCGACTCTTTGTGACCCCACAGACTGCAGCAGGCCAGGCCTCCCTGTCCATCACCAACTCCTGGAGTTTGCTCACACTCATGTCCATCGAGTCAGTGATGCCATCCAGCCATCTCATCCTCTGTTGTCCCCTTCTCTTCCTGCCCCCAATCCCTCCCAGCATCAGGGTCTTTTCCAATGAGTCAGCTCTTCACATCAGGTGGCCAAAGTATTGGAGTTGCAGCTTCAGCATCAGGCTCATCTCCAACACTGCTGGTGTCAGCCACCTGCTGGCATGCAAGCCTCCTGCCTCCCTCTGTCTCCTGCCGGCTCTGGCTCAGGCTGCTCTTCTGGCTCTCTCTTAGCTCAGGCCACTCTCATTTCCCCACTGTCTGAATACAGACTGTCCGCTCACAGCAGGTCAGCCCAAGGGCCTGTCAGCAGCCCCTGCTGCTTGCTTCCTCCACAGTCATTAACCCTGTCTTTCCAACCCCAGGTCACAGTTAAACCCACAGCACCTGTGGCCCTTGAGGGTCAGGCCACCACCCCACCCCATTCCACGCCCATCCCAGTGTACTTTTCCTCTTAGCAATCCGTGTGGTCTTCTGTTCTTGGTCTCCTTGACCAGGACGGGGCTTCAACCTTTCCCATCTGTCCACAGCATCTAATGCCAGTCCTGCTAACCCATGTGCCAGGCACAGAGCGGCGGGGTCCCACCCCTGACCCTGCCCTCTGCTTTTGCAAAGAGAGGTCCCCATCCACCTCTGAACCCCAGCAAGGCCCCCAGGTTTTCCTAATAGTAACTTTCTACTCAGTTCTCATTTCACCTACTTGTGTTCAACCCTGAGCTTCCCTGGAGTCTCAGAGAGTAAAGAATCCGCCTGCAATGCGCAAGAGCTGGGTTCGATCCCTGGGTTGGGAAGATTCCCCTGGAGGAGGGCATGACAGCCCACTCCAGTATTCTTGCCTGGAGAAGCCCATGGACAGAAGAGCCTGGCGGCCTACAGTCCTGGGGTCGCAAAGAGTCGGACACTATTGAGCGACCAAGCACAGCACAGAGCATAGGAGCTAATGCCTACAACTGGAAACCAGTCAGAATTGAACATGTAAGTGAATTGTGACTACTGTGTAACCAGGAGCAAAAATGTTACACCGTCCGTCTATTCTGGACAAAGCCAGTTCAGTTCAGTCCAGTTCAGTCGTTCAGTCGAGTCCGACTCTCTGTGACCCCATGAATGGCAGCACACCAGGCCTCTCGGACTAAGGCCAACTCCTGGACTAAGTCAGAGGATCGTCAAACTCACACTCTCTCTCACTCGTCACGTGCGAGCATCTTCACTTCAGTCCAGGTCAGCGCCTGGCACTATGCGCAGGGTTAGGGTTAGGGTTAGGGTTAGCCACATGACAACCTCGTGGATTTGCGCGCTTCCTTCTTTCTGTGGTACTTTGTGCCGCCTCCCTGTCTCTCTGAGATGGAGTACGTAGAGATTTCCGTGGGTCCTGTAGCAAGTTAACAAGTGTCTTATGTGACACATCTCCCCGCCACCCCAGGGGCTGATCAGGGGTGGGAGGGACCCCGGCAGATGTTTTAGCTCCCCTTAAAGACCCCGGCCTTTCCAGCCTGACATCTGGAGGGCCCCTTCTGGACGTGGGGAGCCGAGTCACCAGCCCGGCGCCGATTCTCACTCGAGGCAGGGCCTGGCCGCGGCGGAAGAACGCGCGGAGAGAGGGACGCGCCTGGCAGGACGTGGCCAGAAGTGGAGCTGCTCCGACGTGGACACCCGGCCGAGATGGGCCCGCGAGTTGTCCATGTTTGGTCCTGGAGCCGCCCGCGGGGCGCGCAGGGACAACGCCCCCGGGGGAGCGCGGGCGCCGGCGGCCGCGGGAGGGGCTGCCCCGGCCGGGGCCGGGGGTGGGGTGGGGGTGCGACTCCCCCGCTCCCCGCGCGCCCCCTCCCGCGCCGCCGCCGCCGCTTCGCCTTTGTCCCAGCGCGTCCCCCCGCAACCCCGGAGCCGGCGGCCGCGCGGGGAGGCGGGGCCGGTCCGCGGCACCCCCAGCCCCGGCCGCGCGCCGCCCTCGGCTCCCCGGCGCCCCAGCCCCGCCCCGGCCCCGCCCGGCCACGTCCCCCCGCCGAGGCCGCCCCCTGGCGGGCGGAGCAGGCGCCCGGCTCGCGCGGCCGCGGCGGCGGGCCCGGGGTTGCCATGGTAACCGGCGGCGGCCGCCGCCACGGCAGGGCCGGCCCCAGCGCCAGCGCCGGCCGCGGCTCGGCGCGGCTCAGTGTGGGGGTGAGCGGGCGGCGGCGCGGCCGGGCCGGGGGAGCGGGCACTGCCCGGCGGCCTCAGCATGGAGGACGGCTTCTCGAGCTACAGCAGCCTGTACGACACGTCCTCGCTGCTCCAGTTCTGCAACGGTGAGGAGGGGCGGCGGCCGGGGCGGGCCGGGGGGCCGCGGCGCGGAGCGGGCCGAGGGGCGAGGCCGGGGCGGCCGGGGAGGCCGCGCAAAGTTGCTGCGGAGGGGCGCGCGGTTCCCGCCGCCGCGGGCGCATTGTGCTGGGCTGCCGAGCCCCCGGGCCGCCCGCGCCTCGCCGCGCCCCCGCCCCCGCCCCCGCCCCCGCCCGGCGCGGCTCGCGGCTCCCGGCTCCCGGTTCCCGCTCCGGGCTCCGGCCAGTGCGCGCAGGGAGCGGCCGGTCCCGGGGAGACCCGCGCGGGCGCACCGGCCGGGCAGCGCGTGGGGAGGCCCGGGCGCCCCGGGGCTCCGCGGGGACGTGTTGCTTTCTGCTTCCAAACTCACATCTGTTTGGAAATGTCTGGATGAAGAACTCGGAAAACACATCACTTAATAACAAAACGCTCCTTCGAGGATGTGCGCAGTGTTTGCTGCGCATGGACTCAGATCCATTCCGTTCTACTTTGATGAAACCATCAACACTTTAATTCATGCAATCTAGAGCTGTTTAAATGGACAGGCAGAGTGAACCGGGCTTCAAAGTGTTTCGACTGTTTACGGGGTGATACTTTTGGGTTTTGTTTGTTTGTTTATAGGGAGGAAATATTAATAGCTATCAATATGGCATCTTTAAAAATTATATAAAATCTTACGTTTCAAAGATGTTAGTTTCACTAGTAGAGTTGAAGATTGTCACAGCAGACTGCATGGTTTATCAGAACATTCACGCACAAAAGTTAACCATGCAATTTTTTATATGTTGGATTTATTGCTTTTTTAGAGGGTCCCAGAAACTTGTTAAAGAAAAAAAAATCGTGTATTTTCTAGAATGTGCCTCTAGTACAGGTGGAATCATTTGGAATTCTAGACGCTTTGACGACTTGAGCAATTTATTTTGCAGTTGTATTTGTGATTTAGGCGAATATCTCTAGTTATTCGACACCTGTTTGCAAGTAGCAGGTATTAGCCTTGGCAGTTAAGATCACTGGGTTGATCTATAATGATATTTTAACCTCTGGCGAAATTTATCATCTTTTTCATGGGAGAGTATATAGTCATAGTTTTGGCAGCTTGTAATTTTCATGTTAATCACATGTGAGCCTTCATTAACTTGTAATGGCCTCTTCAGCAGAAAGGATGAAAGTTTTTGCTCTCCAAATTTAAGAAGAGTTTCAGAGCTGAAGGAGGATAGAATGTATTTGGTGCCTTTCTGGCCACTGGAATTTCTTATATGTAGTTGAGAGTCATGGAAACGGTTTTATCCTCCACAACATTAAGTAGATATTTGAGCAGTTGTTTAGGGGCTGGTCATATTGCTTCTAAATAGCAGTTCAGTCATAAAGTTGTGCATCTATTCATGAACATTCTGGATTTCTGCCTTTTCTTTTAAATATGTGTTAGAGATATTGGTAAGGAATTTTACTGGTAAGTGTCTAGAAGAAAGTAAAAACCAGGTTTTATATTGTATGGCTAACAGTTTAAAGAAAAATGACTTTATTATTTAAGCATAGTTGATTTACAATGTGTTAAATTCTGCTGTACAGCAAAATGGCCCAGTTATACATGTATATCTATTCTTTTTTTATATTCTCTTCCTTTATGGTTTTTCTGAAGACCACCTGAGCTACACAGTAGAACTTTTGTTGTTTATCCACCCTATATATAATAGTTTACATCTGCTAATCCCAAACTTGCAATCCATCCATTCCCTACCCATGTCCCCGTAGGAAAAAAATGACTTTAAAATAGCTTAGAAACAAGCAATAAGATCAATTCAAAATACAATTGAATCGTGACAGTTGAATTACTTTTCTTTACAAAGCTCTTAGCTCTGTGCTTTTTTTTTTTTTTTCGGTTAGCTTATGAATAAAGTTTAAAGTGAGAATGGTCTCTGAGGTAGAAGTGAGTGTCACCCTGGTGATGTTTTAGGCAGCAGATGTTGGGATGAGAAATTACTCATTTTAAGAGGCCTTTGCTAAGTGAAAATATAAATGAGTACAACCCAGTTAATGACTATGATGATTCAATGAAAGCAGTGGATCACAGGAACACCATTTCACCAAGCATTACATTAAACATTTGGGTATTTTATTGGCAACAGTGACAAAAAATTCTTTTTGAATTAGAGATTTCCATGACAATGGCAGGACTACGCCACACAGTAGATGAACCCATCCACGTTCATACGTTGAGCACCCTCCATGCTTTCGATGGTGACAGGAACCAAAAAGTCATAGTTGTTTATCAGCTTCAGAAAATGCATCCCATACTTGTTATTTGGATGACTGCCGCAGTTAACGTCTTCCTGGTGTGATCAAGATAGAAGTTAGTGATAAACATGAAAAGGAAGGAAGAGAAAACGTTGTTCTAATGAGTGAAATCTCTAGTTTCCACTGTATTTTTTCCCTTACTGTCTCTCGTACTTAATTCGTAGTGGATATTAAATGTCAGCATAGGCAGTATCTAGCCTCATGAAAAGACTATCCATGCTCCTTTTAGACACTGGCTGTCTCATTTCACTAGGAAATGTGTGCCGTGTTTTTTTCTCCAAACTGTTTAGGACTCTGTAAAGTGAGCTAGAAATCACAAACTTCTGTGCGCCTAAGAAAAAACTACAACAGTTGGAAAGTAGACTAAAGCTGTCATTTATAAGCCAATTTCCTGTTTGGGAAATACTTGCCATCTTTTACTCCATTTTTTTTTCTTCAAACCCTTCCTTTTGCGTAGGAGGAAACTGAGGCTCAAAGAGATTTTTCTAACTTTATAAGGCCACACAACTAGTAAGGCTTGGATACCAGTACGAATTTTTTTGGTTTGTTTTAATAACAGCTATTGAGAGAGATAATTCACTTTCTATAAAAATTCTCCCTTTTTAAAGTATACAGTTAAGTGGCTGTTAGTATATTCACAGAACTGTGCATGCGTCAACAGTATCTAATTTTAGAACATTTTCATCACCACCCAAGAAACCCCAGCACCCACTAGGTTGTATTCCCCATTGCCCTGGCCCTTTGGCCATACCAACCTGTCTCTCTGTCACTATGGATTCTGAGTATTCAGTATAAGCGGCATTGTGCGTGTGGCCTTTCATCTGGCTGTTTTCACTTAGCGTAATGATTGAAGGTCATCCACGCTGTCGCATGTGCCAGAACGCCATTCCTTTTATGGCCAAATAATATTCTGTTATATGGGTTTATTTCTCTGCTTTATTTCTCTGTTCACCAGTAGACAGGCATTTGGGTTGTTTCTACTTTTTGACTGCCATGAATAATCCTGTCAGGAACATTCATATCCAGGTTTCGTGTAAACTTATGTTTTCATTTCTGTTTGGTTGGTACCTAAAAGTAGGGCTTCCCTGTTGGCTCAGATGGTGAAGAATCTGCCTTCAGTGCCTGAGACCCAGGTTCAGTCCCTGGGTCGGGAAGATTCCCTGGAAAAGGGAATGGCAACCAACTCGAGTCTTCTTCCCTGGAGAATTCCACCAACAGAGGAGCCTGGCAGGCTCCAGTCCATGGGGTCGAAAAGAGTTGCACGTGACTGAGTGACTGACGCACTTTCACACTTACCTAGGAATAGAATTGCTGAGGCGTATGGTAGCTCTGGGTTTAACATTTTTGAGGAACTAGTCTGAATTTTTTGAAGTCTAAACATCAACCAGTCCATCTTAAAGGAAATCAGTCCTGGATATGCATTGGAAGGACTGATGTTGAAGCTGAAACTCCAATACTTTGGCCACCTGATGCGAAGAACTGACTCCTTGGAAAAGACTCTGATGCTGGGAAAGATTGAAGGTGGGAGGAGAAGGGGACAACAGAGGATGAGATGGTTGGATGGCATCACCGACTCAATGGACATGAGTTTGAGCAAGCTCCGGGAGTTGGTGATGGACAGGGAGGCCTGTGCAGTCCTTGGGGTCGCAAAGAGTTGGACAAGGATTGAGCGACTGAACTGAACTGAAACATCAAGCTCTTTTTATTATACCTTGTTGGTATGAGACTGGGGAGTCAAGAAACTGGATGAAAGACGGAAAGAAGTAGGTAGGAAGAACGTAACTGTTGCTATTTCATTTCTGTGAGTCACTTTGGATTCTTCCATCAATCACAGTTCTTCAAAACAAGTCAATGCACACGTTGGCTTAGTTGCCGTAGGTTACAAGAATTTCAGAGTTTGAGGGGACCTGAATTTGAGGGGGTGATCTCATCTCATAATTTTCTTTCTTAAGCCTCTGAATGTTTCGTCAAAGTACAGCTCACCCAGGAATGCAAATGTCAGGCAGATAAATCCCGGGGAGCATCCCCCGCTGAACTCGGGGAGAGGGCAGTGTCTCTGATCCTCCTTGCCTGTCCTGTCATCCCCTGATTCCATCCACCCAGCCCTCCAGGGCTTGAGGTCTCTGTTCCAGAGGTTATTCAACCCGTGTTAGAGCAGTTCCAAAGAACTGAAAACTCATTATCTCTGCATGCAGTCCATTCCCTCTTTGTGTGATTCAGACCCTCAGTTGCTAAATGCAGTCAAAATTTGGCCCAAGTTCTGCCCCTTGGGTCCCTAGGAAGTAGGTTTAATCTCTTCTCCATGTACAGGTCATCCCATGTTTGAAGACAGTCCTTCTCAGGTCTGATTCCAGCTAAACATTACCTTTAAAAACAGAAATCCTCACAAGACAGTTTTAGGCCCTTCATCATCCTTGCCCAGTCTGAACTTCTTTCCTGTTGTCTGTATGCCTCTTTGGGCTTCCCGTGTGGTTCAGCTGGTAAAGAATCCGCCTGCAGTGCTGGAGACCTGGGATCGATCCCTGGGTTGGGAAGACCCCCTGGAGAAGGGAAAGGCTCCACCCACTCCAGTATTCTGGCTCGGAGAATTCCATGGACTGTATAGTCCAGGGGTTGCAAAGAGTCGGACACAACTGCGCAACTTTCACTCACTCACTTATATGCCTCTTTAAATTTAACACAGCTGAACGTCTACATATTCCAAGCGTGGTTTTTAAATAGAGCTGAGTAGAGCTGGATACTTCACCTCCCTTGTTCTAAAGTCTATACTTCTAGTAATGTAGCCCAAGACCATATTAGTTCTTTTGCTTGCCACTTCACGTTGTTACCTTTTATCGGTTTTCACCTAAAATTCTTGTCTGTTTTACATGTATCGTGGCTAACCCACTTTTTTCCCATACTTTTCCCTTTTCTTTTTAAGGAGGAATTTCCTTTTTTATTTTAGGGGTAATTTCCTGCAATACAGCATAATTGTAATCTGTACCATAATGCTATAAATACTCCCAACACATATAAAATATTTCAGTGTTGTAATAACATGGAAGTTGGTCATGGCCTTAAAGGTTATGATCCTGGCTGGTAGCTTTTTTTTCTGTCTTGCCTGGAAAGGTGCTGTGAGAGATCTTCCCATGTTCCTTTCTACAGCCTATACATGGCTCAACTACCACTTCTGATGAAACTGGATTTCCCCTGCAGGTGCTACTTGTTAATAACCATAGCCTGTCAAGTCCCTGCTACCTCCTGCTCCCAATGACATTCTGAAGCCACTACAGCAATCTTTTGAACTTTGTTGTCGTTGTTCACTTGCTAAGTTGAGTCCGACTCTTTGTGACCCCAGGGACTGCAGCACACCAGGTTTCCCTGTCCTTCACGATCTCCCAGAGTTTGCTCAGGTTCATGTCCATTGAGTCAGTGATGCCATCCAACCATCTCATCTTCTGTCATCCCTTTCTTCTGCTCTCAGTCTTTCTTAGCATCAGAGTTTTTTTTTCCAGTGAGTCAGCTCTTTGCATCATGTGGCCAAAGTGTTGGAGCTTCAGCTTCAGCATCAGTCCTTCCAATGAATATTCAGGACTGATTTCCCTTAGGATTAACTGGTTTGATCTCCTTGTAGTCCAGGGCACTCTCAACAGTCTTCTCCAACACCACAATTCAAAAGCATCAATTCTTCAGTGCTCAGCATTCTTTATGGTCCAGCACTCACATCCATACATGACTGCTGGAAAAGCCATAGCTTTGGCTCTGCAGACCTTTGTTGGCAAAGTGATATCTCTGCATTTTAATATGCTGTCTAGGTTGATCATAGTTTTTCTTCCAAGGAGCAAGCGTTTTTTAATTTTACGGCCACAGCTACTGCCATTTATTTTTTCTAAATAAATGAAAACTTGTTTTTATTTCTAAGCTTTTATATTGAGGGATATAAGAATGCTTTATTTAAAATCTTAGAAATATTTTGGCATCTGTGATTCTGTTAACTCTGATTCTGTTAGAATTTTCATGTTGGCAAATTTTCATGTTGGGTTTGAAACAAGGTCAAGGAACTCGTGTGAAGAAATCACTCTGAACTCAGCAATATGAAGTCTTTTCAAACCTCATGTATTCTTCTGTGGTGGCTGAGGACTGAGTTAGATTTTCTCTGTTAGCAAAATCCAAAGAAAATAGTTTTTACAAGAAAATGCCAAGTAAGCACCCATACTAAGTGAGAACTTTTAATTGGTATACTTGATATTCTGGTAGGGAATATATTTTATAGCCAAACCACAAGCATTTATGACATTATAAACAAACCCAAGCATTCTGATGGAAAGTTCCCCAAACCAGGCTTAAAAGTAACTATTAGTCTGTTCTTGTTAATTTCTGAGATAATATAAGCTTTTTCATATAGTCTCTTAAAAAATAAACATTTTACTTGAGTGGAGAGTAGATAAAAAAGAAGTAACATCTTTGTTTCTACTGTCAAAGTCTGTTCAAGCTATAAAACTAGAAGCGTGAAAAACTTGATTATGATAGCATTGAAAATTGAACATTAAAGCTTTGCTTTCAGCAGCAAAAACAGCTTCTCTAAGGACTTAAAACCAATGGTATTTTGTGCCACTTACAAAAGTCCCTTTCAGGAAAACTATAATTATTCATCTTTAAAATCCTAGCTTATTAATTGAGGATTTCTAGGGTTAGCAAAATGTTTTAAATGCCACCAGACACATGGAAAACTTTTTTAAAAGTTTGCTGCAAATTGTAAATGGCATGTAAGTATTATCAACATGCCCTCCCCACCAAAGCTTCATGTTTTTCTCACTAGATGTTCGACACGTAAGTTTAATATTCTGCTGAAAGCAGCATGTTTGTTTCAATGTCGTGTGGGAAGCAGCATGTTTGTTTCAATGTCGTGTGGGACGGGGGCTGTCTTATATGCCACCCGGAGCAAGTATGTATCCTCTTTGGTTTCCTTTAAAGAAATAGCTCTTTAGAAGATTTTCATTCTTTAAAGTATTTATTTTCCAATCAAGAATTAGGTAGACATACTTTCAGTTTTGTTTCCTCTCAAGACGTATCTTTATTGGAAAATACTATTTGTGGGGAAAGCTACATTTTTACAAGGGTACTTAGTTGTGTCTTAAAATGCAGTAGCATATATATCCTGCCAGCTTTCTGGAAAAGATTGAAACTCGCCGTCTTTAATAAACTGTCCTCTCTGTGAAGGGACAGATTTGACCATTAGCCTTGGATGATGCAAGAGGGTGGGATCGCCGAGCCCAGAGCCTGCCCCAGGTGGGGAGTTCCACAGGAGACCTTGGCTACCGGCAGAGGGGGAGGACAGAGGTGCCAGCCTCTCTGGATGGTGTCACAGTCATGGTGCGTCCTTGCGGTGGGGTCCAGCACTGGCTGTATCCTTCATTCTGTGCCCTCTGGAGGGGAAGGCATCATTGTCCTGGACTGCAAATTATCCCCACAAAGAACCTTTCGCGGACAATGGGCAGCTCACAGTTAAGGATAATGAGGACAGAGACGATCAGGCGAGTATTCATGGAGAGAGAGGCCTTTAAGTTCACTTGGCAGATGGAGCCAATTTCGAGTGCGTCCCTACAATGTGCCCAGGACAATGAAAAATGTTTAAAACATGTCCTCCCTAGAAGCATCGGTTTCCCCTCGTCAGTGTCCTGCATGCGTCTTTCCCTCTGGCCTCCCATCTCCACGGGAGAATCCTCCTCTCCCGCGGATCTCATCATTCCTGCCCCTGCTTTACTCAGACCCCGGTCAGTGCTCATCTGGGGTGTGTTGTAAGGGCAGCGGCCCCAAACTAGCCTTTCTGCCTCCAGTCTCAGCTCCTTTTTCTTACTCAACACGTGCTTGAGTACCCACCGAGCTCCTCGCTACGCAGGTCTAAAGGTTCCAGCCACAGGCGGAGTCCACATGGCCCTGGCTTTCAAAAGGAAGCGTGCGTTGCCCTTCAGGAGCTGGACGCTCACCGTCGTGTTCTCGGTCAGTTGTTTAACGACCCTGGGCATAGACGGTGCTGAGAAGCAGGCTCAGGAGAGGGGCCAGGCATGGGACCTGGAAAGGGCTGCGTGAGCTTTTCCCTGGGGAGTGGAAGCTACTCACCCACAGGGGTGGGGAGAGGGCAGGAAAGAACATTCTAGACTGGGTGCGAAGGCCTGGCTGGGGAAGGACCTTTTCTGAAACTGAAAGTCTTCCCCCGAAAGAAAGAAAAACGGGACAGAGCTGAAATGAGGCAGAGAGTGTCCTGTGGGGCCTTTGGGCCACGTTAGGAGTTTGGTCTTATTTCTGGGGAGCAGAGAGAATGTGATGGAGAATTTTGAGGTGATAGAGTGACATGGTCAGATTTTTAGGGAGTTTTAGAAAAGGCCTCTCCCCTCAGTGCAGAGGAGGGGCTGGGGGGCGCTGCTGAGGGAGAGAGGAGGGCTGTCGTGTGAACCCAGGGAGAATGGTGGTGATTCCCACCAGAGGGCTGCTTGGGGGCTGGCCTCATCTGGGCTTCGGCCTTTACGGGCAGGAGGAGGAGGAACTGAGGATGCCTCCCGGGTCCCCGACGCGTCCACCCAAGTGAGTGCCGCAGGCCGAGCTAGGAGCTGGGAGGGCGGACAGGCAGACAATGGTTCAGCTGGGGCTTGTGGGACCTAAAGCCGAGGGGCTGACTGGCTCGTGGGAGGCAGAAACCAGAGCCAGAAAGATGTCTGTCCTGGAGAGGAGATGTTTGAGAGCCATCAGTATGTAGATTGGGGCTTCCCTGGTGGCTCAGGTAGTAAAGAACCTTTGCGACGCAGGAGACATGGGTTCAGTCCATGGGTCGGGAAGATCCCTTGGAGAAGGAAATGGCAACCCACTCCAGTATTCTTGCCTGGAGAATCCCATGGATGGAGGAGCCTGGCGGGCTACCCGTCCATGGTGTTGTGCAGAGTCGTACATGACTGAGCGGGTACCACTTTGACATTTCATACTTGCAGTTTATAAATGGATGGCACCGGAATGAGTCGCGAAGGTGAGCTCACTCAAGGTGGAGTTAGAATGCTCCTTCTGAAAGACCACTCTGAGCCAGGAAACCCCCTCCTGTTGGAAAGTCTTCAGGGTCCCCCCACCTTTCTGGCACCTAAGCCCCAAGAGGCAGCTGCCTGTCTCAACTCCCAGCTGCTTCCCCAGCCACCACCCCCGGCTCCTGAGTCTGGTGAGGGGGTCCTTTCTTGGTGGCCACTAAACCTCTGTCATCACCGCGATCCCAGAGGCCTGTCACGGTGATTTATTTTCAGATCACCTGTTAGATTGTCACCCTTTTCCAGGCAGAGGCTCTCGTGTTTGTGTTTTTTTGCTCCTCAGCAGAGCCTGCGCCTGGTGGGTATCCTGATGGCTGTTGTGGGCGTGTGAAATGTACACGCAGGGGTCAAAACACCTCATCTGTACCGTGTATGCTAAATCGAGGTTAAATAGGTGCCACTTCTACATATCCTTGAAACAATGTGTATATGTGTATATATATATATTTTTTTTGTTTGTTTGTTTTGTTTTTAATGAGGAGGGCATGGCAACCCATTCCAGTGTTCTTGCCTGGAAAATCTCACGGACAGAGTAGCCTGGTGGGCTACAGTCCATGGAGTCGCAAAAGAGTCAGACACGATTCAGTGACTAAACAACAACGTGAGGCGGTTTCGTAGGCTTAACACAAATTATATTCAGCCAGAGGAATTGACCCAGTGAAGTAGTTCTTGGAAAAATCAACATTTTTAGCCATAAAAAAGGATTGAACTATTAAATCAGCACCCCCCCCCCCAGATTATTTTGTGTAACAAGAATTTCTACCATTCTTAGACAAATATGTTCCAGTCGAGCAGCTGCTTAGAGTTGTTGTTATTGTTTGGTCGCTAAGTCCTGTCTGACTCTGTGACCCTGTGGCCTGTAGCCCGCCAGGCTCCTCTGTCCGTGGGATTCTCCAGGCAAGAATACTGGAGTGGGTTGCCATTTCCTTCTCCAGGGGATCTTGGCACTCCAGGGATTGAACCTGAGTCTCCTGCGCTGGCAGGCGGGTTTTTAACCACTGAGCCAGCAGGGAAGCGCTGGTAGAATTGGGACTGTCATCTATAGCATGCCTGGGCACAGTAGCCCCGGTTATAGTGTCACCAACAGTTCAAAATCCTTAGGAACAGAACTGAGTGATGATACTTCATGTAGCATGAAGTCCCTTGTCATGCTGAACCATCCTGTGTGTGAAACACGGAGACTACTCCCCCGGGAATGCACAGGCCATATAATAAAGATAATGACCAGTGAGCATGGCTTCACTGAATTTGTCCTTTAGAAAGTAATTAAGCAGCCTTGCCCGCACTCCACTGCTCTCAAAGACTGAAATCTGGCTCTGCGTGTCATTTCTTTGCCTGCCGAGAAAACGGCCTGGTATTGACTTGATATAATTTAATTATGTAAAAATGTGTGTTCAGACTGCGTCTTGTACTTAATTACAGCTCTGACAACACAGAGATGTTATTTCCCAGCCAGAGCTTGTGCTTCTCCAAGGTAGGGGCTGTGTCCCATCCATCTTTCCCTGCCCATGGCCGGGCACTCTGTGTGTGTGTGTGTGTGTGTGTGTGTGTGTGTGTGTGTGTGTGTGTGTGTGTGTGTGTGTAGTGGCAGGGGAGGAGTGGGAGACAGAGAGTGCTAGAGGGCTCACCAGGCAACTTCAGATGTCACATGGTCTAAGCACGTACTGTTGTCCCCTTGTTTAACCTTCGCGGAATGAGGTGGTTGGATGGCATCACTGAGTCAATGGACATGAGTTTGAGCAAACTCCAGGAGATGGTGAAGGACAGGCAAGCCTGGCATGCTGCAGTCCATGGGGTCGCAGAGTCAGACATGACTGAACATTAGCAACCAGCCCTTTGAGGTGGCTTCTGTACTCATCTCCATTGTGACCGGTGAGGAAACAGAGGCCCCCAAATTTGAGAAACCTACTCAAGGCTGCCTGGCTTGTCCTGTTCAGAGCTGGGATTTGAACCCAGGCATCTGTCTCCCTGGTCCATAGCCTATGAAGTGCTCAGTTATGTTTGATGAGTGAGCGATGGATCCAAAGATGGGACTGGTCACAGACACGAAAGGGTGTAGAGTGTTTTCGTCAGCCCCTTGCTTCTGGAAGAAGCCACGCACTTGTTACTAGTTGGATCTGAGGTCCTTTCACCGGCTTGCCAAGAGGGTCTCCGGACACATTTCCTTGTCTTCACCCGCGTTTCCCTTCAAATCGCACACCTGCCACCCTTTGTAGAGCAGAAGTCTCATTTATCTCTGAGTTACCCAAAGTCCCCAGGGAGCTGCCCCTTGCCCCGAGGATGCGGGATCGAGTCTGCGAACGGCCTCCAGCCTGCTCTCCCGACCTGAGGCGGCCTCCCCTCCCAGGTGCCCTAAGATGCCACGCCCTGGGTAGTGTCTGAAGGAGCCCGCTGGTTGACACCTGTTCACACATGCTGTGCCCCTGGCTTCCCCGCAGGAACCCTACCCCACACCTCCCCACCTCCTTCGCGTGTCCTGAATTTCGGCAGTGGGACCTCCCTGGTGGCCCAGTGGTGAGGACTTCACCTTCTCTCTCCATGACAGGCTCTAGTTTCATCCATCTCACTAAAACTGACTGAAATTCGTTCTTTTTTATGGCTGAGTGCTGCAATTCATGGAGTCACAAAGAGTCGGACACGACTGAGCAACTGAACCGAACTGAAGGAAGAGAAAAACAAATCTCGTATATTAACGCATATATATGAAATCTAGAAAAAGGGTCTTGATGAACCTATTTGCAGGGAAGGAATTTAGATACAGATGTAAAGAAAGGACTCGTGGACAGTGGGGGAAGCAGCCAGTGGGACGAGTGGAGAAAGTAGCGTTGACTTACGTACGCTGCCATGCGTGTGGACAGATAGCGGGTGAGAAGTTGTTATATATAGCATAGGGAACCCAGCCTGGCGCTCGGTGATGACCTAGAGGGGTGGGAAGGAGAGGGGAGGGCGGCCTGCGAGGAGGGGATATATGTACACCTATGGCTGATTCGTGCTGTTGTACAGCAGAAACCAATACAGCATTGTAAAGCCATTTTCCTCCAGTTTAAAAAAAAAAAAGGACCTCACCTTCCAATGCAGAAGGTGCAGGTTTGATCCCTGGTTGGGAAGCTAAGATCCTACATGCCTCATGGCCGGAAAAACCCAAAACACAAAACTGGAGCAGTACTGTAACAAATTCCACAAAGTCTTAAACAACAATGAATCTGGGCGAGGCTTTCTTGGGGCCCCAGGCCAGGCGCCTGTGTCCCCGTGCCCTGTGAACCCTGACTTCCCTCCAGACCGGCAGATCCCAGAGGGACCCATCAGGGCCCTGAGTCCCTGGACTGGAGAGTGAGTCATCTCAGAGTAGAAATAGGAAGCGATCATTTCGGTCTGGTAATTGCTCACTTACAGAGGTTTGGCATGCTCTGTGGGTTGTCCCCTCTCCTATAGTAAAGTGTCAATGAAACTGTTCACTCCTTTTTTTAAAAAAATCTATTTTTTAATTGAAGGATAATTGCTTTACAGAATTTTGTTGCTTTCTGGCAAACCTCAACATGAACCAGCATAGGTATGGCTATATCCCCTCCCTCTTGAAACTGTTCACTATGTCAGTAGCCCTAGTTCTTTCTGTGTTTTTTTCTGCAGCAGTCTCATCCCATTCATTATTCTCTTGCCCTTTTTAGAACCCTGTTTCAGTTTTTAGTTGTGGTAGTGCTGGTGGTTTAGTTGCTAAGTCAAGTCTGACTCTTGCACTTAACATGAAACTGACCCGTGTTAGCCATTTTCAAGTGTACAATTCAGCATGAAGTTCAGGCTCATGGTGTGCAGCCATCATGAGCATCGGTCCACAGAACTCTTTTCATCTTGCAAAACTGAAACTTTGTCCCTATTCAACAATGAATCCCATTCTTCCCTCCCTGGGGCCCTGGCACCCTCCATTCACTTTCTGTCTCTAAGAATTTGATTACTCTAGGGACCTCATATAAGTGGAATCCTACAGTATTTGTCCTTTTGTAACTGGCTTATTCCCCTTGCAGAACCTTTTGTAAAACTCCAGTTTCACGAGTTACAGAATCCCAAACCGAACAATGTCTGACTAAGGGTTCAAAGCTGGGTGCGAGGGGAGAGGGGTAATTACCTCGGAGTTCAAGGCAGTCAGAGCCCCTGCTGGGCGTCACTGGATCGCACCCACGTGCGTTGCCAGCAGCTCTGTTCAGCCTGTCCCGGGTAAAGTCTAAACATCTTGTCTCTGGAATCCCTCTAATAAAATGTCTGCGCTTCCCCTCCCCACCCTGATGTCAGGGCGAGACCAGGCTCCGGAATGGTGGTGTGAAGTCCTCTGAAACAGGGCTCAGACTTCACACTGTCCTGTACACGACCCACCAGCGACAAAGGCCCCTCTGACAAGCAGGGAATGGTGACAAGTGTCTAAGCTGTCCTAGGAATGGGGGAGGTGGTGGTGGAAAAAATTCCAATATAGGGCAGTTTAGAAAGATGATGAAGGGCATATGTTTGCTAGAGAAATTCCATGACATACGCCTTCTGATCACCAATAGCGTGCATTCTCTCTCAGCTAGCTAAGAACCTAAGAAAGGAAACAGCAGGTGTGAGACCCCGGGTCTAGGAAAGGATCTGGCCCAGAGTCTTGGAATATCTCTGAGTTTTTGTGCCCTTTTTTTTTTTTTTTTAAAGATGGCTGTTGCACATTTGGCACCATCTACTGATGTGAATGTCTGATTGGAGCATCGTGCTCGCAAGACTGTTTAAAAAGATGAGCAAGCGTAGGCTACATGTATCCGAAATGAGTCACTGACTCTTGAGAATTAGCACAAAAGATGCTGTGTGTTTCTCTCAAGGCCTCCTGTAGCCTGTCACCAGGTTACATCCCTAAGGCTCAACATGGGCTCTGGAGACAGACAGGTTTGGGTTTGAATCTCGATTCTGCCAGTGATGAAAAATAAACACCCTTACCTCACTTTCCTCCCTTCCGCCCATCTGCTGCTGTCTGTCCCACTGGGCAAACCCAGAGGGGATCGGGGGCTGTGTTGCATCCTCCACCCCTGCCAGGGTTAGCCTCCCAGCACAGAGGACAGGGAGGGGTCAGAGGGCAATCGCAAGAGGTCCAGCAGTGTTGTCTAGAATTGAGATGTAGAGATTTGTGACTGTGTTACCTGTGTGTGGTCTTGATGGTTGCAGCTGCGTTGGTCTAGCCTAGTTCCCGATGCCACGTGGGCACCCATCAGTGCTAGAGCCATCCATCTGTCCACTGTGTGTGTTCCTTTCCCGGCATGCCAGGAGTCTCCATGGCTCTGTAGTCTTGCTTTATCAGTCCTTATCCCCTTGTGTTTCCATATTGAAGTAGTTTATCCTGGGCACCCAGGATACACACTGTCTCCTGGTTGAAATCTTCTGTGATCTATCCAGGGTCATTTCTGCATTTCCAAATTCCAACACATACGCCTCCAAATGCTGTCTGGTTCCTTCCAGTCCACCTTCTGGTTATCTGTGCAGCCTTTGTTTCCACCCACCGGCTGGCACGTTCCTTGAGGGTGGGGGCCTGTATTGTCTTTTTGCTTCCTTCCGGTGGCTCTGCACAGAGCCTGGGTCATATGTGTGTCTAGTAAATGCTTGTTGAATGAAAAAACCGAATACTAAAATTAGACAAGGGGCCTGGCTATCTTTAAATTATCACGAAAGGCAGAGGGAGAACTTCCTGATACTGAAAAGCTTTTCAGTATTCCCAGAAACACGCTGTTATTGTTTACGAAAGTGAAGTAACTCACAGTTGCACGTAGCAAAGCCTCTTCGTTATCATAGAGTGGAGTCAGTGTCTGAGCTTTCAGCATTCATGGATTTATACATATTTGTGTACACACTTGGTTAAAAAAAATGTATATGTATGTATATACACACAATTTTATTCTGTTTATTTACCTTTTGGGGGTTGACATGGCCTCTAAACACAGGCCAGCTGCTGTAATTTGTTCCAATATTGAAAGGATTCATTGAGAGGCGCTATAGTTTATGCAAAACCATAGTGTGGAACACTGTGGACTTCTCAAGAAGGGATTTTTTCAAGAGTAATTTTGATACATGCTATTTCATCTCATTTACTGACCATAAAACGTAACTCAACATAAAGCTGCCTAAAACCCTCCCACTCTAGTATTTTATAGTTTTTACAGTACCTTTGGATCTGTTTCTCACAACCAGACTCGGAGGTGAGTTAGATAAATACTCAGCGGTCACATTGGCTTAACAGATGATGAGCTCCATCAGGTGACTGATGGGTGTTAAGTTACTTCCTCAAGACCACTCGGTTCAGAAAGTGACAGACCCCAAACCCAGCCTCCTGACAAATCCCAGGGTCCTTTGAACGGTGCCGCGTCCCCTGCTATGTGTTAGTATCTGCACTGATCTGGTTGGTAATCAACCTTGGTAAGAGGATTTATTTTTAAATCTGATATAGATCATTGTACCCTCTATTCTGCACAGTTTGTGGTGGTGGTGGTTTTCCTGGACCTTGGAAAAAGTATGTATAGATGCCCCTCGCTTTTAGAAAAACCTGACACCCAGCATTCTGGTTGCAGCATAAGCCATTACAAGACTCTTTACTGGATTCCATAGCCTCGTGTTAAACCTGTAGATTTCCTTATCTGCTTACCATCTTTGCCAGATGTTGATCTTGCTCTTTTGGAGGCCACATCTTGGGTAAAGTGCCTTGCTTTTTTAAAATTTCTAGTTCCTCTTCTCTCCCCCAGTCATCGTAAAGAGTGGGGACACCGCTGGCTTCGCAGCAGTGCCTCTCACTTGTGTGGGTTTTCCATTCTGGCTGAAAACGTGGGCAGAGACGTGCCCAGAAGTCGTATCCAGTGTTCTGACAGGTGCTGGGGAACCCAGGCTGGGCTCTGCCGTGTCTACGTGGTTTCCCTCCTGTGTGTTTATCTCAGATGCCTTAAGATCCACTGGCCCAACGGAGAACTAGCTTCTAAATGAGCCCGTATTCCTTTATCTGTGATTTCAAAACCCAGAAGGCTCTGAGCACCATATGTCTTTTGGTAACTCAATTTTTGCTTAGACTTGACCTG
The DNA here is from genome assembly GCF_001704415.2 of Capra hircus. NCBI lineage: Eukaryota > Metazoa > Chordata > Mammalia > Artiodactyla > Bovidae > Capra > Capra hircus. The sequence continues at coordinate 64,068,946 of NC_030828.1, forward strand.
ATTGGACATCATTTGGTGGAGGGTTGTGGGGATGGCGGCACGGGAAAACCTCCCCTGTATTGAAACATGTGGCTTTTAAGGGTTTCTAGCCCTCTCTTTTCTTTCTTTTTTTTTTTTTTCTAGCCCTCTTTTTTCGTATGAAAGTTCTTCTCTTCTGTAGAGCCGTTTTCAAGCATGATTACTGTTGCTGCCCTGGACCCTTCTGGGGTATTGGATAGTACAGTGGGTAATACACCGCCAGCTTTTGTTCTGAGTCAGAACCTGGATGAGAAGCCCGTCAGGGCCCAGGGGACTGGGAAAGGGTCCGTGGACCAGTCGGACCCAATGACAGGCTGGTGCTTGCCCAGGGCAGGGCCTGCTGAGGACCGTTTCCGTGGATGCTGGCCTGGCGCTGGACTCCCGTTCATGGGAGAGCCTGGCTGGTAGGCGGGTAGTGCCCTGGGGGTGCCAGGAGGGCCCCGTGGCACAGTTGTCGGTCACAGCCGCCCGCAGGGCCAGGCAGCCAGATGTGCCAAGTTTTGTCCTGCGAAAGCAGAGCTCAGGGCGGGTCTACTGATGCGTCTAGATCCACTCACCTCCCTGCCTCCTTCCCTTCCTTCCGCAGGAATCTGTGTCTCCCAGTAACAAGGCCTGGCTCTTGGCCTGTGAAGCCGGACAGGGCTATTCCACATCTGCTGAGTATCTGCAGCTTACCACGTGTTGTCATTCTCAGCCCATCCCTGCACCAGCGGTTCCCCCGGCATGGCCGGGCTTGGCCTCTTTCACAGCTGAGGAGCTGGGGGTTAAGTCCCCCGCCCAGGACTCACAGCTGTCAGTCTGCAGAGCCGGGCCCCAGGCGTTTCCTTCTCTGCTGCCCTCAAATCATGTGTTGATTCAAACACATTCCTCCCTTCTAGGACTCAGCGCCTCAAAACCCAAGCTGGGTGGAGTGGGTGGCTCCTTTTCGGATTCCTGGGACCAATCATTTAACCTCAGTTTTCCCTGCCCTAAAGTGGGCTTCCTGATCCTGGCAAGTCAAACACCCTAGCAGACTGCGCCTTGTGAACTACAGAGTGCCCCACCACGTGGTGCAGTATTTCCTAATTCTTCTCCATCCCCGCATCCAGATGTGTCTGTCTCCCCCCGTGGAGCTCCCTCCCAGGCTTTCTGGGGCTCACCTCCTCTCCTTTCCACACTCTGCTTCCTGACATCCTCAAGGGCAGAGCCCCTGTTGTCTTTGAGGGTGTGTGTTCCCCTGCTCACAAGTGAACCATGAATAGTTGTTCCCTAGTGGCTCAGTGGTAAAGAATCCAGCTGCAGGGCAGGAGACGCAGGTTCGATCCCACGGTCGGGAAGACCCCCTGGAGAAGGAAAGTGGCAACCCACTCCGGTATTCTTCCCTGGAGAGTCCCGTGGGCAGAAGAGCCTGGTGGGCTGCAGTCCCTGGGGGCACAAAGATTCAGACGCAACGAAACAGCAGGAGTGGTACAGCAGAGGGGTGTACTCTTGTCGTGGGGGTGGCTCGGGATGGCTGACATTGACCGTGACACCTTGGCAGCTGTGGCAGGCTGGCCTCCTCAGTCAGGTGTGCCTGGGGGCTTTCACGGGACTTTGTCCTTACGACACCAAAACTGCTGGGTATGAACTGAGAAAGAAGTCAGTCAAGGAGTCCTTTCTAAGCTGAATTGAATAGTGCAGATTTCAGGTGACATCCGGATGAGGATTCTTCTTTACTAGAACTGGAAGCACTAACTGTGAGGCTGCAGATTGGTCTGCAGCCCACCCGGCCTTTGCAGGAACCCTCCAGCACTCAGGTGCCCGTGGGAACGTCTGCCTTGCCCGGCACCTCTGGGTGACCTTTCCTCCCTGCACTCTGCTCCCGCTCTTTACAATGGCCACTATAATGTGTCTGGCGCAGAGGTTTCCTCCATACCAGCGAGACTCCCCGAGTCAAGATTTAGGGCTGGTTTGCAGTGGGAGGGGGTGGGAGGAGGACACAGGCCTCTCAGCGGGGTTGCGGAATGTTTCAGGGGTCAAGGAAATAATATAAACCTTTGAATAGAGCCTCCTGAATAGTTTGTTTGGCATTCCCCAGTGACTAGCATCTCAGTTACCAGCTGCTTTGTTACAACTTGCTTTTCTTTAAGCTAAACATTCTTATATGGTTTTTACAGCAAGTGAAGGGGACAAAGTGTCTCTAAGTGTAATAATTCTCTCTTCTGATCCATGGCTAACAAGTAGAGGAGGCAGAGGGGCCATAAGCCAAAGGATCTCTAATTTGCTCTGCCAAAAACTCCTTTCCACACTCTGTCAGCTCCCCATCTTGCCCCTTAAGGCTGAATAAATTAGTTGCCGCCCTTGGGAAAAAAAAAAATGTACCGCATTTTGGCCCAGGGATCTTCGTTAGTTACCTTTCTGAAGGGAAGATGATTAATCTTATTATGCTGAGCAAACCCGTTCTGTATGCTTTGCAGTTCTAACCATGTCAATTTTGTGTTTCTCAACCAGGGACAGCAAATGTCAGTCTCCTGCAAGAGAAATACTGGCTTTTGTTTTAAGGGGAAACAAATTGAACAGAAGCTTACCTTTTGTTTTTCTTCTAAACTTGGAGGCAGAAATTCAGATACCCTAGCTTATACATTTATACCATTTTGTTGTTGCTTGTAGAGAGAATAATCTGGTAGATTATTTTTCTGTTATCACCACTTCCAAGAGTTGATGCTGTTTTTTCCCCCAAACACTGATGGTGTTGAGCTGTTGTTGTCATGGAAACCTGGAGACTGGAAAAGACCTAAAAGGATTGGGGGTGAAAGTTCATCTTAAAAAAAAAAAAAAGAATTCAAAAAAAAAGGTCAAATGAGCCAATTTTATTTTCCAGTATTTTTTTTAAATTAATAGGTCATAAAACTATAAAAGAAAGAATAGGTTGGGACTTCCTTGGTGGGCCAGTGGTTTGCATTTCACCTTCAAGAATATGGGTTTGATCCCTGGTCGGGGAACTAAGCTCACACATGCCTTGTGGCCAAAACGCAAAGCAGAAGCAACATTGTAACGAATTCAATAAAGACTTTAAAATGGTCCACATCAAAAAAATCTTAAAAAAAAAAAAGAATAATAGATTATATAAGGGATCGTGTTAACAGTGTTAACTCTCTTTTACAGAATTCAGAGCCTCCCATCCACCGTCCTTCCCCCACCCCATCCTCAGTGAATCCAAACCCGATGGACCAGTTATCTCGGAGGCAAGAAGCTGCCGGTCCTTCCCCGCTTTCCCAGGCCACAGCTGCACGTCTGGTGCAAGGCAGCAGTCGTGCAGGGGTCTTGGTGGTCATCATTCTAGCAAAGACAGTTCCTGAGTGAGTGTGTCTGTGCGTGCTAAGTCACGCAGTTGGGTTCCACTCTTTGCCACCTCCTGGACTGTAGCCCACCAGGTTTCTCTGTCCATGGGATTCTCCAGGCAGCAATACTGGAGTAGGTTGCCGTTTCCTTCTCCAGGGGATCTTCCCAACACAGGGATTGAACCCAAGTCTCCTTCTTTGGCGAGTACAGATTCTTTTCCACTGGGCCGCCTGGGGAGCACCGCTGAGTGAGTGGCTTTGTGCCGCACCCTGTGCCAGGCCTGTATGCTCCTTGCTCTTAAGAGCTGTCTGGTGGTGGGCAGGTCGGGTGACCCCATACAGCAGAGGGGTGTTCACTTGTCATGGTGGGTGGCTTGGGATGTTTAGAGGTGACGTAGCTGAGCCTCAGAGAGGCAGTCACTCGCTTGAGATCGCACAGCTCAGGAGGGGCAGAACCAATATTCAAACTCTGTTCTGTTTGATTCCTGTACAACCCATGTTTCATGGTTCGAGCATTGCCTGTCACTTTGATACCTGTGAGCTTGCATTTCCTGTGCTGCTTAAACTGAGGTCGGTGAGACTTTGTTTGAAAAACACACCTTCTAATAAGGTAATGATATACCCCCCTTCTTGTCTCACAAGTAACGCCGATTTATTTTATGTAAACAAACCAATCCCAAGCATTGAAATTGAAACTGTGATTAAAAACCTCCCAACAAACGAAAGTCCAGGACCTGCGGGCTTCACAGGTGAATTTTATCAAGCATTTAGAGAAGAGTTAACACCTATCCTTCTGAAACGGTTCCAAAAAATTGCAGAGGAAGGAAAACTTCCAAACTCCTTGTATGAGGCCACCATTTACCCGGTACCAAAACCAGACAGAGACATACAGCTTTGACTTATTTTAGGTGAGATCTGAAATGATGTGGATTTTTTTTCCTCTACAAACAGTGGCTTCTTCTTGTTTGTCTTTAAATGGGGGGGAATAGATGTTTAATTTCGATAGCCAGGCAGCAGCAGCTCTGTGAATGCACTCGGTGGTGGGGAGGAGGATTTGATGGGGCAGCAGAACCGCAGCTGGGAGAGTGGCCTGGAGGGGCTTTTTGTTGGGTTTGCACGAGGAGGATCTCCGGGGTGTTTCTGATGGCTCTTCCTGTCTTTGGCTGCCTGAGGGGCAGGTGGAGTGCTCCTCTAGTTGCAGTGAGTAGGGGCCACTCTCTCTGGTATGCGGGCTTCTCCTGGTGGCTCTTCCATTGTAGACCTCAGGCTCTAGGCGCCAGGGTTTCGGTAGTTGTAGCCTGTGGGCTCAGCAGCTGCAGCTCCTGGGCTTTAGAGCTCGGACTCTGTAGTTGTGGCACATGTGTGCACGCGTGCAAAGTTGCTTCAGTCGTGTCCAACTCTTTGCGCCCCCATGGACTGTAACCCACCAGGCTGGCTCCTCTGTCCGTGGGATTCTTCAGGTTAGAATGCTGGACTGGGTTGCCTTGCCTCCTCCAGGGGGTCTCTCCCACCCAGGGACTGAACCCTCGTCTCTTAAATCTCCTGCATCGGCAGGCGGGTGCTCTACCGCTGGTGCCGCCCAAAGCCCCAGTTGCCCTGCAGCAGGTGGAATTTTCCCAGAGCAGGGATAGAGCCGGCCAGGGAAGTCCCTTCTTTGTGATTTAAAAGGTAAACCATGTTAGTGACTCTGGCGAGGCTTCTGTGGTGGAGACGCTTGTAAGCGTTTTGTGTTAGCTTAGAGGTGAAAGGTGGCTCGTAGGAGATAGGAATCGGGCAGGATGAAGAATGTGGGGATTCATGTGCAGCTGGTCCTTCCAGAGACGCCTGCTGACTTCAGAGCACAGATGTTTAAGCGCTCTTTTAACTTTTCCCTCGTTCCAGCCTTTTCCACTTCATTTCTCAATACCATGTCACCCCACTGACTTTAAGAAAATTTTTTAATTGAAGTATAGTTACTGTACAATAGTATATAAGTTACAGGTGTACCATATAGTGAGTCACAATTTCCAAAGGTTATATTCTATTTATAGTTATTGCAAAAAAATTGGCTATGTTCCCCTATACCATATATCCTTGTAGCTTATTTTATACCTGATAATTTGTACCTTTTAATCCCCTACCGCAGCGGTCCCCAACCTCCAGGATCTAATGCCTGGATGGAGCTGATGCAATAATAATAGCAGTAAAGTGCACAAGAAATGTAATGTGCTTGAATCACCCTGAACCTCCCCCCACCGCCATCCATGGAAACATCTTCCACAGAACCGGTCCCTGGTGCCAAAAATGTTGGGGCCCATGGTCCCGCCCTGTGGTGCCCCTGCCCCTTCCCTTGCCCGACTATAACCCTTGACTTGCGACACCCTTGCCTTTTGGAGGATTAGTACTGATACCAGATGCTGTCGGGTGACACCTGACGCCTGCCTGGGGACACCTGTGGTCCAGGAGCTCAGCTGCAGGTCTCCCCTCGATGCAGAGGTCCTGCAGGCACACAAGGGCTCCTCCGGCAGCAGGTAAAGTCACTGCCATCTTGGAGGCTGGATGCTTTGCTCAGCTCACCCGGTGGCACCCCGGGCCCCTGGTTGACAGCTGGAGCACAGGTCTTGCGGCTCCTGGTCCACGGGCCTCCTTCCGATCCACATCATGTCTCAGTTTTCCCCGCTTTTGAAAGGTGCACATTTCCTTTGAAGTGAGAAAAGCTCAAGCTGCAACAGTCCCATTGTCAGATGCAAGTACAGGGAGTTATCTCTAACTGCTAGGGCACACGGCCGATTCCTGGGACGGGAGGAGATGGAGATTCGATGGAGACGTGTGGGCCTTTGTGTCTCTCTCCTCTGAGTCCTTCAGTTTGAGTCTGGAGGTTAGAGGGTCTCAAACATTTTGGTCCATCTGGTCTTTGAACATCTCTTTGGACCCCGCGTGATTTTCTGATGTCACACTTTGGTCACTCAAAAAATATTGACTCTTGTTACACAGATCTTCTAAATGTTGACACATTTCATTATACAATTTAGAAGAATCACGTGGGTTAATATCGCCACCAAGTAGCGGAAAACTATTAGGGGGCTTTTCAGCTCACAGTGGCTGATAAAAGTTTTCCAACGTTCTGGCTTTTTTTCCTTAAGAGCTCAGATTTTTATCATTGGCAGCAAACACTGTCAATTATTTTTCTTGATGGGACAGGCTCACTTCATTCACTTTTGAGAGAATGGTTCCAGAGCACCCCGTCTGAATAATGCAGTCTGCCATACAGGTGAAAACGATGCTTCCAGAGTCAGAGCTGACAGGGCTGCCCATGCTCAGCCCTGAGACAGCCTTGGGCAGCTGAGGGCCGCCCCCCATGCTTTCTACTCCTCACACAGAGCAAAAAGGCGTGTTCCCCAGGGTGTGCTTTAACAATAATGTTCGGATATTGGAGATCCAACCAGTCCATCCTAAAGAAAATCAGTCCTAAATATTCACTGAAAGGACTGATGCTGAAGCTGAAACTCCAATACTTTGGCCACCTGATGCAAAGAACTGGCTCATTGGAAAAGACCCTGATGCTGGGAAAGATTGAAGGTGGGAGGAGAAAAGGGGACAGCAGAGGATAAGATTGTTGGATGGCATCACCGACTCAGTGGACATGAGTTTGAGTAAACTCCGGGAGTTGGTGATGGACAGGGAGGGCTGGCGTGCTGCAGACCATGGGGTCACAAAGAGTTGGACACAACTAAGCGACTGAACTGGACTGATTGTTCAGCTTCATTCAAGACATTCTTCCACGAGCCCAGCTCTCCACACTCAGTGGCAGCAAGGGTTTGGGCTAAGGCACAGCATTCTTGCCCACCTCCCTTATGCACGCTCAGTACACATGCCCGGCCGTGACAAAGGCAGGTAACATCTGGGTATTACTGTGAGGATAGTCTTGACCTCATGGAGTCCCTGAGCAGCTCTCAGGGACTCTCAGGGATCTTTCTGTACTTTTAGAATGGCTGCCATCCGTGTTAGAAACAGCTCTCCATTGGGTGCCTTCCTGGGGGACCAGCTTTGTGCCTAGTATTGTTCTGGGGGCTGGAGATGCCCTGTGTGAAGGGCCCGTCCCTATTTTCAAGAAGCTCACAGTCAGTGGAGAAGGGGGTCAGGTGAACAGATGGCTTCAAAACATCCTCGTAAGTGCAGTGATAATGGTCGGGCAAGCGGAAGCTCGGGAAATAGGTTGGGAGGGTCACCCAGCCCAGCTTGCTCTCCTAGTGGTGCTGGTGAGAGGTGTGTCTTGGAGGAAATAGCCCTGAGCTGATGAGCTTTGAGAGAAGCAGAAGTAAGCCAGGTTAGAAGACAAGGGGGCGAGTCCCATGAAGACTGAGTGGCTTGGGAAAAGGCGTGGAAGCAGGAGAGAGTTTGAAATATTTGAGAAGCCCCAAAGAGCCCAGCTGACTTTCCCCAGTGGCTCAGTGGTAAAAAAAAAAAAAAAGCTGCCTGCCAATGCAGGAGACGTGGGTTCCCTGGGTTGGGAAGATCCCCTGGAGAAGGAAATGGCAACCCACTCCAGTATTCTTGCCTGGGAAATCCCACAGACAGAGGAGCCTGGCGGGCTACAGTCCACGGGGTCACAGAGAATCAGACACGACTTGGTGAGTAAACAGCAACAGTAGTCCAGCTCAAGCTGGAGCACAGGAGTTGGGGCGTCACGTGGGCTGAAGGTGTTACAGAGGGTAGATCCCAGGTGCTGAGTGTTTTGTCCCAAAGACAGAGGATTTAAGCAGAGATATGGCCCAGTTTGTGTTTTAGGTCACTCTGCAGTATTAAGAGGAGTGGGAAGGGAACAGGTGAGCCCATGGCGGATGGCCTGGAGTCCAGAGAGCATGTGATCAGGGCTGGACCAGGGCGTGATAGACAATTTGCTTATGTCTATGAAAGGGACTCCCCCATCACTCAGGATCCAGGAGGGGTTATGATGGAAGGACTGGGCATACACATGGAGGATGGTACCTTCACACCTCGGAGACAAGATCTGTAGACACTGAGACTGTTTAATGTTCTGAATATTTGAGTACTTCAGAGTCAGCAGAGTTAGAGGACTGATTTGATGTTGAGGGTAAGAAATATGGAAGCAGGCTGGGAAACCCCGAGATTTGTGGATCAACAAGAGGCTGCACGGCGCTGCGTCCATAGAGGTGAGGGAGCAGGGGACGGGTTCCAGGCTAGACGGCCAGTCTAGCTTCGTGAGTCACGTTCCTGTGCACGCGCGTGTGTGTTTACACATCTGCACATGCCCACGTCTTCAGGTGAAGATGTCGGAGGGCAGATATAGTTAGATCAGGAGCTCGAGACAGCTTTGGTCAGAGATGTTGGTTGAGGAGCTGACAGTGGAGGTCAGGGCTGCAGCCGGGAGAGCTGGTGAGGTCACCCAGGAGGCCCGAGTCAGGAGAGAAGCCACAGCAGGTCAGCAGGCTTGACAGCCGGATCCGGCTCTTCCTGGTCCCCGCCACGTGCAGAAGTAAAGATTTGAAGTCATACCTCTTCAATTAGTTTAGTTACGATCTGAGCATGCTTTTAAATGTTTCACACTAAACACGAACGCTTTATGAGCAGTACGGCCGCTGCAACACATATTTTTGTTCCTGAACTTAACCACACTGGAAATCTGTAAAGAAGGGTGAGAATACCAATTACGGTTTATATTCCTTATCCACCCACTCAATTTTTTTTTTTTAAATAGGGTGACTTCACGCACCGCAGCTAAGAGTAGCTCCTGCCCACTACAACTAGAGAAAGCCCGTGAGCAGCGCTGAAGACCTGGCCCAGCCATAAATAAATAAATACAAATTTTTTTAAAAAAGAGTGCCTTTTCCTCCCATCCATGGTTTTTACAGTTTGCAGAAATTTTGCTCTTCTTCTCTTATGGCTAATAAGGTGTGTGGTGATTTTTAGAAGGTACGATTTCCAGTCTGTCGGATGGCCAGAGATGGGAACAGTAACGCCGGAAGTGCCATCTGTCACATGAGGTTTGGACGCATGGTGGGCTTTGGCACTGCCGTGGCAGGAAGAGGGAAGCAGGGAATTTCATTCTCATTTCAGAACTGAATAGTGTCAGGCGCTTTTCCTCGTGGTTTCCACCGTGGAGCAGGTGTGAAGCAGACGTGGGTGGGAAGATAGGAGAGTGTGGACCAACAGCTCAGGCTTCCCCTCCATCAGCATCCCTGGTAACACCCAGGTGGGTCCCGAACCCTGGCTTGGTACCGGGGTGACCGACCTCGCTTGGGGTGCGAGGTGCTGATAATTTCTTTTCTCTTTACATTTTAACATCTTTTCTAATATGTTTCTGCACTTTAAAAGTCAAGATCAAATAAAGAATAACCAGTGAAAATGTCTTCTAATTCTAAACTTCGGACACTCAGACAATTTGCTTATTCCCTAGACTGTCTGTGAAAGGGACTCCCGCATCACTCAGGATCCAGGAGGGGTTAGGGTGGAAAGACTGGGCGTCCACGTGGAAGATGGTACCGCCTCATAAGCAGGCAGCTTGCCAGAAAGGGTTTTATTTTTTTATTTTTTATTTTTTATTCTTTTTTTTTTATATTATTATTATTATTTTTTTTAATTTTAAAATCTTAGAGTTTTATCAACTGGCTAGGTGATTGTAAACGTTGATCTATCTTTAAATGTTTGTATTTAAAGCTTTTTAGCCCTAGTATATATTCACTGTGGGGCTTCCCAGGTTTCTCAGTGGTGAAAAGCCACCTGCAAATGCAGGAGATTCGGGTTCGATCCCTGGGTTGGGAGGATCCCCTGGAGGAGGAAATGGCAACGTGCTCCTGTATTCTTGTCTGGGGAGCCCCATAGACAGAGGAGCCTGAGGGACTGCAGTCATGGGGTTGCTGAATAGTCAGATACGCCTTAGCGACTAAACAACAACCATCTATGAGAGTGTGCTTTTTTTTGGCTGAGGGGTGGTATTTTTTTTCCCTATGTATTTTTAGTTTTGTGTTTGCTGACAATGGATCATATGATGTGTTGCTCTTGCTGGTAATGAGTATTGATGGGTCCTGAGAAACCCAGGCTGGACCACATGGCCGGGCATGGAGGAGACCTTCAGGAGGCAACTTGGCACCTCAGCTCTCGCTGTCAGCTGTCTGAGGCCCAGCACGTGGCAGCTCGTAGGGAGAGGCTCATCGAGGATGAAGAGGGAGAGTCTTGCCATCCCGGCCCCTCCCCTGTCTGCTTTCTGCATCAGAGTTTGGGTGTGAAGCCACACGCCACACGTGTGTGCTCAGTTGTGTCTGACTCTTTGCGACCTTGTGGACAGTAGCCCACCAGCCTCTTCTGTTCATGGAATTTTCCAGGCAAGAGGCCTGGAGTGGCCATTTCCTACTCCAGGGAGATCATCTTGGCCCAGGAATTTAACCCGAGTCTCCCGCTTTGGTAGGTGGATTCTTTACCACTGAGCTACCCAGGAAGCCCTTGGTATGAAGCAAGTTCTTAGAAAAGTCCTATGTCTAATTCAGACAATAGAGAAAACATCAGACCGAGGACACAGAGGCATTATTTTTCCCTTAACCCACTGCATTTCCTGTGAGCAAGCCAGTTCCTACCATGTCCTGACCTCAAGTAAGGATCAGGAGCAGGTTCAGAACCAAAGCTGAATTTACTTTAGTTCAGCTCCATTAACAGTTGTGTTCAAGTGTAACATCTAAGTCGTTGCTCTAAAGTGAGGCGGAGTGCAGCAATTGCAAGGAAATGAGGAAAGGCCTGGGGAGAGGCAGCCACATGGGGGGAAGGCCTGCAGAGGCCCAGCAGCAAATATTGGCTGAGATTTTTAAAAAGCCTATACACTTCCTGACCTAGGAATCCCCTGCTTTAGACAGTAGCCTGCTCTGGGACTTCCCTGGTGGTCCAGAGGTTAAGGCTCTAGTGCAGGTTCGATCCTTGATTAGGGAAAATCCAATATGCCTGGTGGCCAAAAAAAAAAGGTAGTCTCCTCTGACTTCATTTGCAGCTGAAAGCAGAGGCTGGTAATTTACATGGTTATTGTAGAAGAGATTCTTATGCTCAGTCCTGTCCAACTCTTTGTGACCCCCATGGACTACAGTCCGTCAAGCGCCTCTGTCCATGGGATTTTCCAGGCAAGAATACTGGAGTGGATTGCCATTTCCTACTCCCAAGAACAGATCCTCGCACTAACTTTAAAATTATTCCTGCTTGCATATGGAGCTCTTTAAATCCAAGCCTCTCAGCTTGGTGACCTTGTGAAATCAGATCATGACCCCTATGGTACAGATGAGGGAAGTGAAGGAGAGTTAAAGGGCTTATTTGATGTAACACACCCCTATCCTGGCTCCTTAGAGGGCTCTGTTTGTTACCCTGGCTGCCCTCTGCCCCTAGGAAGGGGGCACTCATCTCTTATTCCGGGGGTTCTGCACCATGTGGCAGCGAGTGATGCCATGGAATAGGAGCGGGTCTAACAAGCATTCAGCTCAGGATCTACAGTTGCGTCTGTCTGCTCACGTGTCGGCTCTGTAAAGTATCTCTGTGGCTAACCGCAGACCATTAGCAGCAAGTGTGTCTGTGGTCAGAAAACTAGAATGTGTACTGCCTGTTAGGAGGCAGTAAATCAGGGAGGCAGGTGGGAGCACGGCCCCAGCGAGCGCGTGGCGCTGTGGAACACTGAGTGATAGGACCAGACAGACAGCCTGGTGTGCAGAAACGAGAGATGCGGTTGCTCTTTTCTGAACAAAGGCATTTTGCAGCCTGGGAGGTGGTTGCACATGATTGCAAATAGAAGCTCCGGGTCTAACCAGAGGGCAGACAATGTCTGTTTCCAATATGGTTAGGACTACTTGTCATTCTAAGGATCTTTTGGAAAAAAAAAATTCTACCTTTATAGACCATGGTGCTGTCATGAATGGTGTTTTTGAATATCAAATGCAGGAGCTATATATATGAGAATATGCGTGAGTGAGTGTGTGTGTGTGTATGTGTGTGTGTGCATGTAGGGAACCATGGTGGCTGATGAATAATCATTTAACAACAATTCAATTGTTTGAATAACACTAGTGATAATCCCTTATATTTATAAGGTACATTGACATTTCCACAGCTCTCACCCAGATATCATTGGAATGATACTCAGGGTTACAGATCATCACTGTTCCCACCCCTGCTCTGAGGGGGTGGACCCCCCAGTGAGGGGTGAGGGAAGCAGAGACCTGCCCCCCCCATCCCGTCCCTCTCTCCCTTCACTTTCCTTTATGCACATGGATACCATTTTCCCACCCCATCCCCCACCCCAGGTCCTCTCTCAGCCTCTTGGACCTCATCTCCCAGACCCAGGTGATTGTGGCGAACATCTTTGTTTTAAGATGCCATTAATTTCCCTTCTGTTGTCACGCGTCCCACAAGAAAGGCCCTTGCATTTGCCCGCACGGGCCGGTGGTTGAGGACGCCCCCCTGGAGTGGGCCTGCTGGTCCACACCTCGCCCGTCTCCTCTTTCCGATTGTGTCTTCATTTCGGCTCCTTCCGTCCCTGTTTCAGGCTGCTGGAACCTCTCTCGAGCCTTTTCATATTTTAGCACTCCCTCTTTTTTGGCCTGCTGTGCCCCACCAGACATGCTGGCTGTCACCAGTCCAGCCCATCTGTGTTTTCTGGATTCACACACGCGCCAGGGCCTCGACAAGCTGGGTCCCCGCACGCCGACGGCCGGCCCTCCAGCAGCCGCCTCCGGGAAGAGGACCAAGCCCCCCCATCCCACCACCACACACACATACACATACATCCCCCATCCCCAAGACTCACTGTCCTGCTGTGCCCGTCAGCTCCAGGGGCTGGTAGGGAAACTGCCTTAAGATATGTAACCAGCATCTTTTTACACTGACTCCATTTCTTTGTACAAAATTGCCACTTCAGAGACCCCACTGCTGGCAGAATAGCTTTCTTTCTTAGGCTGGTGCTGGCTCCCAGCTCCAGCAGCATCGTCCTGTACGTGGGCCTTGTCATCTGCCCTGGGTGATGCTCTTGCCTGGCAGAGCAGTGTCCCGGTCAGACCTGGGGCCCCTTCTGATGGAGCTGGCATGGCAGAGGGTGCCAGGGCCTGGCTTCATGAGAGCCGCAGGAGACCTTGGGCCCACAGGTGGTCCATCCTCTCTGAGGCTGAATTTCTATCATCTGGAAAACTGGATTAGAGACTTCCCTGGTAGTCAGTGGTTAAGAATCCACCTTGAAATGCAAGGGACACTGGTTTGATACCTGGTCCAGGAAGATCCCGCTTGCCACAGGGCATCTGAGTCCATGAGCCACGACTATTGAGCTCATGATCTAGAGCCTGGGAGTCACAGCTACTGAAGTCCAGGTGCCTGGAGCTGGTTCTCCACAAAAGAGAAGCCGCCACCCCGAGAAGCCCTCACACTGCACCCAGAGAGGGGCCCCCAGCCCACTGCAACCAGAGAAAGCCCATGTGCAGCAACAAAGACCCGGTACAGCCAAAGAATAAAACAAAAATAAATCTTTAAAAAAAAAAATCGGGCTAAGTGTCCAAATAACATCAATCCCAGTGGCCTGTTCGTTGTGGAGATAGATGAAACAGCGTGTGTGGAAAGGCCTTGGACACAAGCACTGGAGGAGGGTTGGTTTACTTAATCTTCCAACATGTTTTTATTGTGCGCCTCCAGCTTGCCAAGCCCACTTCTAGGCTCTGGGAAAAGAGCAAGGAAGAAAGCAAACCCCAGGAGGCCCTTCCATCCTAGTGGGAGAGGGACAGTGAGCAAGCAAGCAAGGGTGAACAGGGTCGTTTCCTACAGTGTATAAGTCCTCTGAAGTAAATGGACCAGTGACCGAGATGACGTGGAATGAGTTGTCCAAGTATCGCTTAGCATCGCTCCAGGTCAAGTACCATTTCCTCCAGGAAGTTCTGCCTGGTTGCTCAACTGAAACAGCATAGCTGAGTAATGTGGTTAGCAGCCAAGGACTTCCCTGTGCCTCATTTCCAATTTCAGTCTCCTGTCTGACACTTAGAGTATGTATAATACTTTATAATAAGGAGACCCGGGCTCAGAGAGGTCGAGAGTTGCCCAGTATCTCCGAGCTGGAAGCAGGCAGAACTGAATGTCCAACTGCAGTCTCTGCCCTGCCCACTACACCTCCCATCCTCCCTGTTCTCTCAGGACCACATGGTCCTAGCTGAGCCAACACTCACCGTAGCCTGTGGACTCTGAGGTTTTCCAGGTGAGCCTCTGTGCTCCCGAGGGATGGGACTGTCGCCTGAGCACCAGAGCAGTGCCTGGAGAATCCTGGGAGCTTTTCCCAAGTTCACTGAATCCATCACCAGCTCCAGCAGTGACAGCCCCTGGCCATGTATGTGGATGCCATGGATTTCCCCTTACCAGTTCCCAGAATTCTACTCTATAGACTAAGTGAACGGTCAAGTTGGATATGTGTGGAGAGAAAATAGGGGAAAGGAAGGTTCTTTCATGTTAAAAAAACAATTGTTTTAGATGTTAGCCACCTTGATTCACAGACACGAAGACTTGAGTCTTACATCTCAACTTTGGGCGGCCCTGGGGGCTCAGGCAGTACAGGCTCTGCCTGCAGTGCAGGAGATCTGGGTTTGATCCCTGGGTCAAGAAGATTCCGCCCCCCCCCCCCCCCCCGGAGGAAGACACAGCAACCCATTACAATATTCTTGCCTGGAAAATCCCACAGACAGAGGAGCCTGGCAGGCTACAGTCCATGGGGTCGCAAAGAATCAGACATGACTGAGCGACTGACACTTTCACTTCTCAGCTTTACCCTAAGCAAGTGTAGACCCCTACCTACGGCAGCAGAAAAGCCTTAGTGCCCAAGAGTACATATAGCAGTTGGCTTATCCTGAGTGTCCATTCTCGCCAGGGGTGACCATTTGCAGCTGGAAACTTGGTAGCCTTTCAAGTAGGTTTCCATGCATTGACTTTGAACAGGAAAGGGATGCAGTTAAATTCTGTGGATGGAGACTTCCCTGGTGGTCCAGTGGTTGGGAGTCCATGTTGCAGTGCAGGGAACTGAGATCCCACACCCCACAGACCAGCTAAGCCCACACACCACAACCACTGAGCCAGTGTGTTCCAGAGCCTGTATGCCACCACTAGAGAGTGTCCACCACCACAACAACAAAAAGGATCCAGCTTCTTGCAAAGAAGACTCCATGTGCCATGGCTAAGACCCTGCGCAGCCTAATAAATAAATACGTTGATAAATAAGTACTAAAAACAAAGTTCTGTGGACGAGCTGAGCGCCTGTCAAGGAGGGGCTCGCATTCCAGTCCTGACCACTCCCTCCACCAGGGGACTGCCATCCAGAGCATCGTTACTTTGAGCCACGTGCCACAGCCCTCCGCGGCTCCCATCAGTCTTGTGAAAATGAACCCTGGTTTATTTCCCACCATGAATGGTGCTCTGCTCTGCTCACTAACAGTATCACTGTATAAGACAGTAGCGGTGACTGATTTTAGTATTACCCTGCTTCTTGGAAAACGTCTTAGGGCAAAGCTGACATGATACTCCAAGCATTACAGATGTGATTCCATTTTAGAGGAAGAAAGCTGAAGTCTCGTCAAAGCCAAAGAGAGAAAATGAGTCAGGAACAGAGTGTGTTTAGAACTTTGTCATGACCAGGAATGTTCTACAAACAAAGACTTCAGTATTGATGGGGGACAGAACCCGATTGTGGGTCAGAACAGCAGAGAAGACTATTCAAGGTGGTTCCAGATACGGATTTCAGCGAGCTAGAGTGTCAGTAAATTCATCCATTTATTTTCTCATTCATTCAGAGCCAGGCATTGTGCACACACTAGGTGCAGAATAAACACAGTGATGAAGGCGGTCACAGTCCTGCTCCACAGAGAGCCAATTAGCGGCCAGCAGATCCCTGGCAGAGCAGCCGTACCTGGTAGGTCCTAGCACTGTGTCAGCATCCTTGTAATGTATGTGGCCCTAGGAGGCATGGGTGCTGCAAACACTGTTACAGGCTGAATCGTGTCTACGCCCAGATTCATATGCTGAAGCCCTTACCCCCTAGAACCTCAGAATGGGATCTTATTTGGAGAGAGGGTCTTGATAGAGTGAATGAGGTTAAGATGAGGTCGTGTGCGTGCGCGCGCGTGTGCTCAATCGCATCTTTGTGGTCCCATAGACTGTAGCCCACCAAGCTCCTCTGTCCGTGTGATTTCCCAGGCAAGAATACTGGAGCAGGTTGCCATTTCCTTCTCCAGGGGATCTTCCCCTCCCAGGGGTCAGACCCATGTCTCTTGTGTCCCCTGCAGTGGCAGGAGGGCTCTTTACACTGATCCCACTCGGGAAGCCCTGAAAGTCACCGGGGTGGACCCTGATGCAACCTGCCTGGTGTCCGTATAAGAAGAGGAGAGGAGGACACAGATGTTCGTGGGGGCACACTGAGAAGACAGTCGTCTGCAAGCCGGAGAGTGAGGCCTCAGGAGAACCCGACCCTGCGATGCCTCCATCTTGGGCTTCCAGCCTCCAGGATTGTCAGGGAGCAGGTTTCGTTACGTAAGCCCCCTTCACCTCTCCCCTCTCCCCGCTGGTAACCTCTGGTTTGTTCTCTGCGTCTCCTTTTTCTGTTTGATTCACTAGTTTGTTGTATTTTTTTGGATTCCACAGATAAGTGATATCATGCAGCATTTGTCTCTCTGTCTGACATATTTCACTTGGAGAGCGTAACGCCCTCCAAGTCCGTCCATGTCGGCTGCAACTGGCAGAGCTCCGTTCTTTCTGTGGCTGAGTGGTGTTCCACTGTGTGTGTGTGTGAACCACCCCACCTTTACCCAGCCACATGCTGATGGGCACTTAGGTCGCTTCCATGTCCCGGCCGTTGTAGATAGTGCCGCTCCAAACATGGGGGCGCCTGTGTCTTTTCAAATCAGTGTTTTTGTGTTTTCCAGACACATTTTCAGGAGCGGAATTGCAGGGTCGTATGGTGGTTCTGTCTTTCGTGTCTTGAGGACCATCCGTACTGTTTTCCATAGCAGCCGCACCATTTACATTCCCGCCAACTGTGTGCAAAGGTTCCTTTTTCTTCACACCCTCGGTTTTCTTTATTTTAAAATACCAGGAGCGTGTGTGTCCGCCCTTGTTTGGAACACTCCCTTAGCTGTTCCCATGCAGGGCGGCGCTTCCTGGGCTGCCTTTTTCTCTGTTGGCTCCTTCACTCCGTTAAAACTCAGCCACCACTGTCACCTCTGGGGTGGTCTGAGGGCCCCTGTCTATGCTTTTTCTCTCCCACTGCACGTCACCCGTGCTCTTGGTCTAGCCTGCAGCCTCCGCTGCAGGGTGAGCAGATGAACTAAAGGATGGACGGGTCACTGCTAGTCATTCAAAATGGTTGAAGTTCGGGGGGTCCATTTTTTATTGTGGTAAAATACATATAACGAAATTTGAGATTTTACCCATTTTTAAGTGTACAAATTCAGTGACATTAATTAGAGTCACATCGTTGTGCAACCGTCACCAGCATCTGTTTCCAAACTGCTTTCATCACACCGGACACAACAGTCCCCTTTAGCCAATAACTCCCCATTCTCCCCCCACCCCAACCCCATGTCCTAGTGACCTCTAATCTGCTTTCTGCCTCTATGAACTTGCTTATTCTAGACATTCCGTCGTCTTCTGTCCAGGGGATTATTCGGGGAAGAATATTGGAGTGGGTTGCCATTTCCTCCTCCAGAGGATCTTCCCAACCCGAGGATCAAGCCCGAGTCTCCTGCATTGCGGGTGAATTCTTTACCGTCTGAGCCACCAGGAAAGCCCTTCACATAAGTGGGATCATACAATATTTGGCTTTTTATAATTGGCTGATTTCACTTGGCATAGTGTTTTCAAGTTCCATCCATGTTGTGGCATGTATCAAAACTTCATTTCTTTTTCACCTGAGTAATATTCCATTTGTGGAAAGACCGCGTTTTGTTTATTCATTCATCGTCTCTTAACTTTTTGGCTGTTATGACTAAGGCTACTATGACGTGAGTGTACAGATACCCTTTAGACACCCCTTGTCTTCAGATACCTGTGGTGTATACCCTGGAGATTGAGGAGAAGGGGGTGACAGAGGATGAGATGGTTGGATGGCATCATGAATCAATGGACATGAGTCAGAGCAAACTCTGGGAGATGGTGAAGAACGAGGGAGCCTGAGCGCTGCAGTCTCTGGGGTCACAAAGAGTCAGACATGGCTTAGCGACCGAACACCAACCACCACGTTAGGGGTGGGGTGGTAGCTGATAATTCTGTGTTCACCTTCTTGAGAAACTGCCATACTGTGCCACAGAGGCGGTACCACTTTATTAATACTTTCCCACCAGCAGTGTGCAAGGTTCAGTTTCTCCACGTCCTTGCCAACACTTGTCATTTTCAATTTTGTTGATTTTACCCCTCCTGGTGTATGAGATGAAGGGCTGGCTCACTGTGGTTTTGACTTAAAATTCCCTAATGACTGACGATGTCGAACATTTTTTCATGTGCTTAGTGGCCATCTGTGTATTTTCTTTGGACAAATGTCTACTCAAGTCCTTTGACCATTTTTTCTTTCTGTTATTGCACAAAATGGTTGAAACTTAAAAAAAAAAAAAATGTGCTCCTTAAAAGGATGACCCCTCCTAATACTCAGCTTTCTAGGAATGTTACTCTCCAGGGGTTCTAGACTGACAAGGTTATTTCAGTCATCTCTTCCCCCTCCCACTCTCTTGGCTCACCACTCCCTCATTTTTCCTAGCGTTCATCTTTCAGATTAAACGTCACACGGTGCTTGAATAAAGAATCAGGCTGCAGAATTTCACTCTGGGAAGCTGCCACAACTCAAATGCACCAATATCCTTTCCAAATATGTTAAAAAGATTAGAGAACTAGATTGTCCATTTGTGTTATTTGAATGCCCTTTGACAGTGACAATGTTATCGATATGTACTCCAGGCAGTACTTGCCAATGTGTTTTGGTGGGGGCTGGAAACAGGGTTTTGAATGTTCAGAGGCGAAATGTTTTTGTGGATAGATCTGAATGTTTTAGCCGAATGGTTCTGTTGGTTGTTTAATCTCAGTCTCACTCTCTGAACTCTCAGTGGAAAGAGAACCAGGTCGGGGGGAGACTGCAACCCTCAGGGACAGGTCCCATGGAAGTGCGTCTTCAGGACCTTGGACCTGAGCCCTGGGCTCTGAGGCACTGCTCGCTTTGGGCAACCAGCAGCTGTGAGCCAGGGAATCTGTCTCTTTTATGGAATTTGGAATGAGGAACTTCAGGAGAATTTTAAAAGCTGTTCTGAGTTAAATTGGGGGATGGGAGATGGGGGAAATGTCGTTTTGCTGTGACTGCTGAATATATAGCACTGACCTTGATCAAAACTACTTTTCTTTTTTTTAAAGTCCATTAAGAAAAAGTCTGTTCTAAGCTTTAGGTCCAGAAACAGTTCAATTTATCCTTTTCGTTTCTTTTCCAAGCCAAATATTTTCTAATCTTTTGTATTTTGCCTCATTCCACAAAGGATTTTTGGTACCTTGTAACACTGGATTTTCTGGAATCGTTAAAATGTACATACTTTTTTTTTCTTTCTTGTTTTTCCTGCTACTGCTTTTCTCCCCTTTAAAAAGAAAAAAAGCTTTCTGGAAGTATCATTGACATACAGTCACCTGAACATACTTAAATGAGCAATTTGATAAGTTTTGACATATGCGTGTATCCAGGAAACCATAACCGCAATCAAGATAAGGAAGGTAACCATCAAGCCCTGAAGGTTCTTTGTGCCCCTCCATCATCATTCTGCCTCGCCCACCTCTTCAGCCCCTGATATTCTGTCACTGTAGATTGGTTCGCACCTTGTGTGATTTTACATAAAGGGAATCGTACCGCACGTACTCTTATTTTCTGGCTTCTTTTACTCAGCATAATTATTTTGACATTTCTCCGTGTTGTTGCTTGTTCGTTGTAGGTACACTTTTATTCCCGACTGGTATATCCGTCGTGTGGACATAGCACGGTTTGTTTACGTATTCATTTGTTGATGGACGTTTGGGCCGTTTTCAGTCTTTGTATGCACCTATGTTTTCATTTTCTCTTGGGTGAAAACCTAAGAGTGGAATGGTTGGATCAAGCAGCAGAAGTGAGTTTTGTCTTCAGTCTTTCCCATCTTCAGGGTCTTTCCCAGTGAGTCAACTCTTTGCGTCAGGTGGCCAGAGTATTGGAGCTTCAGCCTCAGCCACAGTCCTTCCAGTCCCTTCCAGGGTTGTTTTCCTTTAGGACTGACTGGTTTCATCTCCTGAGGGACTTGAGCTACGTGGACATTAGGACACCTGAAGTTCCCTTACAGCCCTTCTGATGCTTCATTCTCATTCATCTTCTCTCTCTCTTCCTCCCTCTTCTGAGTCTTTTTTTTTTTTTTTCTCTGAATTTCATTTTGGGTGATTTCTATTGCTGTTTCTTCATGTTCACTCATCTTTTCAGTTACTCTCAGCTAGTGTGTTATAGTTTTCATCTCTAGAAGTTTTCCTTATTTTATATCTTAATATATATCTCCCATGCATCTTCCTAACACATTCCTTTCCTTCTTTTAGCTTCTGGAACATAGGCAATACAGTTACGATAGCTTTAGTTTCCTTGCCTCGTAATTCTGTCATTTCTGGGTGAGTTTTGTCAGTTGGTTCTTTGCCTTCTTATGGGTCATACTTTCCTGCTTCTTTGAATGCCTGGTGGTTTTCTATTTGATGCCAGACATGAATTTTACCTTGTTGAGAGATGGATATTTTGTATTCCCATAAATTTTTTGAGCTTTGTTCTGGGATGTGGTTAAGTTACTTGGAAACAGTTTGATTTTTTTCAAGTCTTGCTCTTTGGCTTCATTAGGGGGAAGCAGAGTAACATTTAGTCTGGGGTGAAATCGTCTGTGTCCTCTACCCAGGACCCTGTGGACTGTGCTTTTCCACCCTAGCTCAGCCTGACAGGAACTGTTTGCAGCCCTGTATGTGCTCTGGAATGGCTGTCTTTATTCTTATTGGGTGGCTCCTGTCCAAGACCCGGGTAATCTCCTCACACAGTAATGCTGACGGCTGAAGCCGAAGACTTGCAGGCATCCTCTGCACATCCCTGGAGTGTCCTCGCTCTGCGGGTCCCTCCACTTTGGTATTCTGCCCTCTGAACTCTCATCATCTTGGCTTTTCTGGACTTCCAGCACTGTCTCCCCCACCAAAGGAGACCCCCCCAGGCTCCACCTGGCTCCCCCCTGTATCGCTTCCTGGGAACGCTTCAGGCTGTGCCTGGGGCAGTCATAGGTTCACCTCTTTGCATGTCCTCTCTGAGCAGTCACTGCCCTCACTGTCTGATGTCCAGTGTCTTGATAAACCGCGGTGTGATAGATCTCGTCTGTTCTTTTCAGCTGTCTTAGGTGGGATGGCAAGTCCAGTCCCTGTTGCTCCATCTCGGCTTGAAGCAGAAGTTGATGACACCTTGAAAAAAAAAAAAAAAAGTTACACAATGTCAATAAAAAAGGACACAGAAAAAATTCTACAGTAATGATAATCACGAAAAGAATGTGGGTGAGAGAGGTTAGAGTTCAAACATCCTTTTAGAGTCTAACCTTAGAGTGTTGTAGCTCCACTTTTTTGATAGGAACCTAAAAGATAATCTGTACAATGAGAACCTAGGTACTTTCCCTTGTAAGGTCATCCATGAACCAGTCATGTCTGCCGTATTATCCTGAAGATAGAGGACTGGTTTTCAGTATGTTTTAGAAAGTTGTATCTTGAAGAACCAGTGGCCTGGCTTTAGCCCCAGTGGTGTATTTCAGGCCATTTAAATTGTGCTTTTCTGACCTTCATATCAATTATTAAAAGCACAGGCTTTCGTGCAGGGGAATGTTATCTAAAACTAATCAAAACAGTTCACTTTAGAAGACAGTCAGTGTTATGGGTAATGTAACTGTAGAGAACTTTAAATCAAAACATTTTTATACTAATGGAAATTAATAGAAAAAATAATGAGAATAGCTTTCATTTTATTTCTTTTACTGAAAGGTTTTAAATCCATTGTATCAAATAAAGACTTGTTAAAGGTACCTTTTTAGGTATTTTTTGTTAAGTCTGTTTATGAAGTGAGGCCCTCTTATGGAGTGGTGTACAGCAAACACAATGAGTGCCTGCTGCACTAGCCTCCACGTGAAATAGAAACCTAGGCTCTGGATTTAGAGCTCTATCAAGTCCCACTCTTGTGCTCTTTATTCTGTCTGCTCTCCCCTTCCCCACCTCCAAAATTTTAATCTTGCCTTTTATGGTAAGGATTTGGGGATCCTGCATGACTTGCTAGGAGCTTTGTTACAAAGCTTTCGTCTTTTTTCTTCTCCCTCCTCTCGGCTTCTCTCTCCTCCCCTCCCCTCCTCTCCCATTCCCCCCTCCCCTCCTCTCCCATTCCCCCCTCCCCTCCTCTCCCATTCCCCCCTCCCCTCCCCTGTCTTCCCCCTCCTCCCCTGTCTTCCCCCTCCTCCCCTCTCTTCCCCCTCCTCCCCTCTCTTCCCCCTCCTCCCCTCTCTTCCCCCTCCTCCCCTTCCCCCACTCCCTCATCCCAGCCGTCCCAAAGACTGGACATGCCATTCCTGCCTTAGTGTGGTGCTTCTGAACTTCAGAGCAAAGCTCAAGTTTTAGGGCCGATCACTTTACACATTGCTGGGAGCATCTCTTGTTTGTTTAAAAACTGTACAGTGGGGATGTCTCTTACCGGAAACCTCACTTTTCCCCATGTGATGAGAATTCCTTTATGACCACACTAGATGTCAGAGATCTTAGAATCACTATATGAATTTCTTGATTTTAATGTCATTGCTTGCTTATGCTCTTGGGGACACTGAGCTTTAGTAATCCTGGTCCATAGTCCTGGGAGACTTCAAGATGTTTGCACAAAGGATGTCTTGTAAATACTTTCCCCCCTTGCAGAATTCACCCCCTGCAGGTTTGTGTTGCTTTTACATGAACTGTGCTCATTAAAGTCATGTTCTCTCACATGAAAAACAGGCTTGATGTATACTTGATATGTACAAGGCTGTCAAAGATATTTATTAAATAAATCTGGAAAATTCAGGGTTAAAAAAACATAAAATGGATGGAAAAGGTATTAAGCATTTTACAATATCTAGGTCTTTAAATTTCTAACAGAAACAAGACAGAATTTCTTCTGCAAAGTTAAGGGTGTGTGTGCATGCAGGTGTGTGTCTACACGTGTGTGTGTGTGTGTGTGTGTGTGGAAGTGTGTATAGTATTAGAAATGAATATTAAAGTGTTAAGTGTTAAATAAGCATTCTAAGGATTTCAAGAAATCTCAGGGCTCTGTGGGAAGTCTTTGCTGGCTTGGTAACTATCGTTAGGCAGAATGAAATGAGAGCATATTTCAAGATAAAGTAATCAACACATTTCCTAAACACACAACCAGAGAATTTCAAGGCTGGTCTTTCCATAAGCAACTGTTCTTCTCCTTTCTCTTTTGTTTCATCTGTCTTGCATTCATTGAAACCCAGCAGCTCCCCCGGAACCCTGCTCTTTGCGCTCCACCTGTGTTTTGCTCTAGGTGTGTCTAGTCCTGTATTACATCTCTAGCTGGCTTTTTGCCCAGTGCGTGATGGAGGTGGGGTGGGGACAGTTTAATTGCGCTCTGGTCTGTGTCCGTTTTCCTGGGGTAGTTATTTGTTGACCAGTCTCTGTTCTGCTAGGTAGGGAGCCCTAAGGCTAGGAAGGTCACAGTGTCTGGCCCAGAAGATGCTTAGTAACATCTTGTTGAATTTAATGGAAGGTTTGTTAGCTTTAAACTTCAAATGAGTCACATATCATGTCTTAGGGTGATCATATGTGTTTTTTCAGGTGTCCAGCGCCACCGTTTCACAACCCAAGACTCATAAAAGATCTTGGTACAATTTCCTTCCAGATTCAAGAGACTCTGCTGAAGCTCCTTTAATCAGTCACAGTGGCAGCGACTGATTTATATATATATATATATATTTTTTTTTTTTTTAATATCAGTCAGGGGCTATAGTCAAGTATACAAACATGAGCTCCACATCATTTGAAACAGGGTTACTAATGGGATAGGTCAGCTCTTGTCATTTTCTATGAAGCGATTAATTTCAGAGCCAGAGCTCAAGCGGCAGGTCCAGCCCTGGGATGAGCAAGACTCAGTTCCTGACCTACCCAGATGATCAAAGGAGAAGCCAGAGTCTTAGAAGTGAAACAGAGCTGGAACCCTCCAGCCAGGGGTGGCGTCCAGGGCTACAAATCTCACAGCAGAGCTGAAATCCAGACCTGAGAATAACAGAGCACATGCTGCGTGTCCGCGCTGCCTGTTTCCGTATTTCTTTTGCGAGTGAACGCTGTAGTGATATAACTTTTCTGCAAACAGTGCATGATACGGAAAGCCAGCTCTTACGTGAGATGTCTGCCTACAGATTATTGAGTCGTTGTTTGTCCTTATTGCTTCTACGATTGGTTCCTAAAATACTAGAACCCTATTAGACTTTTTCTAAATGGCATTTGTCTAATCTTTTGGAAAAGGTAAAATGATGCAAAAATTATACGTTTATGTTGTGCTTAGTACCACACACGTCCTACTGGAATGAATACTTGTCAATTGGAGGGACTCCAGGGTCCCATGTAAAGGCTTGCCCTTGCCTTGCTGCGTTCGCAGCATGACTTAGATGAGGTGCGTGAGAAGCCTAACTTCTTCAATCTCATCTCTGAAACAGGCATGACACCCGGATGGAGCCAGTTGTATGCGCACTTCCCTGGTGGTCTAGTGGTTAAGACTCCAGTCTTCTAATGCAGGGGACATGGGTTCCATCCCTGGTATGGGAACTAAGATTCTACATGCAGCAGGGCCTGGCCAAAAAAAAAAAAGGAAAAGAAGGCGTCGTATGGGTTGGAGATAATGCGCCATAAGACCCAGGGTTTGACACATATTGGGGGGGAGTAAACGTAGCTATTGCTGTTTGGTGCTATCCTTAATGTTTTAAATAATTAAGGAAAAGAGAGGCCACCTCAAAATAAAGGGGACAGATTCTCAGTTAACCTCTTAAAGAATAGCCCCACGTTGACGTGGAATATCATTCAGATAACAGCAGGACCTTCATATCACCAGGAGATTTAGAGTCAAGAGTCTGTTTTTATCTCTAGGTAATGAGATAATCATATGAATGAAGAAAAAAGTGTACTTTCCTTGCCTTTTTAATAGAATAAAACAGATAAGTTACCTGAAGATCTTTTTGTGCCACTTCTCACTGTAAACAGTAATTAAGCTTGAAAGTCATAGCCACAAATAGCAGCATGAAGACCAGGTAAAGGGCACAGCTCAAGGTCACCTTTTTACCTACGGAACCAGGCGTGCGATAGGACCTACCAGGCCTAGTGACATCACCTGAGACTCAGAAAGAAGCTGACATTTGGCTAGGTTCTTATGAGAAGCGAGTCAAGACAGAGCCCTGGATGGAATGCTCGGTGCGTGTTTTGGCCACCAGCCAGGTGCTGTCAAGGGTTCCCTGTTGGCGCAGATGGTAAGGAACCCACCTGCCAGTGCAGGAGATGTGAGAGACGCAGGTTCGATCCCCGGGTCGGGAAGATCCCATGGAGGAGGGCAGGGCAACCCACTTCAGTATCCTTGCCTGGAGAATCCCGTGGACGGAGGAGCCTGGTGGGCTACAGTCCATAGGGTTGCAAAGAGTCAGACACGACTGAGTGACTAGCACTTTCCCATGACAGTACCTGCAAACGTGCTAAGTCGCTTCACTGTGTCCAACTCTTTGCAACACCACGGACAGTAGCCCGCCAGGCTCCTCTGGCCATGGAATTCTCCAGGCAAGAATACCGAAGTGGGTTGCCATTCCCTTCTGCAGGGGATGTTCCCAACCCAGGGATCGAGCCTGGGTCTCCCGCGTTGCAGGCGGATTCTTCACCGTCTGAACCACCAGGGAAGCCCTGCTGTCATGGCAGAGGACTTTCGTGAAGCTGTTCATTTCAGCTTGTGTCACATTTCCTCAGCGTGATCAAGGTGCTGCAGAGCCAGAAATGGTACTTTTTACTTTCGTCTCAGCCTGTCTCATGGGGCAAGCACTGCGCATACTTGCAGGATGTGTTCAATAACTTAGTAAAGTTGATTTCTTTGTTTTCAGTGTTTGCTCTTCGCTGTGATAAACAATATTAGCAGCAATGAACTATAGAAATCCTAGACTACCTAGGGAATTTGGGATGGACATGTACACACTGCTGTATTTAAAATGGATAGCCATCAAGGACCTACTGGGTAGTGCATGGAACTCTGCTCAATGTTATGCAGCAGCCTGGATGGGAGGGGAGTTTGGGAGAGGATGGGTACATGCATATGCATGACTGAGTTCCTTCCCTGTTCACCTGAAACTATCGCAACATTGTTAACCGGCTATACCCCGACACAAAATAAAAAGTTAAAAACCATAAAGCAATACGAACAAGTGAAAAAATACTAAACTACCATTTGTGTTGAGCACCCATTTGCCGTCATCCTGTTTGATGTTTCGTATACATTAACCTCTGACCTCACAAGAACTTCAGAAGACAGGTTATGGTGTTATTCCTAGAGGGGTCAAGTCCCGTTGGCCAAGCTCACACAGTTCATCAGTGCCAGACCCAGGAGCTGAGCCCTGCTGAGTTTGAATCCCAGGTCAGTGTCCTCTCAGAAGCCCCAGGACCCAGACAGTCCAGTGCAGGTAACCCTGATCATGATCTTTTCCAAGAACCAGCCTTCTGACCTGTGTTCAGACCTTGACAGAATGCCAGGAGGCTGGACTTGCAGCCCCAGGAAGGTCTGTGGCTGGCAGAGTGTCTTCTAGAACAGATGGCCTGCTGAGACATCTGCCCTGAGGTCCTCGCCCCACTGTGGGGCCGGTCCCGCCTCACATTAAATCCTGTCCACCCCCTCGCACACAGCATTACTGCCATCTGAGGGATGGTTACCCACACTGAGATAAAGGGACACCCTGCCCGCCCTGTGTAAATAGATCCCAGGGACTTGCTGAGGAAATGAGCAGCGCCACAGCCAGTTCTGGGTAAAAACTCAAGAGGTAAAAATACAGAGAATATCATCTTTTCTCAAGCTTCCCCTAACACACCCCAGAGTGCAGTGATGCTTGAAAGAATGCGAAAACTTTGAAAACCGATCAAGCTGCCCTCTTGTTAACACCATCTTAACGACCTCTGTAGACGAACTTTAGAGGCCTTAGAATGAAAATTACTTGAATAAATAACCTGTGAAGGTTTCACGTGGGCTGGATTCCCAGTCTCATGAGGTTTTCTCTGACGGAATTCAGATGCACTCGCCCATCCTGCGCCGTGCCATGTGCAGAGGTTGGAAATGGTTTGTGTTGGTTAAACCGAGCTTGGGGTTTTGTTGCTCATTATGCTAATCAGCTTGGCCCCAGCTGAATTGGCATGGTAAGTCGTTCGAACAACACTGGCCTTTTCTGTGCGCAAGGTTAAGAACTCCAGGCAGCTGCCACTGCTGCCAAGAAGCCTGAGTCTGATCTCGAGGGTCACTGCCTGCAGTAGCAGAAGACATTCCACAGCGGTGAAGGCTGTGGTGCTGGCAGGATCTGATAAGCACTGGGATTATGTGGCCTGGGGAGAACTTCAGCCAGTCTCACAAATGGAGGTCCTCTTAGCAGATCAGACATTTAAGTTTTTAATCACTTGTGTTTGAAGGCAGATATGGAGGTTCTTGGGCTTTCCTGGTGGCTCAGATGGTAAAGAATCCACCTGCAGTGCAGGAGACTGGAGTTCGATCCCCAGGTTGGGAAGATCACCCGGAGAAGGGAACGCCTACCCGCTCCAGTATTCTGGCCTGCAGAATTCCGTGGGCAGAGGAGCCTGGCGGGCTGAAGTCCATAGGGTCACGCAGAGTTGGACACGACTAAAGCGACTTAGAACGCATGCATGCACAAACGGGCCACTGGAATGCTGTTTTGCATCATAAATGTTGGCAATATAGAGCAGCAGATATATAGCTGCCTGTCTTACATGCTGGATTATGTGATATTGATTATAAGACACAAGGTTGAACGACAGAGGCTGACTGATTCCCTTCCAGGGCTGTGCTGGCCAGCACAGTCTGTGTGTTCAGGTCCCACCGATGGATGTGGCACCCTGCTCAAAGCTGCCGTCCACTCGGACAACTCAAAAAATATGATTCTATAAGCAGATTGGGAGCTTCCCTGATAGCTCAGTTGGAAAAGAATCTGCCCGCAATGCAGGAGGCCCCAGTTTGACTCCTGGGTCATGATGATCCCCTGGAGAAGGGATAGGCTACCCCCACTTCAGTATTCTTGGGCTTCCCTTGTGGTTCAGCTGGTTAAGAATCCGCCTGCAATGTGGGAGACCTGGGTTCAATCCCTGGGTTGGGAAGATCCCCTGGACAAGGGAAAGGCTACCCACTCCAGTATTCTGGCCTGGAGAATTCTTTCCATGGACTGTCCATGGGGTCGCAAAGAGTTGGACACGACTGAGCAAATTTCACTTTCACTTTCCATAAGCAGATTATTTTATGGCTTAGAAAACACGTTATTAATCAAACGCTCATGTCTAATGAATTTTTCAGCGCTATTTTATATCATGATATTCAGTCAGAAATGAAGAGACAGAGTTTGGGGATCCCCCCCACCTCTAGCTTTTTTCATCTGGGGATTTCCCCACTCAAACCAATGTTTACAGTTTTCAGACTTCGTTTTTTTACTTTTTAAGGACAAAAAGACTGCAGGTTTTTCCACATGTGTCCTCACCCACCTGTGTGTTTACTGCTTAGCTCGGGGAAATCATGAAACATGAAATCATAAAAATCATGAAACAGGGAGTCTGGGGTATTTTTCTAGTGCCCCATCGTCCCTCCACCAAGCGAGTGCAAACTCCCGCTGGAGTCTGTCTGCTTGTGTCCGTGCTCCAGTGCTGCTTCTGTTGTTTATATGATTTGCAGGCTTAACAATACCTTTCTGCAGGGAGTGCTATCCAAGAGAAGTCATCATACCCAGAAGCAGAAGAGATTCATGATGCTTATATGTTCGTTAGAAGACATGAACAGTGAGCAAACAAGCAAGGTGATTATAGTCCATGGTGATGCTATGAAAGAAAGAAATAAGATGGATGTGACTTCCTTGGCGGTCCAGTGATAAAGACTGCACGCTTCCGCTGCAGGTTTGATCCCTGCTCGGGGGACTGCCATCTGCAAACTGCATGCATGCGTGCGGAGTCATTTCATTCGAATCCCATTCTTTGTGACCCCATGGACTGAAGCTCACCAGGCTCCTCTGTACATAAAGTGAAAGTGAAAGTCGATCAGTCGTGTCTGACTCTTTGCAACCCCCTTGGACTGTACCATCCATGGAGTTCTCCAGGCCAGGACACTGGAGTGGGTAGCCTTTCCTTTCTCCAGGGGATCTTCCCAACCCAGGGATCGAACCCAGGTCTTGGATTCTTTACCAGCTGAGTCACCAGGGCATGGCATGGGCAGAAAAAAAAAGAAAAGGAACAAGGTGAATGTGACTGAAAAGAACAACTTTAGGAAAGATTATTAGCCAGATTCTCTGAAAAACTCCCATTCGAATTGAGACTGAAAGAATAGAACTTGGTCATGGAAATGCTTCAGGCAAAGGCAACAGCAGACACAAATCCTTTAAGTAAGAGAGAAAGGGTAGTGTGACAGGAACTCAGAAAGAGAGGGGAAGAAGGGTGTAAGATGAGTTGGAGAGGCCAAGAGGACCATGGAGGGCCCTGATGGACCTTGCTAAGAAATTATGAGTTAGCAATTCTAGACAGAACTATGAGTTGTCAAGGCTGTATATTGTCACCCTGCTCATTTAACTTACATGCAGAGTTTATCATGCAAAATGCTGGGCTGAATGAAGCACAAGCTGGAATCAAGATTGCTGGGAGAAATATCAGTAACCTCAGATATGCAGATGACACCACCCTTATGGCAGAAAGCAAAGAGCCTCTTGATGAAAGTGAAAGAGGAGAGTGAAAAAGCTGGCTTAAAGCTCAACAGTCAAAAAATTAAGATCATGGCATCCAGTCCCATCACTTCATGGCAAATAGATAGGGAAACAGTAGAAACACTGACAGACTTTATTTTCTTGGGCTCCAAAATCACTGCAGATGGTGACTGCAGCCATGAAATTAAAAGTTGCTTGCTCCTTGGAAGAAAAGCTATGACCAATCTAGACAGCATGTTAAAAAGCAGAGACATTACTTTGCCGACAAAGGTCCATCTAGTCAAAGCTATGGTTTTTCCACTAGTCGTGTATGGATGTGAGAGTTGGACCATAAAGAAAGCTGAGCGCTGAAGAACTGATGCTTTTGAACTGTGGTGTTGGAGAAGACTCTTGAGAGTCCTTTGGAGTGCAAGGAGATCCAACCACTCCATTGTGAAGGAAATCCATCCTGAATATTCATTGGAAGGACTGATGCTGAAGCTGAAGCTCCAATACTTTGACCACCTGATGCGAAGAGCTGATCATTGGAAAAGACCCTGATGCTGGGAAAGATTGAAGGCAGGAGGAGAAGGGGGCGACAGAGGATGAGATGGTTGGATGGCATCACCAACTCCGTGGACATGAGTTTGAGCAAGCTCCAGAAGTTGGTGATGGACAGGGAAGCCTGGCGTGTTGCAGTCCATGAGGTCACAGTCAGGCGTGACTGAGCAAATGAACTGAACTGATTGCTTTGTCAGGTTTGTTGTCGTTTAGTTGCTAAATTGTGTTGTCCGACATTTTGTGACTATTGGACTGCAGCCTGCCAGGCTCCTCTGTCCATGGGATTTCCCAGGCAAGAATACTGGAGTGAGTTTTCATTTCCCTCTCCAGGGGATCTTCCCAACCCAGGGTTCAAACCTGCATCTCCTGGCAGGCAGATTCCTTACCACTGAGTCACCTGGGAAGCCTCTTTGTCAGATTAGCCATTCCTTTAAAGTCTTGACTGGTTGGGTAGTCATTGCACAGACCTGTCAGTAGCATTGTTGGAACAAAAGCCAGAGGCTGGGCAGCAGATTTCCACCACCTGTGGGAAGTTGTCCTAGACGTACGCTAATATCCACTCTACTTCTAGGGTTCTCTAATATCATGCAAAGAAAATGGCCCGGCTCTAGAAAAATATCATGGCAATTAAAACCACAGTTTAAAAAAACGAAAAGCACAAATCTAGAGAATGAAAAGACAGTAGCAGAATGAAGCACTGTAGTTCCTTGTAATAAAAGGCTTCACACAGTCTGCCGTGGTCTCTGGTGGTGTGGTTTGGTTGCTCAGTTGTATCCAACTCTTTGTGACCCCGTGGACTGTAGCCCACCAGGCTCCTCTGTCCATGGGATTTCCCAGGCAAGAATACTGGAGCGGGTTGCCATTTCCTCCTCCAGGGGATCTTCCTGACCCAGGGGTTGAACCCAGGTCTCCTGCACTCAGGTGGGTCTCCTGCACTGCAGGCAGATTCTTTACCAACTGCGCCAGCAGGGAAGCCGTGGTCTCTAGTTTTTAGATACCACTGTGTGATGGCCGCGTGCTGGTGTGTGCCTCTGGGTCTGACTTCTCTGGGCAGCAGTTGAGACTCAGTTGCTCCTTTCTTCCCCGGTCTAGATGACAGCGCTTCTGCTGCCAGCAGCATGGAGGTGACAGACCGCATCGCCTCCCTGGAGCAGCGAGTCCAGATGCAGGAGGACGACATCCAGCTGCTCAAGTCGGCTCTGGCCGATGTGGTTCGGAGGCTGAACATCACTGAGGAGCAGCAGGCCGTGCTCAACAGGAAAGGACCTACCAAAGGTGGGCATTGGAGATGCGCGGGAGCGGCAGTGGGCTCGGCAGTGGTGCAATTTGGTTATTTCTCATTTTAAGTATTCTTTTCTAAAAAGTAGAAGTACAGTTAATTTACAATGTTGTGTTGGTCCCAGGCGTACAGCAAAGTGCTTCAGTCATATATGTGCATGCGTGCATGCTAAATTGCTTCAGCTCTGCCTGACTGTCTGCAACCCCATAGACTGCAGCCTGCCAGGCTCCTCTATCTGTGGGATTCTCCAGGGAAGATTACTAGAGTGGGCCATCGTTTCCTTCTACACTGATCTTCCTGACCCAGGGATCGAATCCCTGTCCCCTGCATGGGCAGGCGGGTTCTTTGCCACCAGCACCACCTGGGAAGAACATACGCATACATGTGTCTCTTCTTTTTCAGATTCTTCTCTCTTATGTAAGTGTGCGCTCATGTCGGACTCTTTGTGATCCCATGAACTGTAGCCTGCCAGGCTCCTCTGTCTATGGAATTTTCCAGGCACAGATACTGGAGCAGGTTGTTATTACTTCCTTCTCCAGGTGATCTTCCCGAACCAGGGCTAGAACCTGGGTTTCCTGCCTTGGCAGGCAGATTCTTCACTGGTGCCTCACCTGGAAAGCCCTTATAGGATGTCACAAAATACTGAGTATAGTTCTCTGACTGTATGTACAGTAGGTCCTTGTTGGTTATCTGTTTTATATACAGATGAGATGGTTAGATAGCATCAGCAGCTCAACAGAAATGAATTTGAGCAAACTGCAGGAGATAGTGGAGGACAGAGGAGCGTGGTGTGCTGCAGTCCGTGGGGTCGCAGAGAGTTGGACACGACTTAGTGACCGAGCGACCACAATAAGTTGTATATGTTAATCCCAACCGCCTAATTTATCCCTCTCCCTCTTTTCCCCTTTAGGAATCGTAAGTTTGTTTTCTATGTCTGTGCGTCTATTTCTGTTTTGTAAATAAGTTCATTCGTATTTGTTTTTGGATTCCACATGTAAGTGATAGCCTGTGGTGTTTCTCCGTCTGACTGACTTCACTTGCTTTGATCATCCCTGGGTTCATCCACGTTGCTGCAAGTGGCATGATTTGGTCCTTTTGTGTGGCTGACTAATGCGCCCCTGCATACATCGTGCCGCGCCTTCTTTACGCACGCCTCTGTCGATGGACATCTAGGCTGCTTCACTGTCTTGGCTGTTGTGCACGGTGCTGATCTGGACACTGGGGTGAATTATGGTTTTCTCTGGACATATGCCCAGGAGTGGGATTGTAGGATCACATGGTCGTTCACCTCAGATTCTTGCTCCAGGAGACACGTTGCTCTCTTAATATTGGCAGAGAACCCAAGCTTAGAACAACACTGAAGCAATCGTAGGATTGTTGAAATCATCCCACAAAGTGTGACGGTATCTTTTGCCTGGACATTGGTGAGTTGTAGCCGACATTAGTGAGTTGTAGCCAACATTGTAGCCAACGTTGGTGAGTTGTAGCCGACCTTGGTGAGTTGTAGCCGACCTTGGTGAATTGCAGTAAACATTGGTGACGAGTAGCTGACATTGGTGACTTGTCACTGACGTTGGTGACTTGTAGCCAATGTTGGTGAGTTGTAGCCGACGTTGGTGAATTGTAGCCCAGGCGTGCACAGTTGTAGGTGATCAGTAAACGCCAGTTGAATCCAGGAAGAAATGTCCACAGTGGACTGGAGAACAGTTTGCTAAGACTCTGAGATAGAGAGAGCTTGTCAAACCAAAACTGAAACCACACACTATTCTTTGGCCCCTGTGGAGGCTGTGCCACCTGGATGCTTTCAGTGACTCTCATCTCTCTCTCTGCCCTCAGTTTACAATGGCGTCCAGTCCAGCACAGCAAACACTCTTGATCAGGGGCTGAGAGGGGGCAGGCCCCTCCCTGACGTGCTTAGAACCTGAAGCTTATTACTAACTTCCCCTCCTTCTTTGCTCATAAGCTCCTCGTAAGGCAAAACCTCCTGTGTTTTTTTTTTTTAATCCCTTTTTTTTTTTTTCTAGTAGAACATTGCCTATAACAGAATTCTATACCTATAAATAGTGGATTTCTGGCACATTTAAATCACCATTTCATTCCCCAGTGGTGCCTAGGAACAAAATAGAAAGCAATATTTGTGTGTTAAGTAACTCTGTAGTGACCCTCTTCTTACAGTTGTAGAAATAAAATGCCTCGTAAAAGCTTCTCTCCTGCTAGTTAGAACCCTGGCAGCTGATTTCAGCCAATATGCATTACTCATCTTTGGCCAGAACCGCTTTTCCTCATGGCTAACTCTTGAAAACGGAATTCATCTTGGCTGTCAAATTCCTTTGGTTAAGCCGTTTTAAGTCTGTAGCATGTAAATGTCCCTTTAAAATCACCTTTCTTATTTTGTTGGGATTTAGCAGATCATTTCACAGTTACCATCTTTTCCTTGGAGTCGGGAGAGGGTACTGTCTTGATGTTGCATCTGTTCGTTTCTTCTCCAGCCTGGATACATTTTCACATGTCTGTGGAAAGCAATCTCTCTTCCCTGTCCTTCAGGGTAATTATCACCAGCTCCATGTGAGATATACATATTGGGAGATGCCTACATTGTGAATAATCCCTTTAAATAATCTTTTTCTCTTAAGTTACAAAGCGATTAGGGTATTTTAAATAGAAACCAGGTTATTCTAGGTATTCTTGACCTACGCAGCTTTCCAAAAATAAATCTGATGACTACTGTATCTTAAAGGGTGCATTTGAAGTCGTTGCTTTATATACAACTTCAGGCTTCTAAACTTCTATTTTTAGAAAGGGGGGGGGCGCGGAATAAAGGGGCCTGCCCAGGAGTTTTCTTTTCTTGATTAAGAGTAAAGTTTGAGTTTTGGAAACTTCTAACTTTTTTTTCTTCATACTTAGACTGGATGTTTCTTTATAGCATTCTTTTCGAAAATGAAAATAAACCAAAGCACGATAAAGTCACACCAAGAAATAGAAAAAAGGTCGTAAGAGAGCTGGTGAATGGCATGGCCTGAATGCAGGGGGCTGTGGTATCCCCACTTTCATATGCACTTAGAGGATGGTGGGAGAGGAGGGGAGAAGCGGAAGTGATCCCATGGGAAGCTCCAAGTCGCTGCTTCTCTTTCAGAGCTTGCCATGTTGGCGTGCCATGTGCCCCTTACCTGGAGCTGGCACTCCAGGGCTGTGGCTTAGCTGGGGGATACTTAGGCAAGACAGCTTTGAGACAAACCTCCTCTGGGTCTTTGAAGGCCACGTATTACTGCCACATGCTGTTCTTTGGGTTTGCCGCCCTCGTACAGACTGGGCACGTGGTGTTCAGATTTTTTAAATATTAAACGACTTTCCCTCCAGGGTGAGTTGCCAGAAGCTTAGGTCTCAGAGTCTTGAGCTTCTGGTGCATAGCGTTGAGCTGTTTTCCCAGTGACAGGAATGACTGGGCCTCAGAGAAGCAGGCCACCTGGTCAGACAGGGAGCCGCTGGTGTGGCTCAGCTCAAAAGAAGGGCGTGGTGAGCGCCGTGACCGTCCATCAGCCATTCTAAAATGTCAGACTGCAGTGTCTACTCACTGGCCTCAGTACTGCCAGGGAGACCATGGATGATAACTCATCCTTCTCATGACAGTGTGTCCTTCACTATCTCCCAGAGCTTGTTCAAACTCATGTCCAGTGAGTCGGTGATGCCATCCAACCATCTCATCCTCTGTCGCTCCCTTCTCCTCCTGCCTTCAATCTTTCCCAGCATCAGGGTCTTTTCCAGTGATCGGCTCTTTGCATCAGGTGATCAAAGTATTGGAGCTTCAGCTTCAACATCAGTCCGTCTGATGAACATTCAGGACTGATTTCCTTTAGGATTGATGGGTTTGATCTCCTTGCTGTCCAAGGGACTAGGAAGATTTGGGATGTTTTAATTATGCTGCGCTTGGGTTATCATAAATTGGGGAGAAGAGAATCGAATAATTTCTGGAGGCCGATATTCTTAAAATTCTTGCTAATATGAAAGTTTTTTTCAATATTGTGGTTGGACTAGGGGGACAGAATGCAGTGAACAGACACCATTATATTGCTATTGTGAGTGTAGATACAGAAAAATGCATGGGAATAAGGGAATTCCTTACAGAATTACAGGTATTGGAGAAAAATTGTATAGAAAATACAAAAGCAGAAGTAACCACTAGGGACATAACCAGAAAACTGTGGCACCTCATGTGAGGGAAAGCTTTGTAATCTTCAAAGATGCTTCTGTTTTAGGTAACAGCATGGGAGATGTTTGTGTATTATATTAAAAGGCAGAATCAGGATATCAAACTGGATATGTTGTATTTTCCAACTAAATAGACAAAAATCTATGCAAAGAAGAGTGAAGTGTACCAAGAGTTATCTTTTTTTTTCCCTAAGCGATGGGGTGATGATTTTTTTTTCCTTTTTATACTTTTATACTAAATGTTCTTTGGTGTGCATTCCTTAATAAGCAGAAGGAATTTATGCTTTAAAAATGACTCCTTTCTTACCACCAAAGGTGATCTTCACTGCACAAGGTCAGCAGCAGGGCTCAGAACAAATGTCTGGAGGCTGCAGCTTGCTCACGTGTATTCTCGAGAAGACAAGCAATGTGCTTTGGAGTTAAATTCATAATAGATCCATTGTTGACATGCACGACTAATTTCCACTTC
Source organism: Capra hircus (assembly GCF_001704415.2). Lineage (NCBI taxonomy): Eukaryota > Metazoa > Chordata > Mammalia > Artiodactyla > Bovidae > Capra > Capra hircus. The sequence continues at coordinate 64,105,741 of NC_030828.1, forward strand.
AGTTCTAGGGAAGTGTTATGGGATTTTAATGTAAAATGTAGGTTGAAATCTAGTTGTCCCTTGTATGAGAGGATTGTCTGCTTTTTTATACATTAACCAACTAGAGTTCTTATTTCTCATTTAAAATTTTGCTTGGCAGTTCAGACTGTCGTTTGACAGCTTAACTTTTTAAAAACCTGAATATACCTTCTTCAGACTTTCCTGTTCTTTATATTAATAGTCCCATTAATCAACAGATCAGAGAGTAAATCACTATAAGCAGAAACCATCTGCTGGAGGCGCTGACAAGCAAGACAATTCTGTTAATCTGGAACATCAAAACCTCGTCTCAGAATTTAGTCTTTGCAAGTACTGTGGAGAGCAAACTGCAAGTCATCCTTAAGGAGCTTCTGCTATATTAACACTTAACACTGATATTCACTATAATACCTGAGACTACCATTTATTAATTGGATAGGTGTTGGCCTTTGCAGTAGGTATTTTGGATATATTAATTCATGTCACTTCTCCACAGCCCTTTGAGGTGGGTATTAGTGTTCCCATTTTACAGATGAGAAGGCAGCCTCTAGGAGACTGGATAATTTGCCCCATACAAATTGTCCATCTGGTTTGGGGAAATCTGGAACTTGACCCCTGTAGGCCTGGCTTCGCTTCTGTTTTTCAGTCATCTGTGTTGCTTGGATGTACACGCCTCTTAGCAGTATTATTTAAATTAGCATTATTCAAATCAAACCGAATATTTAAGAAATGAATACTATGTGACTTGAAATGAGAGTTCTTTTTTTCAAGGTTTAATTTAATTTGCAAAGTATCCTAAATACAATAAATCATATTCAGCGTATAATTATGTAAAATATTGTATTATAGTCTTTTATAGTCTATAAATTTTATTAGAGAAGTGTAACTAACAAATTAAAAAATTTTAAGTTCTTTTCAGTGAATGAAATCAATGCATATTTAACTTAGTTCTTTATCCTGGTTAGCCAAAATTAGCAATTCTTCCTTCTCTCACATCTACTGTGCTTTCTCCTTATCTTTCTCCTTACAAATTAGTTAATTACAGAAAATAACTTGTGCTTTCTTTTAGACAGAACATGCCATAGTTTCTTCCATTTTCCTCTGTAATTGCCTTTGCCAGTTTAAATAGACATTCGTTAGTGATTTGTAGAAAAGACTTGATAGATATGGAGGAGGAAATGGCAGCCCACTCCAGTAGTCTTACCTGAAGAATCCCATAGACATAGGAGCCTGATGGGCTACAGTCCATGGGACTGCAAAGAGTTGGACACGGCTGAGCGACTGAACACTTGGTAGATATATTCAGTAGATATATTTCAGAGACTGAGAAAGATTGTTTTTAAACTTTGTATTATGAATACGTTCAAATGCATATAAAAGTAGAAAGAAATGGGTATGTGCCATCCCTGTTTTGCAAACACGCCTTGTGCATACGGCATTTTTATTTCTCCAGTGTATCTTTAGGATAGGTTCCTGGAAGTGGGATTGCTGGATTGAAGGATAAATGCATCTGTAATATTGCTTGGAATTAGTGATAAGGCTTTTACCCAGCACGTGAGTAATTATCTACTTTGTCTTACAATTTAGTGAAAGCACGTCACCTTTTCTGATTCCAAATATAGACATCTTTTCAATTTTGATGTAGATAGTTAGGAATTCTGGGTTCATAATGATCAGTTTTGTTAAACTTTGAATTTCTACATATAATCACATACATAGTCATGCTTTTCATAATTAAATTTATTTTGAAACCTAATGGAATGTTTTACTTATCAAATGTTGCACATTAGATAAGTTGTTATTGTTTTTTATTGAGTTGTTAATGTGATATAAATTAAAAGGGTAACAGATTTCATTTTGGGGGGACTCCAAAATCTCTGTGGATGGTGACTGCAGCCATGAAATTAAAAGATGCTTGCTCCTTAGAAGGAAAGCTATGATCAACCTAGATAGCATATTAAAAAGCAGAGACATCTCTTTGCTGACAAAGATCCATATAGTCAAAGCTATGGTTTTTCCAGTAGTCAGGTACAGATGTGAGAGTTGGACCATAAAGAAAGCTGAGCGCCGAAGAATTGATGCTTTTGAACTGTGGTGTTGGAGAAGACTCTTGAGAGTCCCTTGCAAGGAGATCCAACTAGTCCATCCTAAAGGAAGTCAGTCCTGAATATTCATTGGGAGGACTGATGCTGAAGCTGAAATTCCAACACTTTGGTCACCTGATGTGAAGAACTGACTCATTGGAAAAGACGCTGATACTAGGCACAACCGAGAGCAGGAAGAGACGAGGGCAACAGCGGATGAGATGGTTAGCATCACCTATTCAGTGGATGTGAATTTGAGCAAACGCTGGGAGATAGTGGAGGACAGAGGAGCCTGGCATGCTGCAGTCCATGAGGTCGCAAAGAGTTGGACACAACTTAATAACAACAGTTAAAAGGGTATCTTGATCATAAGATTATGACAATATCATAATAACAAACATTAGTAGATTTGACTGCCTATACTTGAATGTGTTTACGTCAGCTATAGTTTTGAAAATATATTGTCAAAAATAGTATTTCATGAAAGTCTGGGTATTCCAGTCCTCCCATTTCGAATGATGAAGACTTTTTCATTTCAAGCATACTTGTGAATGCCTTAGACCCGAGATTCTGAATACCTTTGTTAGAGATTTTCAGTTCCCATGGTCTGGAGTCATTTTGTAGGGAAGTTGACTCAAGGGTAGTTTGTGGGAGTTTATATGAAATAGTACGCACACAGACAGGTCATAAACACTCTGTATGTGGCTGCCTCTGCTCCCTGCAGGACCTGTCCACTTCAGCCTGCTGGCTGCTCTCCTTCACTTCCAGTGGGTTAGTGGGTCTAAGAACTTACACAGCGTGGTAAAGTCACATAGAAACTCGGGTGTTTCTTTCCTGAACACTCTTCTCACTCTAATGTAGGAATCAGGGTCCTAGATTTCAGAGCAGGAAGAGCTACCCTTCAAGCATTTTATGAAGTCTTTACCGTATGGACTAGGGAAGCAGGTCCCAGGGAGTCTTGCCTGCGGTCACACTGCCAGTTTGGGACACTCTGGACCTCACGCCCAGGCCCCCGTCTCCCAGACCTGATCGCCCTCTGTCCTCTCCTCCCTCCACTCAGCCTGGGCACCAGTAAAAGAGTGACTGTTTGGGCGACGAGAACCGTCTGGGGTCTTCCTCGGCCCCTGCCTGTGTGTGCAGGATACAGAGAGGACCTTCACTGGACCTTCGTCCGCCTCGGGCAGCTTTGATCGTAACTGAAATCCTGCCTTCAGTTCTTCTCACACAGCTTTCAGGATACTAGGCTGCACCTTGATATCCAAACTAGAGCGTTTCATCATCTGAGTGCAGCCAAGGGACTGTTTGTCTATGTTTTGCCCCTAAAAGCAATTAAATGTATGTGTGTGTACGTGCTCAACCACGTCTGACTCTTTGCAGTCCCAGGGACTGTAGCCCACCAGGCTCCTCTGTCCATGGGATTTCCCAGGCTGGAATACTGGAGTGCGTTTTCATTTCCTACTCCAGGGGATCTTTCCAACCCAGAGATCGAACCTAGGTCTCTTGCGTCTCCTGCATTGGCAGGTGGATGCCTTACCACTGCATCACCTGGAAATAATTATTTTTAAAGAAGCTTTCTTGAACCAGAAGAATGTCTCATATCTCAGTGTCATGTCGAAGCCAGCGATCCATTTATCTTAACACCCGATGAGCTGGAAATTGTGTTTGAATCTTCCTTCCCTGGTGGTATTTCTCTCCTGCAGTTTTTAAGATCGATTGTCTGAAAATGACTCAGTATAGCTGTTCTTGTGTCTTGCCGTTCTCATCCTCCAGGCTGGTGCCTGTTCAGATTGGACATTGGGAAATACGCTTTTCTTCAAAACTTTTCTTTATGGCAGCAACAGTTTTTCCTTGAGTGGCTAATCATGTTTACATATGAAGACATGAAAGAAATCTCATGTGATGTTCTGGGCAAAATAGGTATTTAGCAAACATATTGGTGTAGTTGTGATGCTGTTCAAGAAGTCAGTGGTGACACAGGCCGAGCACAGTGTCGACAGGGACGTAGCAGTGATTGGATCTTGTCAAAGTGGGACTCTTTGCAACCTCTTGTCACTCCATCAGTGACCACCATTTCTTCTCCTTTCTTCTTTCCCCTTCCTCTACACACACATACACCCTAAAAAACATGTCGCTTAGTCATGTCTGACTCTTTATGACCCTTTGGACTGTAGCCCATCAGGGACCTCTGTCCATGAAATTCTCCTGGCCAGAGTACCAGAGTGGGATGCCATTTCCTTCTCCAGGGGATCTTTCCGACCCAGGGATCAAACCCAGTCTCCTGCATTGCAGGCAGATTCTTTACCATCTGAGCCACCAGGAAAGCCCCTTTCCTCTCCATAGCCGCTGTTTTTCTTTTATGATTTCTCATTACAGCTTTAACAATTCTGTTTGCTTTTGATGCTACCCTATTATAGTTTAATGTGTGAGGTTTATTATGCCCTCTGAGAAGGCCTGCTGCATGCAATTGATGTTCTTTTTATGGGCTTTTAAAAATCCCATCTCCTTTTGGGGGAGAAGAACAGTGCTCAATTATTATGAGACTGAATTTTGAAATTATGACTCGAGGAAAAATTAAAAACAGTGACTCAGAGGGGATCTCCTTGGCAGCCTAGTGGTTGAAACGCTGCCCTTCCACGGCAGGGGGTATAGGGTCAATCCCTGGTCAGGGAACTAGGGATCCCACACGCCTGTGTCGCAGCCAAAAAGAGAGTCCGAAAGGGCCACACAGGTCCTTTTCTTGGAAGCAGGATCTTTGTTTTTGAAATTTAGTGCAGTCTGCTCAACAGATGCACGTGCAACACCTTCCGCATCAGCATCGTAGCAGATGCTGCCTTCGTGGAGCCTGTGGGTGATGGGGTGGATGGGACTAGATGCATGAAGGTGGCACAAAGCAGGGGCCGTGGCGGCCCCGGGGGCACCCAGCCTGGCTTGGCAGGCATGTAAGCGTGTGGGAGGCAGGTCCTGGCTTAGATGCTGTAGAGGAGCAGGCGGCCAGCCATCGTCCATCAGCCCCGCCACGTCCTTTACCCTCCTCCAGCCAGCTCTCTGCCCCCAGGGGCGGGGCTGTACGGACCATACCTTTCAGCCTCTTGCCCTCGGCTCCAGTGAGGTTTGAGCAGCAATATCCCTAGTGGGGTCTGCAGGAAGGGAGAGTGAGGTCAGAGGCTGTACCCCTGACTCCTTCCAGCCGGGTCCCCAGTTGGGCTGTGGCCCCACCCGCTGGGTGTAGCTGCTCCTCCCCCAGCACATCTCTGCTCTTAGGGTCCAGTTACCTGCCAGCCCGTGGCCCCATGGGCACGTGATGGGGCTCGGTGTGGAGTCCAGCCCACTTCCCAAGCACACAGAGCGGGATGTAGGTGGCGCCCCCTTCCAGCATGAATGTCTCACCCTCTCTGCTGCTGCTAAGTCACTTCAGTCACGTCCGACTCTGTGCGACCCCATAGACGGCAGCCCACCAGGCTCCCCCGTCCCTGGGATTCTCCAGGCAAGAACACTGGAGTGGGTTGCCATTTCCTTCTCCAATGCATGAAAGTGAAAACTGAAAGGGAAGTTGCTCAGTCATGTCCAACTCTTCGCGACCCGATGGACTACCGCCTACCATACTCCTCTGTCCATGGGATTCACCCTCTCTAACCGGGTGTAAATGAGACTAGCCCGCTTAAAACAGCAGCCCGTAATCAAGCACTGAATTACGAGATAGAGACTGGTGTGCATAGAGCCGGGGCCACCAGGGAAGGCCGGGCTGGTGAGGAGAGGCCCTGCCCAGCCAGAGGTTGGCACAGACCAGTGATGCTCCGAGTGCGGTCCCCAGAGCAGCGGCAGCAGCAGCAGCCTGGAGACTGGTTAGAAATGCAGGGTCACAGGCCCCGCCGCAGACCTTGAATGGGGCCCAGCGAGCTGCATTTTCACTCCATGGGATTCTGCTTCACAGAAACAAGCTAGGTGGTGGGAGTGAGGTGGGTTTGCTTGTTGTGGGTAGAGGGAGGGGGCCCAGATAGTGGCGAGCCTTGGCACCTGGTGGGAGAAAGAAGGTGGGGTGGGGACAGCGAGAAGAGAACAGACTGTGTGATTTCAGTGCCTTTAGACCAAGAGGTTTGTGCACTGTGTTTTATGTCCCCGGATATGTTCCAGGGTCTCCTAGTTTATAGTCCGTGGGAACCTGAATAGAATTTGTATTTTACTGTTTGTGAAAATTGTGTAAATCTTAGTTATGTTGAATCGGTTCATGGTGATTTTCAGGTCTCCTGCTGGTGTTCAGTTGCTCAGTCATGTCGGACTCTCTGTGACCCCATGGACTGCAGCACGCCAGGCTTCCCTGAGCTTCACCAACTCCTGGAGTTTGCGCAAACTCATGTTCATTGAGTCAGTGATGCCATCCAACCATTTCATCCTCAGTCACCCCCTTCTCCTCCTGCCCTCAATCTTTCCCAGCATCAGGGTCTTTTCCAGTGAGTCAGCTCTTCACATCAAGTGGAGTTTCAGCTTCAGTCCTTCCAATGAATATTCAGGGTGGATTTCCTTTAGGCTTGAATGGTTTGATCTCCCTGCTGTCCAAGGGGCTCTCAAGAGTCTTCTCCAACACCACAGTTTGAAGACATCAGCTCTTCAGTGCTCAGCCTTCTTTATGCTCCAGTTCACACATCACGTCTACTAAACCCTTCTACTTTTCTGTGTATTCATCCTATTGATTTTTGAGAATTTGATATTGAAACCCCAGCTAAAAATTTTGACATATCTACTTAAAAAAATAATTGTAATATATAGCAGAGCTGTGGGCTTCCCTAATAGCTCAGTTGGTAAAGAATTCGCCTGCAATGCAGGAGACCCCAGTTCAATTCCTGGGTTGAGAAGATCCCCTGGAGAAGGGAAAGGCTACCCACTCCAGTTTTCTGGCCTGGAGAATTCCATGGACTATATAGTCCGTGCGGTCGCAGAGTTGAACACAAGTGAGCGACTTTCACGTTCATAATGAAACTGTATGTAACTTTGTTTTGTATTCCAAGTCTCCTGTAAATGTATGGTCATACTTTCACAATTTAAATAAGAAAGAGAGGAAAAAAAAAATCTGGTGAAGAGTGAGCGCTGATCCCTGAGATTATAAGAGTAAAATGATGGAGAGTGGCCCGGAGGCGCATGGGCCTGGGAGTCGGGGGACAGTGTTCTCTCCTCCCTCCTCCAGGCCTGTGTGTGCAGTGGAGCCAGACCACACGTGTCCTCCCCACTGGATGAGATAACACATTTTAAGTTGTTCCTTCTCTGTCTGATGTCCGGCACTCAGAGCTCCCATCAAGGTTTCAGCTTTTGCATTTTGGTTGGTTCTGATGACCTGTCACGTGGTGCAGTGGGCTGTGAGGAGCCGTTAGAGACCATCCGTGAGGGATGTTAGGATTAGGACAAGGGTTTTTAAAGGAGATTTGCCGGGACAGAGCTGCCGAATGCAGTGGGAGACCAGCCCTCTGCTTTAGGGGTTGCGCTGGGGGAGCCTCTGCAGAGAGATGGTGACAGCGGAATCAAAGTCAGACGCCCAGCACGCTGCTACGTGTGCTGTGGTCACTCCCTCGGGCCTCTGTAGCGAATGGCTACAAAAAGAAATGGATTCCCTGACAGTTCTGGAGACCAGATGTCTGCAGTGAGTATCGCTGTGCTGACCTCAGGGTGCTGGCAGAGTTGTTCCTCCTGGAACCTCCGAGGGGGAGCCTGGTCCATGCATGGCTCCCGCCTTCCGTGGCTGCTGCATCCTCGGGTAGAGGGTGCGTCACTCCAGTCTCTGCCTCCGTCTCACGCGGCGAGCCCCTTCCTTATGCACCTTCACATCAGCTTCTTTGTTTTCCCCCTGATTGATCTTATTGAACGATAGCTGATTTACAGTGTTGTCTAAATCTCTGCTGTAGAGCAGAGTGGTTCAGCTCTTCATGTATGCTTTCTTTTTCATATCTAGATATTTTTTTCATTATGGTTTGTCACAGGATATTGAATAGAGTCTCCTGTGCTACGCAGTAGGACCTTGTTGCTTATCCATTCTATGCCTAATGGTTCGCATCTGCTCACCCCAAGCTCCCGTTGCATCCCTCTCCCCACCCTTTGGCAACCACAAGGCTGTTCTCAATGTCTGTAGGCCTGTCTCTGTTTTGAAGATAAGCTCATTTGTCTCATGTTCTAGATTCCTCATCTAAGTGGCATCACATGACACTTGTCTTTCTCTGTCTGACTTACTTCACTTAATATGAGCATCTCCAGGTCCGTCCACGGTGCTGCAGATGGCATGACTTCAGTCTCCTTTATGGCTGAGTAATACTCCATTGAATGGACATATATACACATGGGGCTTCTTACAAGGACATGAGTCATTGGATTTAGGGCCCACCCAAATCCAGTGTGACCTCACCTTAACCAGTTATATTGGGGTTTCTCAGGCGGCACGAGCGGTAAAGAATCTGTGTGTGGTGCAGGAGATGTGGGTTCGATCCCTGGGTCGGGAAGATCCCCTGGAATAGGAAATGGCAACCCACTCCAGTATTCTTGCCTGGAGAATCCCATGGACAGAGGAGCCTGGTGGGCTCCAGTCCAGGGGGTCACAAAAGAATCAGAAAGAACTGAGAGATAAGCAGCAGCAGCAGGGCCTCAAAGATCCTGTTTCCTAATAAGGTCACATCCTGAGGTTCTGGGTGAACGTGAATCTCAGGGAAGACACCACCAGCACAGTAGTACATAAATTGTTAAAAAAGACCGACAGAATGGAGACTGAAATGGTAGGTGAAGTAGAGAGAGGAGGTGGAGATGAGGCATGGATGGCGTTTCTTCTGGAGAAGGTTCTGTCCTGGCAGAGAGTGGACATCAGCATGGGAGCAGACTGTGTGTGTGAGGGAAGGTTTAGCATCTCTGTTTTGGAGCTGTGGTGTTTTCCTTGAGGAATATTCGCTCCAAGCACTGGGCTAGGGCCCCTGGCTGGAGCAGGTACTCAGAGAACGAGGGGAGAGAGAGAGCTTGGAGGGGGTGGGGAAGGGTGTCCTGCTGTGGCCGGAGGGGTCTGACTATGCTGTTTAAGTGCTCTTTCACAATTTAAAAAAAAAAAAAAGAAGGGGGGGGGGTGGGAGCCGGCCCTTAGCTTTTGGGACTGAAAAGTTTCAGTGTATTGAAATTTTGGCATTCTAGGCAGTTTTGTCATTGGTAGTATTTTTAAGGGCTACTCCGAGGCAGATTTAACTTGGGGATGAACAAAATATATTCTGCTAGTACCTTAAAATAAACTTTCAATTTTAGAACAGTTTTAGATTTACAGAAAAGTTGCAAACAGACCAGAGTTCCTGTATCCCCTGCACCCAGTTTCACCTATTGTTAATATTTTACGTTAGGATGTCTGTCACAACTGATGGAACGGTACTGATACATTTTTATCAATCAAGGGCATGCCGCACCCAGATTTCCTTAGTTTATCCCTTGTGTCCTGATTTGGTCTCGCGATCCCATCTGGGATTATATTTAGTCATAGCGCCTTCTTAGGCTCCCCTGGACTGACAGTTTCTCAGATTTTCCTCGTTCTTGTTTAGCCTTGACAGTTGTGCAGAGTACTGTCCTTCAGTTTGGGTTTGTCTGATGCCTTTTTCCCCATTAGACTCGGGGCGGGTTCAGGGAGAAGGACCGCAGAGACACAGCGGTGCTCTCATCCCATCTGCCAGGGGCGCAGCCCGTCTGCGTGACTTGCCGCTGTTGACGTTCACCTCCATTGCCTGGCTGAGGTGCGATTCTCAGGGTTCTGCTCGTCACACCTCCGCACTGCATGGCTTAGGAGGAAGCCAGTGTGCCCAGGCCGCACTTAAGGGGCAGAGAATATGCCCCACTCCCTGAAGGACAAAGTATCCACATGAATTATTTGGAACTATTCTGCCCAGGGGTGTGTCCTCCTCGTGTGTTTATTCCATCATGTGTTTGTATCAGTGTGAACCTGTGGATATCTATTTGATAGTTTGGGGTATAAGCCAGTACTGCATTGTTTATTCTGTGGTGCGGAGTGTTCCAACTTTGGCTCTTCCCATTGGTTCCTGTGTCCCTTTGCCACGCCCCCGCGCCCCCCACCCCCCAATCAGTGTGGGTTTTGTGAGCACTTCCTTACTTTCTGGTACCATAAGATGCTCCAGGCTCATATGGGATATTCCCTGTCCCAGCCCTAGTTTCGGGCTTTTCCCCAAGGGTCCCTGATTCCTTTTGTTGTAGAGTGGGATCAGAAACCAACGTGTGGGCCCTGGGTCTCAGCAGGCAGGGCTAGGAAATAGATGTCTGTGCAGGCTTACCTGTTATCACGGACCTGTGTGTCTCTGTCTTTGTTAAGCTAGACGTGAGTTCACACTGCTGCCTCCTCCTCCGCGCCGTCCCTCCTGGTTCATTCTAGCCCTCCCCCTTGCTGGTCTGTCGTCTTCCTCTCCAACAGCCAGAAGCTGGTTCCCGCCATCCTCTGGGGCAGCTACCAGTTGTCCAGTTCTCGTGTTCACACATTGTGGTTTCAGAACTGTTAACCGTGGCCCCCTGGGAAACAAGTTTGCCAGCTGTTCTTAGAATACAGTACTTACATGCAGCTCCTTTTGTAGTCCTCCAGTCTCTACTCATTTCCAAAATCCCTCTGTTGGCCCCTTTCCTCTCCACCCGCTTCCGTGAGGTTGTACTGCGTGTTTCTAACGCGGTTGGGTAGATTCTTTTGTCACAAGCTGCATTCCATCATGGGGTTCCCCATCTCCTAATTGAACGTTACTTGCACATATTAGGGCTCACTCTTAATAAAATAATAAAAGGATCTGTGGGTTTCGACAGCTGTGTAGTGTCATACATCCACCATTACAATATCATACAGAAGAGCCTTGCCACCCCGAAGAACCTCTGTGCTTCACCTTGTCATAGCATCTCCAGTCTCTGGCAACCTCTGATCCGCTTTCTGTCCCTATAGTTTAACTTTTTATAAAGTGTATAGCCTCTCAGACTGGCTCCTTTCACTTGGCAATTTGGATTTAAGATTCATCCATGGTTGCGTGGATTGGTTCATTCCTGTTCTCACTGAATCCTATTCCGTTGCCTGCGTTGACCACAGTTTGTTTACCCCTCACCCCCTGAAGGGCTTCTTGGTTGCTTCCAGTTTTGACAGCTTTATGGCATCAGCGACTCAATGGACATGAGTTTGAGCAAACTCCAGGAGATAGTGAAGGACAGGGAAGCCTGGCATGCTGCAGTCCATGGGATCGCAAAGAGTTGAATACAACTTATCAACTGAACAGCAACAAATATTAAAGGCAGGTTTTGTGTAGGCATAAGTTTTCAAATCAGTTGGGTAAATGCTTAGTGTCCAGAACAATTATTGGATCCTATGGTAAAATTTGGGGCTTCCCAGGTGGCTCAGTGGCAAAGAATCCGCCTGGCAATGCAGGAGACATGGGTTCAGTCCCTGGGTCAGGAAGATCCCCTGGAGAAGGAAATGGCAAACCCAGTCCAGTATTCTAGCCTGGGAAGTCTCACGGACAGAGGAGCCAGGTGGGCTGCAGCCCATGGGGTGGCAAAAGAGTCAGACACGACTTAGCAACTAAGCAACAACCGCAATGGTAAAGTTTATAAGCCTTAGCTTGGTGAGAAACTGCCAGACTGTCTTCCCAAGTGGGCTGCCCCATTTTGCATCCCCACCCGCTCTGAAGAAGAGCTCCCGTTGCTCTGCCTCCTGGCCAGCAGTTGATATGTTGTCTGTGTCCTGGACTTCGGCCCTCCTGATAGGTGGAATAGACATATCTCATTATTGTCTTCATTTGCATTTCCCTAATGACAAAAGATGTTGAGCATCTTTTCATATGCTTATTTGCCATCTGTATATATTCTTTGGTGAGGTGTCTGTTCAGATCTTTTGCCCATTTTTTTTAATTGGGCTATTCATTTTCTTTCTGTTGAATTTTAAGAGTTCTTTTCCTATTCTGTATACAATATCATCAGATATGTGACTTGCAAATATTTTCCCCGGTCTAGGAATTGTCTTTTCATCCTCTTAATGATGTCTTTCATAGAGCAAAAAAAATTTTTTTCATTTTAGTGAGGCCTAAGCTGTTAATTTTTCTTCTCTCATGGATGTGCTTTTGGTGTTATATCTAAAAACTCATCAGCAAACTCAAAGTCACACAGATTTTTCTCCTGTGTTTTCATCTAGAAGTTTTGCAGTTTTACAGGTTACAAGTAGGTCCCTCCTGAGTGGTCCCTTCTGAGTGGCTGGGTTTGTTTTTTCAGAGTTGTCTTTGTACCTTTATCGACTCTGCTAGCATTTTGAAACGGATGCCCTTTCTCTTTCTACATTGCCTTAAGTCCCGTAAAGTTCCCTTGAAAAGGGAAAGGTTCTAATTGCCTTTTCTGCTTGTCTTCCAGCAAGACCACTGGTGCAGACCTTGCCTTTAAGAACCACCGTCAACAACGGCACTGTGGTACCAAAGAAACCCAGTGGCTCCCTGCCAGCACCCCCGGGGGCCAGGAGAGAAACCGCTGTGCCTGCCACAGCCAAAAGGTAGGCAAGAGGCGCCTTCGATGAAAGCTGTGGCAACTCAGATGCTGAAATAAGCATTAGTCTTTTGTATGACACTTGAATATTTCTCCTTTGAGTTAAAGCTTGTGAAAGCACAATATTTGGTGTGTTGCCAAAACAGAAACCGTGTTGATTTATTATTCTGCTTTTTTTTTTAAGATATAATCACAGAGTCTGAAATCTCATTCACTAAAGCCACAGTGTACCATTTTGTGTTATTGTTTAAACTACACTTTTAATTTAAAAAAAAAAAGTGGGAGTATAACCTATACAAAAAATGAATATGCTGTTTGCAGGTGCAAGGACTTGGAATATAGCAAAATTCAGATTGCTGTACTGAGCTTAAATTTTTGTCGGTAAAATTTGGACGGCAGTTAACAGTGGAGTCTCAGCTGTTGATGTTTGTCAGATAGCGCATAGGTCGTTCTTAACTTTTTTACAGTTTCACAATTGTCGTATTAAAAATGTAGATTTTATATTGCCAGTCTACTTTTCCAAATTTTTATGCCCTAAAAAACAAAACACCTGTTGGTCATATGGCACAGAAAGTCTTAAAGAAATTCTTCTGCAATGCTACCTCATGAGCTTGTTCTGAGAACTTGTAGCGTTCATTAGAATGCTGCCTGCTTCATGGGTGCTGGGGATTCGGGGTGAGTGTGCCCTGCCATGCACTGGGGTACCCCGTGGGTCAATGAGAGTAGATTTGAGGCCGCATTGTGACTCAGAATGAAAATGTAGCAGTCCCTTCGTATCTTTTAGATACATAGTGCTTCTACAGAGACTCTTCATTGAGCAAATTTGCACGGTGCTTCATCAGATAGAGCTCTGTGTACTTATTGTTTGTGAATTCTGAGAAAATTGATTTTGCAGGGCTTTTTAAAAAGAAATTCTTGGCCTCCTTTCATACCTTTTTATTACTTACTTGAATCATTTATTTACAATCAACATGAAATGACCTTCTGGATCCTAACCGGCAGCAATAGATACAGACTGTGTTTTATTCATCTAGATGTTGTAAGGCTGACAATTCTGTTTTTTAAGTTTCAGATTGCCATCTGTTACCACTTCTTCCTTTTTTTTTTTTTCATTGTGGAAAACAACAACAACAACAAAAAGCACATCACATTAAATTTACCACCTTAGCTATTTTCAGTGTTCAGTTCAGTAGCGTCAAGGATATTCTCGTTGTTTCACTGCAGATCTCCAGAACTTTTTCATGTTGCCAAACTGAAACTGTACCTCTTAAACAGTAAGTCCTCCCCAGAACCCTTGGTGATCATGCTTTTCCTTTCTGTTTCTATGATTTTGACAACATCGGATGTTCCGTATGAGTGGGATCACACAGTATCCATCCTCTTGTGGCTGACTTATTTCACTTAACATAATATCCTCAAAGTTCATTCACATTGCAGCTTGTGGCAGGATTTCCTTCTTTTTTAAGGCTGCACAACATTCTGTTGTGCATATATATACCGCCTTTTCTTCATCCATTCATGTTGGTGGACATTTGGGTTGCTTCCACCTCTTGGCTGTTGGGATAATGCTGCAGTGAATGTAGGTGTACAGATATCTCTTTGAGATCCTGCTTTGAAATTTTGGGGGGTATATACCCCAAAGTAGATTGTTAAATCGTTTGGTGTTAGGTTGGTACAAAAGTAGTTGCAGTTTTGCATTGCTGAACTTGGCCATGTGATATGGGAATACATTCTTAAATAAATGTGGTTGTGTTATATATTATTTTAATGAGCATTTCTTGCTTTATGTTTTTTGCTAATGACTTATTACTTGGGGTTTATTTTATTTTAGACTAGGGAAATGATATTAGACAAAAAGCAAATTCAAGCAGTTTTCTTATTTGAGTTCAAAATGGGTCACAAAGTAGTGGAGGCAACTCACAACATCAACACTGCATTTGGCCCGGGAACTGCTAACAAATGTACGGTGCAGTGGTGGTTCAAGAAGCTTCGCAAAGGAGACGGGAGCCTTGAAGATGAGGGGTACAGTGACTGGCCGTCAGAAGCTGACAATAACCAGCTGGGAGGATCGTCTAGGCTGATCCTTTTAAAACTACATGAGAAGTTGCCCAAGAACTCAAAGTCGACCATTCCCCAGTCATTTGGCAAATTGGAAAGGTGAAAAAGCTCTATAAGTGAGTGCCTCACGAGCTGTCCAAAAGTCAAAAAAATCATCATTTTGAAATGTTGTCTTGTCTTCTCCACAACAGTGGACCATTTCTCAGATTGTGGCATGCAATGAAAAGTAGATTTTATACAACGGGCAATGACCAGCTCGGTGGCTGAACCGAGAAGAAACTCCAAACACTTCCCAAAACCAGACCTGCACCAAAACAATGTCACAGTCACTGTTTGGTGGTCTGCTGCCCGTCTGATCCACTACAACTTTCTGAGTCCTGGTGAAACCATTGCATCTGAGAACCATGCTCGGCAAATCCATGAGACGCACCAAAAACTGCCGTGGCTGCCGCCGGCATCGGTCCAAAGAATGGGCCCAATTCTTTCCCACGACAATGCCCAACCACACGTTACACAACCAGTGCTTCAGAAGTTGAACAAAATGGTCTACAAAGTTTTGCCTCACCTGCCGTATTCACCTGACCTCTCACCAACTGACTACCATTTCTTCAAGCATTTCAACAACTTTTTCAGGGAAAACACTTCCACAACCAGCAGGAGGCAGAAAATGCTTTCCAAAAGTTCCTCAAATCCCAAAGCATGGATTTTTACACGGCAGGAATAAACAAACTTATCTCTCATTGGCAAAAATGCGTTGAATGCACTGGTTCCTATTTTGTTTAATAAAGACGTGATTGAGCCTAGTTGTAATGATATAAAATTCATAGTCTGAGACTGCAATTATGTTTGCACCAACTTAATAATTCAGTTTTTAACTTTTGGGGAAATGTCATGTTTTCCTTAATGATTGCACCATTTTACATTTGAGGAGCTTGGCGGTCTACAATCCACTGGGGTCACAAACGTCTGACATGATTTAGCAACTAAAACAATGACAACATCTCTCTTTATTCCAGTACCGGGCTGTCTTACTGTTACTTTGTAGTATGTTTTGAAATCAGGAAATGTGAGTCCTCCAGTTTTATTCTCCGTTTTCAAGATTGTTTTGGCTCTTTGGATCCCTTGGGATTTCATATGAATTTTAGAATTTTTTTCTACGAACAATGCCATTGGTGTTTTGACAGGGATTGCATTGAATCTATAAATCATTTGGGGTAGTATGGACATTTTGACTTCCCTGGTGGCTCAGACGGTAAAGCGTCTGTCTACAATGTGGGAGACCTGGGTTCGAGCCCTGGGTTGGGAAGATCCCCTGGAGAAGGAAATGGCAGTCCACTCCAATACTATTGCCTGGAAAATCCCATGGACAGAGGAGCCTGGTAGGCTACAGTCTATGGGGTCGCAAAGAGTCGGACGTGACTGAGTGACTTCACCATCACCCCTGGACATTTTAACATATTAAGTCTTCCAATCCCACAGAGGATGACTTACCATTTCTTTGTATCTTCGATTTTTTTCAGCGATGTTTAATAGTTTTCTGTCTATAAGTATTTCAACTTCTTGGTTAAGTTTATTCCCAAGTACTTTGTCCTTTTTGATGCGATCATAAATGGGGTTGTTAATTTCCTTTTTAGATTGGTCATTGTTAGTGGATAGAAATGGAAGTGATTTTTGTGTTTTGTTTTTTGTATTCAGTAACTTTAGTGAAATTATCAGTTGTAACAGTTTTTTGTGGAATCTTTAGGGTTTTCTACATGTAAAACCATGTCATCTGCAAAGAGAGATAATTTCACTTTCTTTTCTCCAGCTTTGGATGCCTTTTACTTCTTCTTCATGTCTAATTGCCCTGGCTTGAACTTCCAGTACTGTGTTCAGTAGTAGTGGCGAGAGGGAGTGTCCTTGCCTTATTCCTGGCGTTAGAGGAAACACCTTCAGTCTTTCACCGTTGAGTATGACACTCACTGTGGCTTCTCATTTCCACTTGTTGACTTTTGCTATGTTGAGGTAGTTTTCTTCTCTTCCTGTTTGGCTGAGTGTTTTTATTATGAAGGGTGTTCAATTTTGTCAAGTGCTTTTTCTGCATCAGTTGAGATGATGGTGTGATTTTTGTCTCCTTCTGTTAATGGGGTGTATTGTATTAATTTTCTTATATTGAATGGTCCTTGCATTCCAGGTGGAATACCCACCTGCTCATGGTGTGTAATCCTTTGAATGTGCTGATAAATTCAGTTTGGTAGTTGTTGCTCGCTTGCTCATTCGGGTCCTACCCTTTCGACCCCCCGAACTGCAGCACGCCAGGATTCCCTGTCCTTTCCTGTCTCCTGGAGTTTGCTCAAACTCATGTCCGTTGCACTGGTAATACCATCCCACCATCTCATTTGCTGCCGCCTTCCTCTCCTTCTGCTTTCAGTCTTTCCCAGCATCAGGGTCTTTTCCAATAAGTCAGCTCTTCACATCAGAAGAAAGTATTGGCCAAGGTATTAGAGCTTCAGCTTCAGCATCAGTCCTTCCAATGACTATTCAGGGTTGATTTCCTTTAGGATTGACTAGTTTGATCTCCTTGCCGTCCAAGGGACTCTCAAGAGTCTTCTCCAGCACCATGGTTCGAAGGCATTGCTTATTCATAGTAATCTCATAATCCTTTTCATTTCTGTGACATCAGTTGTAATATTCTCTTTTGTTTCTAATTTTAGTTATTTCAGTCTTCTCTTTTTTTTTCTAGTTTAATGGAGGAGTTAGCACTTTTATTGGTCTTTCAAAAAATCAACTCTTGGTTCCTTGATTTTTTTCTATTGTTTTTCTTTTCTCTATTTTGTTCATCTCTGCTATAATCTTTATTTTTACTTTCCCTCTGCTAACTTTTGGTTTTATTTTTTGTTGTTTTTTCCTACTTCCTTGAGAAGTAGAAATAAAGTTAATTTGTTGATTTGAGATCTTTCTGTGTTTTCATAGCTATAAATTTCTCTAATAGTACTGCTCTCTGCATCCCACGCGTTTTGGAATCTTTTTTGTTTGTTTTCATTTGTCTCCAGATATTTTCTAAATTCTCTTGTGATTTCTTCTTTAACCCATTGGCTGTTTAAGAGTGGGTTGTTTAATTTCAAGGTTGACTTCTTAAGGTAGCTAATAGTTAATGAAAAATGAGCTTCTTTGTCTTTATTCTTGAAAATTCACTTTTATAATTGATATCCCTTTATGTATTTGGAGTTTAAGTAAAATAAAAAAAAATTTTTTTGGAGCAAAACATGATAAAAGTAAAATTTGAAATGCAGATAGAATTTCTAGCTTTCAGTTCATTTCCTGAGAGCTTATGTCAAGTATTCTTGCACTTTGTTTTTGTAGAAGCCTCCACGTTTGATCCAGAGTAACTAGTACTCTGCTGCAGAACCTAATTGATTTGTTTTTGTTCAGTCACTGAGTCATGTCCAACTCTTTGCAACCCCATGGACTGCAGCACATCAGGCTTCTCTGTCTTCCACTATCTTCCGGAATTTGCTCAAACTCATGTCCATTGAGTCAGTAATACCACCCCACCATCTCATCCTCTGTCACCCCCTTCTTCTCTTGCCCTTACTCTTTCCCAACATCAGGGTATTTTTCAGTGAGTTGGCTCTTCGCATCAGCTGGCCAAAGTATTAGAGCTTCAGCTTCAGGATCAGTCCTTCCAATAAATATTCAGAGTTGATTTCCTTTAGGATTGACTGGTGCAATCCTCTTGCAGTCCAAGGGATGCTCAAGAGTCTTCTCCAGCATCACAGTTTGAAAGCATCAGTTCTTTGCTTACTTTCTCTATGGTCCACCTCTCACATCCATACATGACTACTAGAAAAGCCATAGCTTTGACTGTGGTCAAAGTCAGCAAAGTGATGTCTCTCTTTTTTTAATATGCTGTCTACGTTTTCACAGAGACAAAGAGCCACAGTATAGTTCCAGCCCCTCTTTAAATCAGTGATGATGGCAGAAATCATTTTTGACGATAGTATAATAAAAGCCTACAAAGCACCAAGCTTTTAATGCCATTATCACTAATCCTCAAAACAGCCTTCCAAGGGACATATTATTATCCCTGTTTTGCCAATGGGTAAACTGAGGCTCAGAGAAGTGAAGTAACCGGTCTGGGATCAAGTGAGTGGAGAGAACATGGGCTCAAACCCAGGTCTGTCTGGCGCCAGAGCTCACGCTCTTTTCACTGTGATGGGCTGGTTCTTGCAAAGATTTCCAGGTCAGCGCTTGCATCTCCTTGTAAAAAAAAGTGCTCCGTATAATTATTCTTTGGAAACCATCCCTCTTGTGTGCCCTTGTGTGGATGATGCTCGTTAGAAACGGTGATGTTCTGAGAAGCCCCAGGAGTGCTGACAGGAGCAGCAGGCAGGGGTGAGGGTGGCTGAGCAGAGATGCCGGCAGCTTGATCTCTGAGAGACCGACCTGCCCATGGATAAGGGGCTGCAGGCCCTGAACCCCCAGGTCAGGACCCAGGCCTGTGCTGTGAGAGAGGCCTGGGTCCTCTGCTCGTCCAGGTATGAAGGCGCTCAGGGACAGAGCTCGTCCTCAGCAATATTGTCTTGGAAGGAAGGAAGGAAGGGAGGGTAATTATTAACCATCATATTTGATAAGGGCTGCCTCAGTGGCTCAGCAGCTAAAGAATCTACCAGCAATGCAGGAGACACAGGAGACTCGGGTTCGATTCCTGGATCGGGAAGATACCCTGGAGAAGGAAATGGCTACTTGCTCCCGTATTCTTACATGGGAAATCCCATGGACAGAGGAGCCTGATGGGCTACTGTCCAAAGGATCACTGAGCCACAACTGAGCAACTAAGCATGCATGCTGTATATATGTGTGCGTATTAGCACTTTGGAAAGATTTTTTTTTTTAATCAGCCAGTTTTAAGTCTGTATTGAACTTGCTACAACATTGCTTGTGTTGTTTGTGTCCTGGCTTTTTGACCATGAGACATGAGGGATCTTAGTTCCCAGACCGGCGACTGAATCTGCACTCCTGCGCTGGAAGGTGAAGTCTTAACCACTGGACCACTGGGAAATCCCTGTATATCAGCATTTAGACAATGACCTTCCTCCTACAAATATTCTTAGTCCTCTGTAGACTTTTCAGTTTACAAAATGATCAGTCATAGTCATTTGATAAGCTGTTAGCAGTCAACTAGAAATACGCAGTTTTCTAGATTGTCTGAGACTCTTGGTTTTCAGCATAGGGTGTAGTGATTCAGTTATCTTGTTTCTTTGCCTTATATGGGCTTCCGTGGATGTGAATTCTCATCCATCTGGAAGTTGGAAATCCAAACAGTGGCGTGTTAACAGTTACTCTGTGATAAAGTTCGTATAGATCTCTCCTGAGGAGAGAGAGTTTTGAAAACAGACGCAAGCTGGGCATTCTATTAGGAGTAAAACAACCTCCAAGCCATTTAAAATATGTGTACAATTGTGTTAGAATTTTTCTGTAATCAGAGTTCTAAATTAAAGGAACTGGGGCATCTGTGGCGTCTGGATGGGTATATGTTTGTTTTCTTTTTTCGGGTTTTTTCAGCCTAGTACCGAAAGAACAAAATCCCCTTTGGAAATTGTCCAGCACCCAGGGGTTGTGCTTTGTGTTGCCAATTAAGACTTCGATTGGGGGCTTGATTTGGAATCCTTGGGAAAAGCTTTGTTTCCATTAGTCAAAGAAGAAAAGGCAGAGAATCCGGGAAGACGTTGTAGGTCATACCTTGCTCAGTGGGGATGCTGAAGCTGACAATAGAATAACATTCCCACTGGCTCAAAACGGAGACAATCACTCATTCTTTCCACCCCTAAGTAGAGCTTTACAATAGGGCAGAGCTGTGAGAAGAGAGATCAAAAGAACAAAACTGGTGCAAAAAGAGAGCATTATTTTTAAAATGCTCCGCTCCAATTGGAAGATAGTATGGTAAATATCCATGGTTTCCAAACAAACAGCTGACAGTCCTTTGGAAAAATAGCTGCACTCATTAGCAATACAGTGTTTGTGAAAGCCCCGAAGTCAGCGCCAGGTGCTTAAGGATTTAAATCTGCTTCGGGTTGTTGTTTTCGTTTTTCTAATATATTTATCATTGAGATCCACTGAGATGTATATGTTAAATTCATATTCTGAGTCTGATCTCTGCAACAAAATTAGAGATGGGAGTATTTTGCTGTTAAACAGAGGAAGATGAATTGGCACCTACCCTCTTACCAGAAAGGATGCGGTTCCCCACTCTGGGCTCAGGTTGTGAAATGTTAGTCGCCCAGTCTTGTCTGACTCTTTTCGACCCTATGGACTGTAGCCCTCTGGCTTCCTCTGTCCATGGAATTTTACAGACAAGAATACTGGAGCGGGTAGCCATTCCCTTCTCCAGGGGATCTTCCCAACCCAGGGATCGAACTCAGGTCTCCTGCATTGCAGGTGGATTCTTTACCATCTGAGCCTCCAGGGAAGCCCCCTAGGCTCAGGTAGTTGACTTCATATGATAGGAAAGAAAAAAAAAAAAAAACCACTTATTTTCACGTGTCAAATTCTCTAAGACCACCAGCCTTCTTAGAAAATACCTTTTTGTTGTTGTTACAATGTCTTCAGCCTTGCTTAATTATTGAAGTGTGTGACCTCAGTCTGTCTCAATTACCTCACCCTTGCAGGACAAAAGCCAGGTTAGTTCTGGTCCCTGTTGACTCGCCAGTGCTCAGTACAGCGCCCAGTATAAGTTGATTCCAAGTGTTTGTCGAGCGTGTGCTCAGTCGTGTCCAGCTCTCTATGACCCCATGGACTGAAGCCCACCAGGCTCCTCTGTCAGAGGGATTCTCCAGACAAGAGTACTGGAGTGGTTGCCATTTCCTGCCTGCAATTGTCAAGTAGATAATTCTTCTAATCTAGTGTTAATCACTCCAGCTGTCGTGACAGATGACCTCATTAGAAAAATCTCTGGTCACGCGTACAAGCTTCCCCTTAAGATTCGTATTTTTTTTTTCTCAATTGTAAAAGTTTGGGATCTTTTCCCCCAAGATTTTGGAAAGCCAATTCTTGGTTCCAGATCACATAATGAAAGAAAGACAGCAGTCATGGTAGCTTATTACACTCAGAGTTACTGTCTAACCTTGAGAAAAAAGATGGCCACTTTTCCTCCGCTCTCCATTTGCAGAGATTCAGTTTTACATCTGAAATTTAGTTTAAGTCAGCAAAAGCCATTGAATGCAACTGCAGTGTAGTGTAAAGCACGATTACGTTTTCAGAACTTAGAAAGTATGGAGTTTGGGAGTGGAGGTCGAGAGCAGGAGGGAAAAGAAGAAATGATGGTATTATTAGTGCATTTCTACACCAGACGTACTTGCCTTAAGCACTAAAAAATGTGTGATTATACATTCTCTCCCAAGCTAGAACTTCTACCACTTTGAAAATAAAGAGCGTGGTTTTTCCCTTGCTGTCCTGAGGGAACATAACTTCTTTGGTTACTCCCCGCTGGTGATTGCAGCAGGCTCCTCACAGAGTGTATACAGTATTAACTCCTTCTGACCGCCCTTGTTCCTGCAAGTGTCTTGTCTTCAAGCTCTATTTTCTGTCCTTGGCTTTGAATCCTAATAAGTCCTCTTTAATTCGTTAAGAGCCGTTGGCTCTCGAAGGGAAATGTCTTGTTCTTGAGTATACAACAATAGTAGATTTAAAAAAAAAAAAAAGATTAACATGTTAATGCAAATGTGCAAATAACAAATATCTTGAAAGGGTTGTGATGGATTATATCCGTCTATATATGCAGACCGAAATGTTCTTCCTGTTTTAATGCGCAGTGTATTCTGTAATTTATTGACGTTTACCAAAATAATTTTCCATGCTTTTATCACCACACTCATGTTTATTCTGCTTTGTTTCCATGCCTCTCATACATAGATTAAACAGGTCTGTGAGCCTTCTCAATGCTTACACACTGAACAGACCAACAGCCAGGTGAGGGGTACTTAGATTTCCAATGTAGCCCTCGCTGATGCTGCTTGCTAGTTTCACCTGCCTTCTAGTGTGGTTGCTTAGAGGGTCTTACCTGATGCCTGCCATTGCTCAAGTCTTAAAAAATGTAGCTGTTATTACTGACCTTTGGTGGATTTTTTTAAACTTGCTATTTTATATTGTAATACAGCCAGTGAACGGTGTTGTAATAGTTTCGAGTGGACAGCAAAGGAACTCAGCCATACGTATGCATGCATCTACTCCCTGCCAACCTTTATTGGATTTTTAGACACTCAGCACCTCTGTTCAACAGGTCCTCAAAACTCATGTGTTCAGTGTTTTATAACGTGCAGCTGGTCTCTGTTTATTTTTGGCCTCGCCATGTGGCTTATAGGATCTTAATTCTCTGCGCAGAGATTGAACCCGGGCCGTTGGCAGTGAAAACTCGGGGCCCTAACTGCTGGATCATCAGAGAGTTGCCTAGGTGTTGTTAACTAAGAGATTCAGTAGAGAGCTAGGGGTCAAGTGACCTCAGCCGTTTGACTTTATACCCTGAAGCTATCCCCCCATCTGTTGTTGTTGTTCACCAGCTCGGTCACACCTGACTCTTTGCAACTCCAAGAACTGCAGTACACCAGGCTTCCCTGTCCTTCTCTGTCTCCCAGAGTCTGCTCAAACTTATATTCATTGAGTCAATGATGCCATCCAACCATCTCAGCCTCTGTTGCCCTCTTCTCTTCCTGCCCTCAGTCTTTCCCAGCATCAGGGTCTTTCCAGTAAGTCAGCTCTTAGCATCAGATGGCCAAAGTATTGGAGCTTCAACTTCAGCATCAGTCCTTCCGATGAATATTCAGGTTTGATTTCCTTTAGGATTGACTCGTCTGATCTCTTTGTAGTCCAAGGGATTCTCAAGAGTCTTCTCCAATGCCGCAGTTCAAAGCATCAATTCTTCAGCATTCACCCTTCCTTATGGTCCAGCTCTCACGTCCATACATGACAACTGAAAAAACCATAGCTTTGACTATACGGATGTTTGGCGGCAAAGCGATGTCTCTGCTTTTTAATATGCTGTCTAGGTGTGTCGTAGCTTTTCTTCCAAGGAGCAAGCATCTTTTAATTTCATGGCTGCAGTCACTGTCTGCAGTGATCTTGGAGCCCAGGAAAATAAAGTCTGTAGAATAGGAATGATGACACAGTCACTGGGGGTTTGAGGTTTAAATTCAATGATGCGTATGAAATGCAAAACTCTTCATAGATGTGAACTGTTGCTGCCCACAGTTTCATCATTGATCTCCCCTCTTAACTCTTCCAGGAGCTAGGTTGAGTGCTAATTATTAGCAAATCGGCTAACATTTGCTATCATTGATTAACAGTCACGGTGTTTCAACTCTTTAAGGGTGCTTTATACAAGCTTTCAAATAGCCATGAACTTGCCCTGAACTCCCACAAGGACGCCACAGAGGTGACGCTGGAGGCTGCCAGCTGCCAAGGCGCGGTGCCTGAGAGCCTCATGTCAGATGCTCAGCAGAGAACACTCTCGAGACGTGAAGTGAGCTTGGTGTTTATCGTCACTGGAAGATCTTGAACTTTAGCACAAAGCCTTCTGTAATTTTTAGACTTCAATCCTAAATTTCAGAAGTGTAATGCTCTCCCAAGAGCTGTAATTTCCTTGTCCTCAAGTTGAGTGTTCTAAAAATTCACATTTTGCTCTTAAGGCACAGCCGTGTGGATCCCAGCCGTGAGGATCCCAGCCATGAGATCCCAGTGCTGTCAGTTCAGAGTTCCCTCAGTGACCGAAGAGCCTACGCAGAAATTGTCTTCCAGTCATTGCGATTATGCTCATCTCATTTATGTTCGCTCACTCAGAGAATGAGATTTTTTTTTAAAACCAATACACCCTACAGTTTTAAAAAAACATGCTAAGAGCTTCTTTACTGACTGGTTGGACATGACAGAGGAAGAAGGACTGAAATTGGCTGGAAGGAGGGCAGAGATGAGAAGGAAAAGGGAATGAAGGGAAGACAGCAGGGGCATCCTGTGTGCAAAGCTCTTGCACGTCCGGTGCTGTTTCACTGTGAGAAAGGAGGGCACGTCCAGCCCAGCGGTAGCAGCCTCGCTGTCTCAGGCTCCTGGGCTCCTGCCTCCTCCTGATGGAACTTCGGTCCCGTGCACCCTCTCCTGGCTGCGTGCTCACCGGAGCCTCTGAGGCTCCATCATCGAGCTCCCCTCCTCTACCCACAGCCCCAGCTCCTTAGCATCCTCCCTGGGTTCTTGCTTCTCTGGTATCTCCAGGTTTCTCTGCCTCCTGAGATTCCCACGGCAGTTCTTCAGCCCACCTTGTCCACCTCATTTCTCTTTCCCAGGAGGCAAAGGTTCTCATTTTCATCCCCTCTCCTCCCTGGCATGCAGATCCCCTCTGCGTCCGTGGTTCAGTAACCCCTGCTGACATTGGCGTCCTGAGCCCCCTCCTGGGCTGCAGACTTAGGTTCTCACCCACCACACCTTGACTGTCTGCATCCACACCAGACCCCCCCACATGCAGTCCTGCCAGGGAGCAGCACCTCCATTCACCCTTCTCCTTTTTTCTCATGGAGCAGGTGCTAAATGATGGCATCTCCCTGTGACCCTTTGTCCGTGTGACACTCCCATGTATTTTTTCATTTATTTCATCCTTTCATGTAATAAACATTTATCAAGCTTCTCTACTAGACTCTGCAAAGAATACAAGAATGATAAATGAGATGAGACCTCAGGAAACACATGACCTAATGATGAAAATTAAAAAAAAAAACTTTACAGGTTGTCTGTAGCACACGACCAGGCTCCAAGAGCAGACCATCAAGCTACAGCCCCGGCCCTGGCTAACTGGCCCCTCACCCCTGTGGGTTCCTGTGCAGGGGGTGTCCCTTTTCCCAGGACAGGCTCTTGCCTATTGCGTAACTGCAGCATATCCAAGGCACTGATTTTCTCTCTCCCAGAAATTCACAGTCTTCAGGAAGTCTTCCCTAGACATCCCACATCAGTCTTCCAACTACTCTAGGCCCTCTGGTTACACAGAAGGAAGTAAGCACTTGCGTGGGACCCCCTCTAAACGAGGCAATCCCACAGAGAGTGGATTGTGTTTGTCCCGCGTGTGCCTTTAGACCAGAGTTCTTTAGTAGCAGCCCTGCTGACCTTTGGGTCTGGACCATCTTTGTCATAGTGCTCTCCTGGGCTTTAGAAGGGTATTTGGGGCCTCCCAGGTGGCACTAGAGGTAACCCACCTGCCAGTGCAAGGGACGTGCGTTCAATCCCTGGGTCGGGAAGATCCGCTGGAGGAGGGCACAACAACTCTCTCTAAGTGGATTAGTATTCTTGCCTGGAGAATGCCATAGACAGAGGAGCCTGGCAGGCTGCAGTCCACGGGGTCTCAGAGTCAGACATGACCGAAGTGACTTAGCTGTAGCAGTGGCTGCTGGTACACCCATTAGATCCCTGGCGTTCACCCATTAGATGGAGCAGCTCTCCCTGCTCCCCCAGCTGTGACAAGCCAAAGTGTCCCTGGGGGGCAGAGTCACCCCTGGTTGAGCACCACTGGTCTAGACTGAAGCCTACACAAGGGCGGGGTCACCTCCCACTAAGGCCGTCGTATTCATGGGTACCATGGATATTCATGGTGCTAATGCTCATGGTATTATTGGAGTTGGCACTTTCAACTTCCCCAGTGACCTTGAACTTCACTGTTACAAAGGCAATGAGTAGAAGCATAGATCTCAAGTGACATTCTGAAAAAATTTTTGATCTCTGTAGTAAGGAATTTAGAACCAGGCTATCTTTTAAATATCCACATGGAAATAGGATGTCCTGTGTATATGTTTCCGTATTCAGCAGCAGGACAAAACCACTCCGGGAAGGATTTCTCTGTCGCCTCACTGTCATTTCCTTCGCACTTTCAGTACCATCAAGAGGACCAGCTCTTCCGAACGGGTGTCTCCTGGCGGTCGAAGGGAAAGCTACGGGGATTCCAAAGGAAACCGGAACCGCACGGGATCCACCAGCAGTTCTTCGAGTGGCAAAAAGAACAGTGAAAGGTAAGGGGCGTCTTCCCGCCGGTTCCTGCCGTTCCGATGTCGTGTGAGCTCCCTTCCCCAGTGGCGCATCCGAAGGCCCCCGGCGTGCATATAAGCAAGGAGCCCTCATGGTGCCTGTGCCTTCTCCGGACTCACTGAGGGCTCGGCAGACAGCTCCTGGTCACAGCTCACCCCCGTTACCAGCCAGGTGGAGAACTGTGACTTCGACTCCCTGTGCATGCAGAAGGCCTTCTTGAGAACTTGCTTAGTACCAGCTCCAAATTTGGGAAGCTTCTGAGTTGATAAAGTGTGGGACACTTTATGTTTCTAATACTCTCAGCTGCCTTGTTTTTTCCTTCTTTTTTTTGGCTGCACTGGGTCTTCGTTGCTGGCACGGCCTTTCTCTAGTTGTGGAACACAGTCTCTAGAGCACAAGGGCTCAGTTGTCGCAGCATGCAGGCTTAGCTGCCTAGTGGCATTAAACTTGTGTCCCCTGCATTGAACCAGGGATCGAACCCATGTCCCCTGCATTGGAAAGTGGATTCTTACCCCCTGGACCACCAGGACAGTCCCTCTCAGCTGCCATTTTAAAGTTAACTTCAGTGGCTTAAGCTTGTCAACAGTATTTTCTAAATACTGGGTAAAAAGTTGTAATCGCATGATTTGTCAGAAATTATTTTTAATATCGAGCTAACACCAGGGATAGGAACCACTTTCTTTCTGGTTTCATCAGTCTTTTTCTTTGAGGTTGTTTTATAATGGATTATGATAACTCCCTGTTAAATTAATAGTAACATTTTATTAGTGAGAGCTGATTTGGGGCATTTTAACAGCTTGTTTTACGTCTAAGAATGTATTGTGTATATGAGGACAGTCTCTCTGTAAATATCTACTCAACGTACTTTATTCTCTCTTTTTAAACATCGTGCTTTAAATTTTATTCTCTGTTGAGCAAAGCTTAGGAAGGAATTTCAGCTTCACAGGCTAACCCTGTTTTGTTGTCTTTTTTCCAAATGTTCATGTAAGGAGAGGGCTTAGTCATAAAGTGGTGGACTCCAACCCACAGGCTGTAAAAGTTCCAGGTTTGTAAGTCCACTCTGATTCAGTCCTGTAAAAGAGGCTTAAGCTCTCTTTCGGTTTTATTCCTAAAAGACACGCTTTGTATACAGAGATCGCAAGCACCTCTCACGTCTCTCGCAGGTCAAATCCACAGCCAATTAACAATCTCAAAACCACTGACATGGGGCTGTTGTCTAATTTAGACTATTAGGACTTCTTATCAGAAGATTATGCTAATTGGGTGATAATACCTTGGAAATAAGGCCAAGTGGTTACAACAGCAGCAGAGCATGGGTACGTGGGAGATGCAGGGTGGCCTTTAGGCTTCTCTGAATTTAGGGTAAGCCTGGAAGTTGACCTGAGATGTCGAGATCTAGGCAGTTCTTAAAAACTTGGCTCCTTCTCTGCACATCTGATTTGTATTAAGAATTTCCAGAAAGAGTCTGCATTGTGCAAACTCCAGATCTGTTGTATCTTTTAAGTCCTATGTCTTTGCTCAGTGTGCTGGGTAAATATTTCCATGAAAGATATTTACAAAGGGCGTTGTTTTTTTTGTTTGTTTTAATGCCAGGAAATTTTGATTTGGAAATGAAGGACTGGGAAAATTTACTAATCATTTTCTAAAAATAATTCAGGCAACTGAACATGGCCATTTAAACGTAAGTTCTTTGTCTTGTTAGATCCCAAGAATAGTTGAGACCCATGTAGTGCTGGACTCTTGAAAGTCACTTGGACTGCAAAGGAGATCCAACCAGTGAATCGTAAAGGAAATCAACCCTAAATATTCACTGGAAGGACTGATGTTCAAACTGAAGCTCCAGTACGCTGGCCAGCTGATTCAAAGGGCCGACTCATTGGAAAAGACCCTGATGCTGGGAAAGATTGAGGGCAGGAGGAGAAGGGGACAGCAGAGGATGAGATGGTTAGAGAGCCTCACTGGCTGAATGGACGTGAATCTGAGCAAACTCTGGGAGATAGTGAAGGACAGGTGTGCTATAAAAGAGTCAGACACAACTTAGCAACTCAACAACAGCAACACCACGTGTAGTGCTGAACTGGTTGAGTTGCACCTAAGGAGTTTCAGAGAGAAAGTTCCTGCCTTCTGTGGGTCATTGCTGGTACTGGCAGACGCCTTTAGGGACCCATGGAAATGATGGCAGCGGTAACTCAGAAGGAAGAAGCAGCTAGAAGCAATAGAGGTGAAGGTCAAGCCGGTGCATCCGTCACTGCCTGCCCACTTCCCTTCATCCTTCCGTTCCATTCCCCATCAAGAGCCCCTCTCTTGAGTTGCCTGCAACTTGTACCAAACCAGAGCTGGAGTCTTATGGATCAATGCCCAGTCTCCAGGGCTTAAAGCAGCCAAAGAAAGGGATGGAAAGGTGCAATTCCACTTTTAAACGTTATGGTCCTCAGTAGTCTAAGACAGCACGACCTCTTCCACATCACACACAAATATTTGTCCGCAGTCTTACCTTTTAACCCATTGTCCATGTGAGGTTACTGTACATAGCAAGATGTAATGGAAAGGACACAGGTTCTGGAGTAGAAGAAAGATGTGGGTTTATAAACAAACTTGGCCACTTCACTTCTCTGAGCCTCAGCTTTTCCCCCTCTGTGAATGAAGGATTTTATATCTTAATGCCCTTGAATCTTGTCAGAGAGCTAACTGGTAAGAAAACACCCAGTATAGCACTTGGCACTCAGTAATGGCAGCTGTTGTAAATCAAGACCTGTTAGGAGAAAATATAGTTCATGAGGCTTTCCAAAATTCTGACCTTGATTTTCCTCAATTGTAAGATGAAGGTGGTGGATGACGTCTGAAGTCATTAGTCTTTATTCGGTCTAACACATACTAACTTAGATCCACTGGACACTCTTATGAGTACAACCTGGATTTTGGCAGATTCTCATTGGCTGGGGAGACACAAAGTATTATACAGTCGCCCCAGGGTGTCCAAGGGCTGTTGGTTCCGGGACCCCACCCCCACTCCCATCCCCAAATCCATGGATGCTCAAGTCCTCCAGTTGGTGGCTCTGCATCCACAGATTCAGCCGACCACGGACTTTCATGCTTGTGTTTGATTCCTTGGGTGCAGATACAGAGGACTGACCATATATTCTCACGTTTGTTAATGTCCCATCAGAACGAACTGGTGTTCAGGCACTGAGACCCCCAGGAAAGCTCATCAGAACATGAGTGAGTGAGGGTGACCTTGCAGCTGTGACTTCGGGTTTGTCCTGACTCATAGAAGAAGCAAGTCATTCACGCCAGGCAGTGCTTGGGCTTGTATCAGCCCCAAACCGTTTGCTGTAAAGCTCGCGGCTACTACACACCATATGCAAAGCTGAATTAGCACATCTGGCACTTTCGCGAAAATGCGAAAGAGGCCCCTTTCAGCGTTTTTGTGTCTCTGTAATAATAATCACAACAAATATAAAGCCATTTCCTATCAATTGTATAGATCTTACTGTCAAACATAAAGTAATAGTGTTTTGAGGTCCTAAAATTTACATTTTCTAAGATACGTTAATTTATTGAATAATCATCATGTTTTATGTTCAAAGCAACTATTCTTCCTCGTAGTTTCAGTCCTCTTGCTCATGTATCTCATTTTCTCTGGAAACGGTCACGGGAGTCAACAGTCTCTCTTGTGACACTTGAGACTTTTATCTTAGAATAGTTAACATTTTAAAATATTTTCCTTGCAATGAGCCACAGAATTTTAACAGCACTTATTAAACTTTGCAGTGACACAATTTTCATAAGAACAAGAGCAATATACAGCAATGTAATATTTACCTCATGTATTATTGATGGTAAATTGTGAATATTAAGAATTATTTATATAGTGATTTGTGTCATCATGACGTACTTATTAAATTTAAATAGGGACTTGATAGTAACATTCTGGTAAACAACCTGTACTATCTAATGTAGCCAGTAGCCTAATCCAAGAGAGGGGTTTTGTTTTAAGTGTTTCATATCAGACAGAAAAACAGCTACCATTCAGAATGTACAGTTAATGTTGCCAGATTGATAAAATGTTTCAGTTATCCAACTAGTTCCCCCATTGTCATTTTGAAGGGAATAAGATATATCAACTTTGTAAGCAAAACGCTTGGTTTGCATCAAAAAGTTGTTGCAGTGTGAGCTGATTTTGTTCCAGTAAGAAATGTGACAACTATCTGCTGGGAGCCTCGTTGTAACACGCAAACTGCCCACCTTTGGAGTCAACATATATGAAAAAAGCTTCAAAACTGTGAAGATGCCCACCATATGAAGACTTGCCTTTGGACGCCCTTTAGTGTTGTGCAGCTGGCTGCTTTGTCCAGGCTGCGATGTCCAGAACCGCGAGCAGGACACTCAGCTCCATCCTTCTTGAAACTTCAGCCTCCAATGAGGAAAGCTCCTTTTCTTTTTACTGAAGTATAGTTGATTTACAATGTTGTGTTAGTTTCTGCTGCACAGCAAAGTAATTCAGTTATACATATATGTAGACGATGCCCACTCTAATGGCAGAAAATGAAGACGAACTAAAGAGCCTCTAGATGAGCGTGAAAGAGGAAAGTGAAAAAGCTGGCTTGAAATTCAACATTTAAAAAAAAAGTAAGATCGTGGCATCCAGTTCCATCACTTCATGGCAAATAAAAAAAAGTGGAAACAGTGACAGATGTTATTTTCTTGGGCTCCAAACTCACTGTGCACAGTGACTGCAGCCACGAAATTAAAAGGTGCTTGTTCCTTGGAAGGAAAGCTAATGTTTTAAAAAGCGGAGACATCACTTTGCCGCCAAACGTCTGTATAGTCAAAGCTTTATGGTTTTTCCAGTAGTAATGCATGGATGTGAGAGTTGGACCATAAAGAAAGCTGGCTGCTGAAGAATTGATGCTTGCAAACTGTGGTCCTGGAGAAGACTCTTGAGTGTCCCTTGGCCAGCAAGGAAGTCAAACCAGTCAATCCTAAGGGAAATCAACCCTGAATATCCTTTGGAAGGACTGTTGGTGAAGCCGAAGCTGAATTGATGCTTGCAAACTGTGGTCCTGGAGAAGACTCTTGAGCGTCCCTTGGCCAGCAAGGAAGTCAAACCAGTCAATCCTAAGGGAAATCAACCCTGAATATCCTTTGGAAGGACTGTTGGTGAAGCCGAAGCTCCATTGCTTTGGCCACCTGATGGGAAGAGCCAACTCATTGGAAAAGACCCTGATGCTGGGAAAGACTGAAGACAAAAGAACAAGGGGGTGGCAGAAGATGAGATAGAGAGCATCACTGACTCAATGGACATTAACTTGAGCAAACTCCTGGAGATAGTGGAGGATAGGGGAGCCTGGCATGCTGCAGTCCATGGGGTCACAAAGGGGCAGACACGGCTTAGTGAAGGAACAACAGCAACAAATATAGAAGTGTAATAATGCATATATTCTTTTCCATTATGGTTTATTACAGGATTTATTACTTTTGAACATAATCCCCGTGCTATACAGTAGGTCCTTGTTGGTTATCCACTCTATGTTTAATAGTTTGTATCTGCTGATTGCAAACTCCCAGTCTGTCCCTCCCCTGCCCTCTGCCCCTTGGCAGCCACAAGTCTGTTCTGTATGTCTGTGAGTCTGTTTCTCTTTCATGGATAAGTTCAATTTGTATCATATTTTAGCTTCCACATGTAAGTGACATCATTTGTCTTTGTCTGACTTCCTTCACTTAGTGTGATCATCTCTAGGTCCGTCCATACTGCTGCACGTGGCGTGATTTCTTTCTTTTTCATGACCGAGTAGTATTCCATTGTGTGTGCACACATGCATGGGCACGCCTTCTTTAGCCATTCATCTGCTGATGGACATTTAGGTTGCTTCCATGTCTTGGCTATTGTGAATAGTGCTGCTGTGAATATGGGGGTGCGTTATCCTTTTGAATTACACTTCTGTCCAAATATATGCCCAGGAGGGGACTGCTGATCATATAATAGCTCTATTTTAGCTCTTTGAGGAACCTCCATGCTGTTCTCCATAGTGGCTCACAGTTCACATTCCCACTGACAGTGTAGGAGGGTCCCCTTTTCTCCATACTAGCGGAGACAGTCTTTTTGGATGACACCTGGAGATCCTTGTTGTTGTTCAATCACTCAGTCGTGTCCGACTCTGTGTGACCCCATGGATTGCAGCACTCCAGGCTTCCCTGTCCTTCACCGTCTTCCAGAGCTTGCTCAAACTCATGTCCATCGAGTCGGTGATGCCATCCAACCATCTCATCCTCTGTCACCCTTTCTCTCCCTGCCCTCAGTCTTTCCTAGCATCATGGTGTTCTCCAACGAGTTGGCTCTTTGCATCAGGTGGCCAAAGTATTGGAGCTTCAACTTCAGCATCAGTCCTTCCAATGAATATTCAGGATTGATTTCCTTTAGGATTGACTGTTTTGATCTTCCTGTTCAAGGGACTCTCAAGAGTCTTCTCCTACACCACGATTCTAAAGCATCAGTTCCTCGGCACTCAACTTTCTTTATGGTCCAACTATCACATCCGTACATGACTGCTGGAAAAGCCATAGCTTTGACTGTATGGATGTTTGTCAGCAAAGTGATGTCTCTGCTTTTCAATTCACTGTCCAGGTTTGTCATAGCTTTTCTTCCAATGAACAAGCATCTTTTAATTTCATGGCTACAGTCACTGTCTGCACTGATTTTGGAGCCCAAGAAAATGAAGTCTATCAGAGGTCCTTAAGGCTCAGCCTTGCTTTGGTTTTCCTTGAGCATCACTGATGGTGGGATCTAAATCTTAATCTTCGGCCTGGGTTCAAGTCCTTCATCCACTGGCTGCTCACCCTCTCTTGTGCCCTGATATCCACATCTGCCAACGCTGACTCCCACTTCCCCCAGCAGGATTTATTTTCCTTTGTGAAGCAGTTTATTATTACACAAGGTAACCTGTGTTTTGGGATATCCAAATATACAAAAAAAGAGGAAAGGAAAACCCTCTATAATCGTGGCAGTCAGAGGACTCTCAGCTACCATTTCATTGTGTTTCCATCCAGACTTTATTTCTAGGGTGTTGTGTAGTGTATAATTTTTACATAAATTATATTCTTCTGCATACATTTTGTAACCCTCTTTCTCATTTGCCGTGTAAGCACGCCTTTGTTTCAGGAAATATACTCTTACAACATTTTCTCGGATGAGGACCATCATTTACCTAGATGAACGCACTTTAATTGGACATTTGGGAATCAGGAAGACTTTTCTAGTCCAGTCAGACCAGCCCGACATCTGGAACAACGCCTGGCACACAGTAGGTGCTTGGGCGCTCAGTTGTGTCTGACTCTTTGTGGCCCCATGGACCGTAGCTCACCAGGCTCCTCTGCCCATGGGATTTTCCAGGCATGAATACTGGTGCAGAGTACCATTTCCTTCTCCAGGGGATCTTCTCCACCCAGGGATCAAGCCCACATCGCTTAACGTCTTCTTCACTGGCGGGAGGAGTCTTTACCACTAACGCCACTGAGAAGCCCTAGTAGGTACCCAATAAGTATTTGGTGAATGTATCTTTTTTACCTCAGCCAGTATAACAGGAAGAATTTAGGCTTAAGGTACATCATGGCCATATCCAAGTTTTAATCCCAGCTCTGCCGCTTTTGCTCTGGGACTGTGAACTAGTTACTTAATCTCACTGAGGTTCCTCTCAGCACCGGTGCAGACTAGCCCCTACCTACCGCCCAGGGCTGCTGCAAGAGGTAAACAGGATGGTGCATGTCGGTAGCATCCTTGGCATGGGGCTCGCCAACACTGGGACTCCGTAGCTGATAGCCACCACTTCTCCGTTCTGGCGTTTGGGCTGATGTTTGCACAGTTTTGCTCACCCCAGTCCTCAATCCTGAGTGCCTCTCTTCTTCAGGACATTCCGGAATTCTCCAACTTCCATTAAGAGACCTCACAGAAATTCTGCCACCTTATTCAGTCACTTTCCCAGCACCGCTTGACTCAGCCCCTGCTGTGTGCGGGACACAGCATGAGGCATGGCAGGAAGTGGAAGGGAGCAGCCCGTGAAGACTCAACAGACACAATTGATACCCGCAGCTGAAAAGGGTCAATGTCCTCCATTTCCAAAGGTTGCTACCCACACCAGGGAGGCAAAGGACAGTCAACTCAATAGCAAAGTAGGTAAAAGGTATGAGCAGAGGCAGTTCGCTGAGAAAGAAGTACACATAGCCAATTAATTAAGGAAAAGATGTTCAAACTCCGTCTTCATTAAAGTAATGCAAATCTAAGTAAGAAGACGGCATGTGTAGAAAAATCTTTTTATTATAAAATCAAAAAGCCCCAAACCAAACAAATGCACAGCTCGATGAGTGACAGCTTCTATTGCTGACTGCCCGGAGGCTCCCTTCGTCTGAAGTGGCGCGTGTGTGTCAGGTAGAGGAGAGCTGCAGCCAATCCTGCAAGACCCGACTCGGCGCGCCCTTCCCTGGGAAGCCTGCCTGAGAGCCCCGGTCTGAGTTACCCGCCCTCCAGATTGCTTTGTTCCTGCCCATTAACTTTATGGGCTTCCCTGGTGCCTCACATGGTAAAGAATCCGCCTACAGTGCGGGAGATGTGGGTCCAATACCTGGGTGAGGAAGATCCCCTGGCGAAGGAAATGGCAACTCACTCCAGTATTCTTGCCTGGGAAATCCCGTGGATGCAGGAGCCTGGTGGGCCACAGTCCTTGGGGTGGCAAAGAGTTAGACGCAACTCAGCGACTAACACACACATTACCTTTGTAACTCCCTCCCTACCTGCCAGGGATATCACCTACACCCTCCCCCTCGCTACACCTTTAAGCTTCAGGAGGGCATTAAAGAGCTGGGTCATTTTTTTTTCCTTCTTTGTATTCCTAGCACTTTGCACAGGTCTGGCACACTGTAAGTGCTCAACAAACATTCACTGAATGAATGAAAAAATGTTACCCACATACTTAATTGTTAAAACTATGATCATTTAAGAACTATGCAAATAGCACCACCTATTGGTGGATGATTTTAACACTACATTTGGATTCTAAAACGTTTATACTGGAAATGAGGTGACTTAAATGAATTTTTTTTTTAATGAAAAGATTGTTTCAGTCTTTAAGCCAAGGGGTCATTTCCTTTTTAACAAATGTTAAAATATATAAGCACTGATATTCTTTATTTTGTTTCAGTTTTGAGGCTGTTAGGTGAGGAGCTCAAAAATACATGTAGGTTATTGTCAGTGAAACTAGGAGGAAGAGGGAAGATATTAATTAATAAACACATGTTAGGTATTTTGTTACATATTATATTTGATCCTGCGATACCCTGTGCCTCACAGTGGTTTTGGTCCTGTTTTATAGATGAAA